>NW_020454805.1:236769-560453 GCF_003342845.1 Nothoprocta perdicaria
CTTAAGGAAGCATTTCTTCACTGTGAGGGTGACAAAGCACTGGAACAGGTTGCCCAGAGAGGTTGTGGAGTCTCCTTCTTTGGAGATCTTTAAAACCCACTTGGATGCAGCCCTGTGCCACATGCTGTAGGTGACCCTGCGTGTGCAGGGGGGGTTGGACTCGATGACCTCTGAGGTCCCTTCCAACCTTGGGCATTCTATGATTCTATGATTCTAAAGATTGATTAATTTAACCTCAAATAATGTGGTAGACATCACATTGTATGTGGGAAAGCTAAGGCACTGAGTGTGGCAACATCCTTATGTAGCCCTGACCTGGCATCACCGGCTGCATACCACCATCCTAGTATAGAGCAGAATATTATCCTAGGCCCTTAAAACAGCTCACATTCTCACTGAGGGGAAACCCATCTCACATTAAAGACTCAGGGATCTAACTCTTTGTTCAGGCCACTTGACAAACAAGGAGAAATGGGCTACATTACTATGACCTTAACTCCTGACCCATTGGTTGTCAGGGCTCATGAGGCATTTCTTTCCCTTGCTGCCTCGTGTGAAGTAATGTTTGAGAAGACATTAGGTTAGCAGTAACTAGAGAACGATTTATAACAGGCACCTGCATTAGGTTTCTATTATTTGCTTAAAGACTCCTAATAGTTTTCAATTTGAGAAGGAAATGGAGCAGGGGAAGGGAGATGGGGGAGCTGTGTCAGCATGCAGGCTGGCTGCTGCTCTGTTCCTGGGGACAGCCCGGTGAGCGGCCACATTTGATTTGCAGAAATTATGCCAATTCATTAGCTGCATTACAGAATGAAAATATATTTACAAATGATTCATCCACTTCAATCACAGGCTCTTAATGATCTGGTGAGGCAATGACTCTGTCTTGTTCTCTGCTGAGAACCTGACCCCTCCAGGGCTCTGTTGCAGAGTTTTCTCCCACACTGATGTAGGAGGAACGGCCTCCCTGGCAACGCTTATTTTTCCTTTGTCAGTGATAGCCCAGACTTTCCTGTTATAGTTGAGCAGTTGAAAAGAAAATGGGTTTTATTAAGGGCCATTTCCAGTTTGCTTACACCAGTGGTAGGATTAATCTCAGCTCATTGTGAATAACAAGAGTTTCGATGTGTGTGGCTGAGCTAATTGCTGTAGACTCCCTTTGCAGGCAGTGGAGAGAAACTTTCCTGAGAGGTGATTCATCTGGCCCGATTTAGCTATTTGCTTTTGGATTGTCTGAATTGCACCTCAGAAGTGCCAGTTTCCTCAAGAAGTCCAGTGTCTTGCAGCTGACTAGTAGAAGTCTAGTTTTCTACACTGTAGACAGCTACTTGTGATTTCTCCCATCGCAAGTTTTGACCATCGATCAAAAGCCTCCAAATCATGAGCTTGGAAGCAAAAGAAATCTAATGTCTTTTAAAATTTTGCTTTTGGATTTTTGAATTTCCTGAGGCCATTTTTTTTCCTCTCTCTTTTTTTTTAATATATATCTTTTTAATATACTAATGAGGAATCTTTTTATATATTTATTCAAATATGGATGGTCAGATTACCTTGAGCTGGGCCACTGCACAGTCAAATCAAATGCCATGAGGGGATAGTGCTCATGCTGTCCTTCCTACATTATCTCTGAAAATATCAGTCGCAAGACCACAGACCTTGCAATAGAAACGACTTAAAAAGACGCTGACAGAAGAGACAAGTAAGCAAGAAAAATATGAGGTTTGTTCAGCAAATAAGTGGGGGATGGAGAATGGGCTGACACCTTATGGACTGCAGTTATGAGCTGTGCTTTTAAGAAGTCAGTCACGATAATAAATGCAAAATGTTTACACCCATATGCTCCGAGAGACAGCTCTCCAATAAAACCAGAGGGGCGGATTCTTGGTTAGTCTAATGAATGTTTAAATTGACTTTAATAGAGCAACTCTCACTTCTAGAGTGCGATGGTCATTAAGACCTTCTGTAATGAAGAATCTGTAGCTGTGCCTGTCTGAGTGTTGGAAGAGAAAACTCAAAATCACTCGGTAACTGCAAGAGGTTAGATGTAATTGGTAAACTGCATTTGCTTACACTAAATCTGAATCACCTATTGTACATCAGAAAAAGGCAGTGACTTCTCATCAAGAACTTCTATGATATTCAGTAGTCTAAGTTCATATTGAATTGAATTGAGTTTGCAACCACTAATGCTGCCATACAGCTGGGTTCATACTTGGACTTCTTAGCAGCTGGCAAACACACAGAGAAACTCTAGTCACTGTGCAAAGCATGCACTGCATGTTTCACTGCATGTTTTAGGCCCTGTTAGCAGTAACGAAATCTGTCTTCTTTTTCAATATGACACAATGAAAACAATTTACTAACTGGAATGTGTTCATTTCAAATAAGAAAAAAAAAATCAGAAAAAAAGATCAGGTTCTATTAATTAAAAAAAAAAACCCTCTTATTAGCTTGGAAACAGCACAAAATACTATGCAATAAAAAGAAAAACCAGAAATAATGATTGTGTAATCTCAGCCATTGTGAATAATTCATAGAATACATAGAATATTTTAAATGGTGTAGATTTTCTCTCTGATAAGCAATAATTTTGTGCTCTTTCTTTAACTTTTTCTTTAACAAATCTGTCAAAAGGATTCTCTATTCTTATCTGAAAAAAAAGTGTATTTGGAATAATTTTCGAAGTGTCTGATCACACAGGTGCATTTTTTTTAGTAGTTCCAATTTAATAGTCCCAATTTAATAGTCCCAACCTGAATAAGTTCAGGTTTCCATTTCGGGTTTGTTTAGGGAAGGAAAATTTATTGACATTACACAGAACTGACAAGTCCTGTATTATTTTCTGTTATGTTCTTCTCTGGAAGCTCTAATATTTCAGTGGAATGACTTAATTTTGTATTAAGATAGTTAGGACCAGAAAGGGCAGTGACACCAGAGGAGGATCACACAGGACCATAGCGTGGTGTGGTCCTGCAGCTGATTGACTGTATTTTCTTCTGTTATTCATATGATGATGAGTCCTGCCTCCCACTGCACTGATGAGGGAGGGCTGGGCTCTGGGGTGCTCTTCATCCTGGCCAGTGAATGAGCAGGGACAGAGACCCCATCCTCCCTGCCATGAACTCCCATCCCGATGAGGTGGTAGCCGCAGCCAGAGCATTGTCTGAGAATGGCTGTGTCTTTCCTTTAAAAATGCCAGGTATAGGAAGCTCTCCCCAGTAACAAAAGCATTTGTTTATGAACAAATTTCAAATTTAGTTCCAATGGAAGAAAAAAACCTTTCAGAAACAAGCCAGTTTTTAATTGCTTGATCAGGTCTCTAGATGCCTAGACTGATTCATCAGTTCATTTTTCCTACACATTTCTATGTAGGTCTTTCCAGTACGTCTCATGGAGGATTTACTAGCTGTAGAAAAGCATGGAAAAGAGGTTGCCAAAGTCAAAGTGAATAGGAAAACGAGGGCAAAACTGCTAAGGGCTGCAGAGAAGAGTGACTCAGGAGGAGGATACAATAGTTAAGTATGTAAAACCTTGGAAAGTTGCACCTATAAAAGTGCAATAAGTGCTTGTAAGTATCCAAAGAGTGCAAACCCCAAGGAGTGAGGTGGCAGCAAATGCCTGAGGCAGTATAACTGAGGTTCTGGAGTGAAATCACATAAAACAAAAAACAGGCTGAATAACTGGTGAGAATTATTAACAATGAGGTCTATTAGATGAGAATAGTCTCCCAAGGTAGTGTTGAAAGCCCCATTGCTAATTGACTCGTTTAAATCTGCACTGGAAAAAGTACTCAGGAGTGCACCACAGGGAACAATCTTGCACTTGCAGGGAAATGGACTTGATGACTTAGTGGTCTTTTCCAGTTCTAATTTCTATGGTCCATTTCTTTCCTCCCCTTAGTGGAGGGAACGGATAAAATCCCAACAGCTTTGCTTCTGAGGAGCATGGAAGGAGACAGTGGTGTGTTTGCAAGCATCAATGCCCCTTCCCTTCCCTACCTCTCTGTGGGAATGGGGAACTGGAGGGAGAGAAGAGAGGGTCAACCAAGGCTGTTCCATGCTTCATCCCCAAATCAAATCCACAAGGATTTTTGTCTAAATTAATAGTGACACAATCAGTATTAACTGAGACTTCTTTCCTTTCATGTGAGCTTGAACACAATTTTTCTCCTCAGAAACAGAGCTGTGTAGAGCCTTATAGATAATTCCTAATTTTAAAACAGAACTGACTTGCACTATCTCTGTCAGGCCGTGAGTTCTGCTATCTGTGTTTCTCTAATAAATGCTGGATCACTAATGCTTAAGCATTAAGTAAATTGACAGTCTTATACTGCTTTATATGCTAGTGAGAGCCTTAATTGCAGTGAGAAAGGATGAAACCCTGAATGTGGGTTTTGGCAGATAAGTGCAGGAGGAATGTATTCTTAATACATTTTTTTTAAAAGTATGCTTGCAGTTTAAAAATCTCCCTATACTTTTCACAAGCTTCTGAAATTAAAAGTAATGGTTGATGACAGTTAACTTTTATTCACCCTAGAAGCACCTTTTTTTTAGGTTGAGATGCTCTGTATACCTTGAGACTGGAATAGTTTCAAAGTTGCCCTGTCATAAACCAGAATGAAAATCTGATTTTTTTTACAGTTTCTTCCATGATAAGCTTAAGGCCAGAAACACAATTTCCTATTTTTTATTTTCATGTTTATGTCAATTATTCTATCCATCCTGGTGGCCAGTGCAATCACATGCAACACAAAACTGGAGCCTCACCCACACTCAGATTTTGAGGGGTTTCAGTAGCTAATTCAGTTGGAAATATTCTTTACACAACCAGAACCAGAAGGTAAGTCTAAAGACTTTATATGTTTTCTTTATAAAACACCTGGATTCTGAGAAGAACCAGTTGCTCTGAAATGGAAATCAGAACACCCAGTAGGGAGGAAGTGGGGAAGAAGTCAGCTGCTCGAGCTGCCCACAGGTCACCAGAAAGAAGAATTGAGGACCCCAACTTATGGTAGTGGGACTCTCCTCTGAGCCAAGGGGAAGCTGCTCAGATCCTTCAGGATCCACCTCTGCATTCCTCTCGCAGTGGGAGGCACCCATTTTCCTGCACCTTCATCTGGAGAGGAAAGAGATGGCTCTCAGTCGTTCTCTGAATCACAGCTGAGGTGGGGTGTAAAGACGGACACATTTTTTCACTATAACCTGGAGCACTGAGGCAGTAGGTGCACAGTGGTGCTTAATGCCCTCTTCAAACCAGGATATTCTCCCATGGGAGAGCCCAAGACTTCTGGGATGGGACGGGCAATCGCCTCTCTGCTGTCGAATCTAGGCTGCGAAATGGCAAAAAGAGGTTGAGTTAGGCAATAAAAGCAGGTGGATGTGGGGCTGTGGTGGGTTGAGGTTTTCATATCTGTTAACACACTGTTTGGCGTTCTCACAAAAGCACAGCCATGTCCCACCCTTCATTTTCTAGAGAGGGAATGGCCCAAAGTGGCACTTGCTTCAGGGGCGCTTGCAGTAACACACTTAAAGCCATGTTTTAAAAGAAGCAGTGAATCTGGTGGAGCTACACTCTTAAGTGTAAACCCTTAGATTATCCTTTTCCTGTAACAGGGAAAGCTATATTTGCTGTTAGGCTGCAGAGATCCCTATTGGCCCATTATAGGACCACATTAAAATACTGAGTAACGGGATTGAAACTGTGGAATTAGGATGTACTTACAGAGTTTGAAATTATCTAGAGTGAATCCAAAGATTATTGGCTTAAGGTTTATAACAGAGGAAAGCGGATTTCTGAGGAACGGACTGACATGTATGGTTTCTAACAAGATATCTATCTACATATTTAAAAATGTTTCTGAAAAAAAAATGGTGATAACATGTCAGCCTGGGCACATGTAAGCAGTGACAGCATTTCCAAGAAGGTCAAATGACTTTGGGCTGTCTCCTTAAAAGCTTTGTGCAACTGAGGCAGTGGTTTCTGAAAGCAGATCTGCAGTTTGGGCACTAAATTTCTGTTTCAGGAATCTGAGTTTCATGAGTCAACGTCTCAATGGCACACGGGCTCTTAAGCATCCATTGAACTCTGCAAATAGGACCTAAGTCACTCATGTCTTTTGAAAATATCCTGTACACTGTTCTGTAAATTATTTGCAGATACACTTTTTGGTTACTTGAATTCAACCTGGGACAGAGCAGATCGGTAGTCTGTGTAGGGCCTCAGTTTACTACTATATTTTACTAGTCTCCAACTTCCCTATTGAAACTAAGGAGCAGAAATCAATTGGCCATCGATATTCTTGATTGTACTCGGATGTCAGACTTTGTGAATCTTAATATGACTGTAAAGATCCATGGAGACACATTGTCAACTTTGCTTTTTTTCTGTTATTCTACTTAGTAATTATTAAGATCCATTCCATGAGAAATAGATGATAATTTCCCACCTTTTATCACAGCATGAAATTGCTATTTAAGGCCCTTTTGTCCAGTTCATCTTTATTTCATACAAGATAAGTGAAAAGACCTCCTAGTTTGCTTTTAACATCAAAATGATTGTCAGCCCTAAAAAAGAAAAGCTAGGAGAAAAGAGAAAATTGAAGGGAGAAATCAACTTATAACCTTTTCCTATGAATGCCTTGCTCCTGTGAAAAGGCCAGAACTTTCCTAACGCTTCGTTTTTAGCAGAAAGCATGACAAAAAGTTCCTATCAGTATTTAAACTGCTAAGATTTGTCAAATAAAAATGGGGAAATAGTGTTTAAATAACAGTCTCATTTTGTGCGTAGTGATTACGAGTGGGTTATTTTTTGGGAAAAGGACCTCAGCAATAATAGATCATCTCTGGAATGAGTCACAATCATTCTCTAAAATATCCAGTGATTTTAGATAGAGCAGAAATGTAGGCACATATCTGCTCAGAGTTGGCAAAGGCAAACCCTGCCAGTGATGCAAATAAACAGTCTGAGTGCAGCTCTGCCTTCTCAGCCATCTAATCTCAAGCACTTACATGATAAGTAACAAATAAAATAATAATATTTATAATAGTAATTATTATTTCTCCTTAATAACTTCCTTAACTTGACCAGTGGGTCAAAATAAGTTGCCCAAATAGCACCTGAGGGGCAAAATCATGTGGAAGGAGAGGAACTGGTAGGTTACCGTCATCTGTAACACCAAGAAATGTTATGTCTAAGGACATAATAACATTGACACACACCCTGAAATTAAGTACCCACTACCTAGGATGCCATCACTGCTTTTGGCTTTCTTTGCCCTTCTTTGTTATTTAGTGTCTATGTCTTTCTGGCTTTTAGGGTTACTGGCTTCAAAAAAATAGTGTATGAAGCCCCAGCAGACTCTAAATTTTTCTGTCAGTGGTGCAGGGTTTCACATTGTCTGGAGATGAACGTATATTTCACGTTGCTGATGATGACAAGCTCCTCTCTCTAGCCTAGGACTCACCTCCTCTGCCCCCTCCTTTGACCACTGCTGTTGAAATAACATCCCCAAAACACAAAATCCATTTGCAGAGCTAGTTTGATTCCTAAACTTAATACTCTGCTCCCAAGTGTTATACACAATATTTTAAAAACAAAACAAAACACAACCCCACAATATAAAATTGCAAGTGCTACAAAATGAGGAAAAATTTGTACAATTCACAAAATATTACAGCATATATCACACAACCTCAGATGGACAAAGGGTTCTTCCTTCAGGATCTTCCCAGACATTAGTCAGAGCAGTGAGGATCTGCACTAGTAAGAGCAGTGAGTCACAGCTGCTCTAGCGATTTTGCTACTTGCAGCCAACCTGGGACAGGGCAGATTGATAAGGGCATAAACTGAAACAAGAGAGACTGGATAGAAAGAGAAACTTTTTCATGTTGAGAACAGTTGGGCAGTGCAGTTTCCATTTTTGGAGATTTTTAGAGACCTGGAGGAAGTCCAGAGCAAATGGGTCTGACCCATCTGATTCTGCTTTGATTGGGGGGTTGGACTGGAGACATCCTGAGTTTTTTGCTTTGTGGCATTTTGATTCTCAGAACAGCGTATTACTTCTAGAGAACTCAGTGGACAATTTTGGAAATCTGAAGAGTTGAAAATTTGGATGGAGTTTACTTGGATAGTGTTCACTTGCATGCTACAAGAACCAGTTTCTATTCTATTCTACAACATGGTGTGAATGAGTTTCAAACAATTTCAATTGTTTGAAATTGTTTCAATGTTTCTGAAAAAACACATCACTTAGGCATGAATATGTTCTGAACTGATGGTTTATGTCTGACACAATGTCATCTGGACTGCCTGTCCTGTTCATAGATGAACTAATCATCTGAATTTACCTGTTGTGAGCCCACAGTATCTTCAGAGAGGTCAGAGTGCAATAAAACTTAGGTCCTCACATCAATTATATGCTACAGTAACAAATGTACTTATTGCCCCTGCTTGAATATATTTGATGGGGAAATATTTTTCCCTATTTCATGGGGAAATGGCTTGCCGTAGATAAAGAATATGAATGCTATTTCTTACTCTTTTAACGTATTTTCTTGGAGTTGAGCAAATGATTTTTGGTAGAACAATCTTCTGTAAAAATGCTTTGACAAAATTAGAATGTGTTATCAGATTGGAAAATTTCAAACATCATATAAGCAGAGAACTGTTAAATAATTTACTTCAAACTTTCCATCTTGTGACTTTTAAACTTGTATTTCTGGATATGCTATGTTTGTCTTTGAATTATTATTATGTTTTTTTTTTTTTTTTATATTAAATCACGCAACAGGAGTTAATCTCCCATGTGATATTTTTTATCTTACCTAAGTGGAATTTTTCAAAGGTTATCTTGATGTCTCCTAATCAAATGTTTTGAAAATGTACATCCACAAAAGCACACTGAGATTTAACTTTTCATCCTAATTCAGAGCAAAACATATATAAATACATTAGACTGTACCTTTTTCCTGACCAGCAATTTATTACTGTGGAACATTCAGAATCAGTCAATAACATCATTTTCTGCATTTTTTCTTTCTCCTGCATTGGAATTTGCCCTGGGTGCTAAAGCGTAAGTCAATTACTGTGCCCAGATGTAACTCTTTTTGATTTCTCTGAAAAACTGAAATGGCAGAAAAAATGTCAGAGTTCAGGGAAAGAAAACCAATATAGCACACTTCTGTTTTGTCTGCAGAGGTTTTGTATTATCTCAACAGCAGTTATCACAGAATCACATTGTGCTTTCTATCAGCTTTGTCTGAAAACTGTACAAGCAGAGATAATTCTGTTGCTAGTTGGGATGACATTAAATTGAAATGAAGGTAAAAACAAATTAATTTTTGTCTGTAATAGTTGTGTATGGTACCAAATGTGACAAGACATTACCAGATTTGTTTTTAATGGTGTCATTAGTATGCTGTTTGCATATATTATGTTTTGCCAAATTCTATGTTAACAACACAAGAACTCTGTCCTTATTCAAGCG
Organism: Nothoprocta perdicaria; assembly: GCF_003342845.1. Lineage (NCBI taxonomy): Eukaryota > Metazoa > Chordata > Aves > Tinamiformes > Tinamidae > Nothoprocta > Nothoprocta perdicaria. Next base: position 246,254 of record NW_020454805.1, read on the forward strand.
TTTCATGTTGGAAGATCCTGTCTGTGCTGTCTTTGAGCAGTTTGTGTCAAGATCCTTGCTCCCTCTGGAAAGAAGGGTGGAGAACCGGCCACAAATCTGCAACTTTATTTTAGAAAATAAGGATATAAAATGGAAGTAATTTTTTTTTTGCTGTGGTTGGTAGATTTTCTCCTACTGGGAGGGACTCAAACCTTCCTAGAAAATGTACCAAGATAAGGCTGTTCCTAGCTTTGTATCTTCTCTGAAACACATAATATTATTTTCTCTTTAAGACTTCATAAAACTAGTAAGATATTGACAAATTGGATAGCTGACACATTGTGTGAAGTCAGAATCAAAACAGAAGCCTTGATTTATGTCATGATTTATGAACATACAGAAACTTAGACTTTGTCTTAATGCTGACTAAGAAGAAATATGAAATGCAAATAAACAACATCTTGCTAAAGGCATGTAGCTCTCATGAAGAAAAGCCAGAAGGAGGGCTCTTTTCCTAAAGATGAGGCACAGACATGCCAGCTGTCTAGTGAGCATAGCAGGGCTCTGGATGTGGTCCTCTTTCCACTATTGCCACACAGACTCAGCAACCACAATTTTGGAAGCTATGACCCCATCACAGAGTCTTCCCATATGGTGTGGGATTCAGAATGGTCCTCCATATCTCTGTATTGCTGATTTGCAATGCATTGCAATTGTATTGGCTTGGCTATGTTTTTTTTTAAGCACGACCAGACCTAGTCCTAAAAGATGAGAAATATCTTGGCAGAATTATAAATGAGTTAAAATTCGGATAGACAATGGAAGAAATCTGAAGGTAACTGAGTGGGTACAGTGTCTCCTCAAAACGTGGTTAAAGCAACAATTCTTGACCGCTGTAACTAGTCTTCCTCCTAAAGACATATCTAAATGTTTTCCTTGTTGTCCTCATGCTTGGAAACAGGTTTTTTTTTTTTTTTTTTTTTTTTTTTTTTTTTGTGTGTGTGTGTGAATTAATATACTGTTCTTAAATCTGTTGACCGCTACAGTCAATAAATCTGACAAGGCAACTGGCATTTCAAGTCCAGGGTGCATCTCGCACATCTTGCTGTTAATCGTATTGTTCCTCTTATTCATATATCTTTGTATTGAACACGCCTCTTGCGGTCTTTAGGACTCCTATTATGTTCTGTGTTTGTAGAACACTGTACTTGTGTAGCATGTGAAAAATGAAACTCTCATCAGTAATAAAAAATTACTAGCCAAAGTCAACTAACCAAAGTAATAACAAGTTTATCCAGGGAACAGTTACATTTCAAACAAAGATGGAAAACACTTTTTACAACTTCTCTACTTCTAATTCCTGGAGCTGATTGCTCATTGTTTTTTAGATCTTTGAAAAGGAGGAGGCTTTTCACGTAGTTTCCCTGTGTAGCATTCCTGCCTATATTTAGGTTCTGTGATTTGAAAAGACCTAGTAGATAATCCTGTCTCTATCCTTCTACCCCGCAATATTCACAAATGTCCCTATTGAATCCAGCTAATGTAATTGTTGAAAGGAATCAGTAAGACAATCCTGGATGAATTATACATGTCTTTCCCCTCTAAGATTATCCCTTCATTTCCAAGTTCAATCCTCTGCTCCACACATCTGGGTGAGAAAGAAGTTTATGGCAGCATCTCTGCTGCTGACATTCTCACAAATACTGTGAGGTGCCTGAACTCAGGTATGCAGACAAAATAAAAAGGGCCATTTATGCAACATTTGAATGAACAAGCTAAGAGTTCTGCACGGTGTGCATCCTTTATTTAAGTTTTAACATGACAGAATATAAAATTTTGTCCCTGCTGATAAGTATTTCCCCATGGTTAGATCATAGCAGAATGAAAACTATGCATTCTCTAGGTTTCTTTTGACTGGCAAGAAATGAAATGAGATTTGTTTTTTACTGTTAGACTAAAACAAGATTTCTTGTGGCTTTGTGAAGCCATAATGCTGTGTTTTCAGATCTAAAAATAAAAATTAATAAATAAAACAACATTTTATTGATAACTATTCCTTCCTTCTGTTAGGAAATACAAAACAGACAAGTTTGCCTTTTGCCCTGTAAAGAAAGGAAGCTAGGGAATACATGTTTATGAATATATATATTTTTTTACTTCAGATGCCAATTTTTTTGTGTGTGAACTTACTTGATGTGTAAATATTTAATGATTCCTTTCTCTGCATTTTTTTTCTGTGTAGGAGTAAAAGGATCCTTCAATACTGTGGACCAGATAAATAATGTATTACTTTGTCATGAAAAATGCCAGAGGAAAATAAATAGAAGATATCTTACCTTTGGTCATGACAATTCCTGCAAGAGTTTTGTGGCGTGCATGTGTGGAAGTAAAATTGTCTGTCAACTCCTGGAACTTCTGTGCAACCATTTGGTATATGGAGTCGGCAAAATCCTGAAAGAAACAGTTAGAAAGAATTCTTTCACTGTCTTTGATTGAGGTACTTGGGCGTTTCTGCAGATTAGTCACCTGCTGTCAGCTTCTAAGCGGCCCCTTTTAGAATTAGACACCACCTACCTGAGCGAAAATGAAAGGAAAATTTCTTTGTCAGCTAATGGCATCCAGTGTGGAGATGCTCTGCCTTAGGTTTTAAAACTACTGCGTTAGAGTCAAGTTTCATATTGAGTAGGGTTAGCAGGAAGGGAAGAGATTTCACTGTTGACTTTTCTTCAGCCTTGCAGTTAAAGAAAATTTGCTGTTTCTCAAAGCACTTTGCTATAGCCGGCTGTAGATACATACTTGTGCCCCACCAAACCACTTAATGATCAGAGACAAAGGCTAAGAATCACCAGTTTCGGATGTTACTCTTTTTCAAGATTTTTGGTTTTAATGAATATCAAGGCATTAAAAATTCCACTAATCTATTGACAACTGAGAGCTTAGCTGAGCTCTGGGTTACAGGGCAGGTGTCAAAGAAACCCCTATTTCTGCATTCATGGTGATTTTTAATGACTCTGCTACTGCAAGGAAAACTTCCCACTAGGGAACAGTGGCTATTGTCAGAAGCCTCCATGACCTGTTTAATTTCCACCTTGGCAACCACAGGAATGAGGGAATCTCTGCTTGCACAAGGGATGGTGCTTGCAGAAATACTCTGGTGTTCAGTAGCACTGCATGAAACCATATATCAAGTCTCCTCCTGAGCTTAGGTGAGTGCAACAACTATCTCAAAAGCTCCATTTTTCCTGACAATTGGGCTCTAAGGACAGAATTTTTGAGTCTGAGAGAGCCTAGAGAGTTTAGCTGGCAGTCACACTGTTAGGAGGCCAGGTACCAAAGGAAGCTAAATGGGCTGAAGGATAGATGCTGCAGCCTGCTCATGGATGAGTACGAACCTCTGTTGGTTCCTCAAAACACTGCTACTTGGACGGATTCCCTGAAAGAACATTTAGTATCTTTTCATTTACTTAAGCTCCGCACTTTGGTTTGCACAGAACCATTCAAGCATACGTTAGAGATAAGTCTGGGGAATGCTACTTGTGAGCATGAATTTTTCTTAATGTGTTTTGCAAATCTGAGCATATATAATTAAGATCCAAATGATTTTGTTTGTTTATGCTATCCAATTATTTATGTGAAAACAAACTGTACCTACAAATCCTTCTGGAAGCAGTTCCTGAGGGTTAGGGCTTACTTCCTGACTCTGGTTTGGAACCTCTTCGGCATCCTGTAATCTGATTAGCCCCAAGTGAATACGCCCTCATTGGGAAGAGCGGCTTGACTAGACAATTCTCTCCCTTTCCTCTTCTAGCGTTGGCTAAATGCACCTCTGGGGAAATCCCTGTACCAGAGCCCCTCTTGGTTCACACAGTTTCTCTGACTGGGTTCACCATACACACAGGGGTGAGGAGCTGGATTTGAAATTCATATTGTCTCACCTAGGAAGAGCCACAGATATATGAAAGTCAGGAAATATATTTAAAATGATCAAATCCTTCCCCCTGAACTGTCAATGTGGATGCAAACTATATCAGTGGAAACAGTATTTTAAATTGGGAAAACACACAGATGTTTTTCAGATGAAAGCAGATTCTATCTCACAAATATTACCAGTAATACTACTGTCATAGAGAGCCTCTGCAGGCTGCATACCATATGTTTCTACAGTTTGCTACAGGAACTACAGGAAATCTGTTTAATTTTCAAGCATTATTATATGAAATATAAAATGCTAATTAAATAAAACATATCAATAATTAGGCAACCCCTTTTCATAAATCCTTGAAATATTTTTCCATGGATATCAACGTAAGTGACAGTAATTTGCTCAAGTATATATAGGATAGGGCTTCCTTGACATTATCTTCTGTTGCTCTGAGAACCACCCATTTGCCCAAAAGATGGAAGATGGTTTAAAATAACATAGAATAAAACTTGCTAGTTTGCTGCAAAGGAAGGAAAGAGTCAATTAAACTCATTCTATGATGTGCATGTGAAGTTCTGCACCAGAATTAGATGAGAAGTGAGAAAAATTATCAAGAACGGTTTGACAGTTTCTAAATGGAATTTTATGTTGACTGCCTTTATACCTCCTCTAATCTAATTGTCCACAACAACCATATGAGCAAGGTATTGTTCATACAGTGCTTCTGAAGACTACGTTTGGGTCAATTCTGATTTGTCAAGCATCAAGGTACCCTTGTGATATAAATGCAATTATAGGCATTTTACAGATGAATGAGTGAAGGCAGTAAAATGACGAGGGACTGGTTCAAGGGAGCAGCACAGAGCAAGGCACAGCCAGGTGTTCTGATTTCTGACTAAGTGTTAAATGGTGGAACGCTGCCTTTTACAACACAAAAGTTTGGTTCTATACTTGTTATCCTTACTAAAGAATGACTTCATCCATAAAGGTGGAATAAAGTATATTTGCAGACTTGTATAACTAGGTTCCATATGGCAAACTGAAAATCTGATCAGCTTTATTTAGACTAGAAAGAAGGAAAGAAAAAAGAAAGAAAGAGGAGTACTTCAATAAAACTATCTGTACCATCTTTTTTTTTTGTTTAAAAAAAATCAAATCATAAATTTCATCTCCCACAGTATTACAGTCCAATCCATGTCTGCCTTTCTAAAATACCCTCCAAATCTGCATCCCAGGGCATTTTGTGCTCATTAAGAGTTAATTAGCTTAGAGGCACATACAATTCCTAAAAGAATCATTTTAAAAATGCTAAATAGAACAAATAACTTTTAACTTTGGATTTAGAAATCCCCACAGTCAGAGCTTTCTTTACTTCATTTGGCAGTAGGTTCCAAAGCCAGAGAGCAAATAGACTCACTAAAGGCAAAATAACGACATGACTTCAGATAACATTTAGGGATGATAAGGAATTCAGCATTCACTGATCTCAAGGAGTGACCTGGGACATTAAAGAACAGCAAATCCATTAAATGTGAAGCCTCTAAGCTAAAATAAGTCAGACAAATATTTTTGTCTGGAATTCACTGCCTAACAAGATGCCAGTGAAATTAATAGGAAAAAAAAAATGGAGTGAAATGCATAAATATGTAGGGAACAAGAAAAAACAACTGAAAAATAGCGTCAGATCTGAGAGGACGTTTAAGGGCTACCTCATTACCTTTGGATATTCTAAAGAACCAAGTAAAGAAAGGAAAAGAATAATCTATTCTTGAAGTTGATGAAAACTAAGGAGTAAAGGGATGCAGGGCTCAGCCTATTAAGGAATTTAATAGTTTCAGGACTGATGCATGTAATGCAGCTTTACTGTAGAGTCCTGAATGATCAAGCCCTGGAAATTGTCCTGGAGGAAGAGCTGGGCATGGGGCTAGTTTCCAAGTTTATATTTGTATGGCATGAGAAGTTAGGCATGCTGCCTTTGCCTCTAACACACACTGGAACAGCTATTTGACTTGATCCAGTCACATGCACAGAAATCAGTGGCAGTATATGTACCTGACCAGAGATATTAGTATAATTTTGAACATTTTAACAAATTCAGAGTAGTTGCAAATATATTTAGTGCATTTGGGGCAGATACAATGGAGATTAACAGTTGGTCCACTCATCCTTGCTCAGATTATAACTAGAGATTTCATGCCACAGTTTTTCTTGCCTTATGATTATCCAGTAGTCCTAGACTACTAAGAGATAGATGTCTAGCTACTGTAGTTTATCATTCCTGATGGCTGATAAAAGCCAAATAACTATCAGCAATCATCACGAGACTGGTTGAAGCCTTGACAATGGTAGAAAGTAGAAAGATGCAGATGGTGAGAACTTCGACAATTTATAAAAAAGCCCACCAGAAGATACAAGTTTGCATACTCTCAGAACACTAGGACTATGGTGAGGCTTAGGAGTAAATCTCCTTAGAAGTTCAAGATCTGATCCAAACCTCCCCAGAATTCCATGAAAACATATCTGACTCAAAGGTGTTCCAGGTAAAGCACCATTAGCAAGGATGTATTAGATACCTGCACTCCTTTGAGGGCTGAGTGCCAATGAAAGTTTTTCTGGACCACAAGAAGGATTGTCACTAGAAACTGCATATAGTAAATGTGGAACAGTTTGAGACATCTTGTCTCTCCACAAAAAAAGAGACACAGAAAATTCTGGAAAAGACTCAGAAGCAAAGACAGCCATGGACAAAATGACGTGCAGGGGACAGCAAGTCCTTTACTGGGCAATGCCAAGGAGGGGTTGACCATGATGGTTTTGGGTTCAGGCACCTCACTTGTTGGGAGGAAAGAGTATGGCTCTCTGGTAGAGCTGAACTTTCCAATGCCGAGTTTCTTTCCAGTCCCTCACTTTGCTTTACTTGCTGTTAAAATCTTAGCTTTCACAGGTCCTCATTTTTCTTCTGTACAAACAATATTCAGTCCAGAGACGATTTTTTCCAGATGAAAATTTTGTGCATTCTGATCAATATAGTAGGTGATATGAGTTAGTCAAGTGAGATTGCCAGACCCTGGACACTGAGGTCCACAGTCTGCTCCCAATTACTCTCAAGGCACTGAGGTCTACTTATTCAGAGGAACTGATGGAAACAGCAGGTACTTGCTCAGGCACTGCCAGAAATGAAAAAAAAAAAAAAAAAAGACCAATTAATAGTAAATCTCTCACTGAGAAAGAAGATCATGGGATCTCACCATACTTAATGAGCTGTATTTGGCTGTAGAAAAGAAGGATAGAAAAATGAAAAACAGATATCATTCCTATTAAGCTGGACTGTGTTGTCTGAACTATTGAACTATCCTTGATTACCATATCAAATTATCAGTGTTATTCACAGAGGAACATCAAGCTTCAGATCATACCATTACAGAACAAAAACTACTAGTCATTTCTCAGCACTAATATTTCAAATGGTATAAATAATTAAATGGGTTCAAGTTTGCAATGGCAGTCTTCAGGGTAAAACTGACATTCAACAAGAGTAGTAAGGATATTAAAATCAATAGATTATAAAGGAGAAAGTCTTTAGTAAACATTTTCTATTGAAATCCTGTCTTTGCATTTATAGGGTTGAAATATCAGAAAGGTTAGATTTGCATATGGATGGGCAGAAAAGCTCTACTATACAGATATCACCAAGGGCTCTGTTTCTCCTGTCTCCCAAGTACTTTATTTTCCAGAAAATTACTGACATTTGGGGGGTAAATGTTGAACACAATGAATGGGGATTGGGTTGAATTAAGTTCACAACTTCCCTCACTGATAAAAACAGATGCGTGCTTCGTTCTTTTTACTAGCCAAGTGGGAAACTGGCATAAAAGTGGGAGCTTGTACTTTTTCCTACAGAGAACTCTCACTATCTAAATGGAAGGGGAGGGAAGTACAGCACAGAGAATATGAATCCTAAAGGGCTGATCCTAATCAGGGTGTGTATCAAATTGCTACACAATATACTTTTTTTCCTGGCTTGTAAATAAGTTTGCTATAGCCAGTTGGAGATTCATCTCTGAGCAATTGTACCCTAGAGCCAATGAATTAGTCAAGCCCTTCCTAGGCACTATATCATCTTCAAGATGCAGGCTTGAGAAGAAAAATAGGAAAGGGTCAATGGCTGCCCTCCACCATCAGTCTTTTGACATCAATTTATCTTCTCTTCCCAAGGGCTCCACTAGCGCAGTGCAAAGGGCTGAATGAGGACCTAGCTAACCAGGCACATGATCTGTTAGGGGAGGAGCAATGGGTTCATGGCTGGGACCCCTGTCCTATCTCCTGGCTGCTCTGTGCTTCACCAGGAGGACCACCTCTCCATACGTGTAAGGGGGCATTTTTACCCATCTCACAAGAGGACAGTGAGGCAAATTTCATTAATGGCTATGGGACTCTTCAATCAGGGATCGACAGGGTCATGCAAGTAGGTAGCCACACTGGAGGCTGCAGTCCACAGCCCCCTCATAATTCAGCCTTTCCAGTAGCAGGCATGGATATTTATGGAGCATTACTCAAAGAACAAGGCTCTGCCAGGGAATTCATTGTGGTTTGTTCTGTGAGAGGTGCAGCAGTTATTTTTCTCAGATCATAACTCCTACAGTATTGATCATTATGTCTGATTTTGGCTTATATCTCAGAGCCAGCATAGAGGGCCTTTCTTTTATCTTAGATGGGCACCTTTTTTTTTTTTTTTTTTTTTTTTCTGGCTGTATGCTGGCATTGCAGCTGAACATACCTGGATACCCTGTTTACTCCCTTGATTCAGAGAGGGATCCTTCCCTCCCTTGATCCTTCCTGTTAGAGGGAGCTGTGCATGTGCTGCATAAGCATCAGCTGGGTGAATGTTCTTACACTGAGCTTTTAGTGAAAGCTTCACTAGCAAAAACATATTTCTAACACTGAAAAACCTCATGATTTTCCTATCAAGATTGATGGGGAAGATCATCTATTGGTTCAGTCAAAAGAATCACTTTCATTGTCCACAATTATTCATAGCCCCTTAACATTCTTCTAAGCTTCATATAATGCCAGCTAGCATAATAAATTAATAAATTCCTTATTTCTGTAATCATCCAATATCCTGCCTGTGCTCTGGATCTGGAAATCACCACAGGCTCAGCTGACCTCAGCTGACTTGGCCAACTCGGCTGGACTGTGCGATGGGCTCCTGGCCTCATTAACTGGCCACTTCCCTTTCCTCCTCCTAATTCCCCTCAGCCTGGCTGGAGACTGATTACTCTGCTAATTTTGCAGGCCCCACAGAACATTTTTGCCTTCACATCATTATTTATGGCATTAGTGATCATCTGCTAAGTTTCAAAACTGCTGGTTTCTGTTTGCAGCATGATTTTGAGGCAGTCCCTGTGTGGCAGATGAAAGAATGACAGGATGCTCTGAAAGATCATGGTGTGGCAGTCAGGGTAGAAAATCCTTTTTCTATTCATTTGATTTTTGGATTTCTCAGTAACCCAAGGACTTCATGAAAATAAAAGGTATCCTGATCTCTGGGATTGGGGGGGATACAACATGCATGGAGAAATTAAGACAGGACAAGGATGGAATGGGAGGGATAATTAAAATCATCTTTGGTCGACCTCTGCTAGGAGTTTTACTACTAACCTCTTCGAGTTTTAGATATTCTAATGAATCTGATGTTTGCTTAAAAAAAGGTTTATCACATTTATATGAATAGATCATATGTCCAGCAATACTTAGAGACTGCCAAGGACTTCACACTTGGGTGTTTCTTGAGCAGTGAAATGCAAGCAAAATGTCCTTCATTGCATCTTGACTTCATTCTCTGCACATGAGAACATAAAAGTTTCCCAGTAAATTCATTTTAAATCTCTTCAGTGATATTTTTGATCTAGCTTGGCAAAGAGGCACTGAGCAAAAATTTACATATTTCTTTTTTAAATTTTGCCAGAAAAATGCTTATTTCTGATGTGCCACAAATATCAAATTTGAAATTAGGATAAAATTCTAATCTTTTGGGGGGCATTTGGAGACGTTTGGAAACTGATAACTATACTGTGAGTGCTGCTATAATCGATACAGCTCTGCGATGCTGTATATGAGATTCACCAGTGTTAAATATCTAAAAACATATTTTGCAGCAAGAATAGGAAGTACAGAGATCAAACAGGAATTTATTCTAAGAGCTCAATGAAAAAATGGTCTGTTTTCTCAGTATATCCCTTGACTATAGGGAATCAATCAAACTTAATAAAATATATAATTTTATTTGTTTCAGAAACCCCTGGAGCCACTGAAAGAAAATAGAACACATAAAATAAGCATACTAGAGAAAAAGGAAATGCTGTCAAATCCAAATGCCCCAGCTCCTCCAAAAAGTACGATTTTCCTATTTGGCAGTAAATGTTTATTTTGTATGTAGGTTTAATTAGAATCTTTAAATTCACATTAGTGTGTTAATGCTAGGATGCTAACAGATGAGCCCCTGTATCTGAAGTTGATTCATTGTCATTTGTGTTCTTCTTGCTCTAGAAAAGATGCTAACAACCAGTACCACTCCAGTGAATTTGGAGGAAACAAGCTTTTCCACCCGTCAGGCGTGGCTGTTCCCTGAAGGAGGCCACGTTCAGTCTCAGAGCTTCTGCTGCTTCCGAGCCCAGGTTTGCATTTATTGCTTCAGCAGTGAAGAATGTCCCTACCAATTTTGCAGAATCATTCTTGAAGTCAAGTCTGCACCTGCTAGCAAATACCAGAGAGGAGGGGCTGTTTGTTTGCCTTTTTCTTTTCCTTTACTGATCCTTAACCCCAAAGCCTCCTTCCTACAGAGACACATATGAGGTTGGCTGTGAGTACTGAATAATTCAGAACAATAAAGTAGTGCTCACTTTGCAGCACAGGGCCTGCTTTAGGACAAGCCTCAGGTGACAAGCTGTTGTACACTACAAATATTAAATTAGCACGAATGAGTTTTCTTTAACTAGATAAAAGCTCTATGAAGCGATGGGCGCTTGGGAATGGCTAACTCTGTACAGAGGCTTTCATGCTGTCTGTAAAAAAAAATTAGATTTTAGATACATATTCTGAGCTGTATCTCTTTAATAAAATCAATGCTTTTCCCAGAAATGTCCTCTCAGTTTCCCAGTTGTCTTTCTGAGAAGCAACACAACAACAAATATCCTCCGCAAACTAGCCCTTGCTGCCTGCAGCACCCAGGGCTGTTTGAGGTCCGCTCTGCTGCGGCCGCCGGGCTCGTTAGCAGCCCTTGGGTAAGTGCTGCAAGCCCAGGGAGAGCGGGACTTGCTCGATTCCCTCGAGCGCTGCTCTGAAAACCTCCGCCTGCGTGTTTATGGCTCTCATTAAGGCACTGAGCTATTAAGAGCCTTTCCCATCACACATATGCTTTGTTAGATAAAGCAGGGTGCAGGCAGGGTCCAAAACAAATTTAATCTATTCTGAACTGCTGATCCCAGCAAGGCATGGCGCGATTCGACTTTCTGAGTTGCAGCAGAGCAAGGCATAGAATGCACCACGGGGCAATTGCTGTACAGACCTTGGGATTTTTCTTGCCTGTTTCTAACGATCTTGGTGTTGTTTGCTGTAATGACCCTAGAAATCCAGCTGTAACCTTGCTAATGACCTTTCTCTTGGTTGGGAGGAGTATTAAAGCAATTTGCATTTTGGGTTACCTCAGCCGTTCTCTGCTCTTCTCCTTAAATGTTCATTTAGCAAAGATGGTTCTCTGTCATCAGCTAAGGGAAATCTGTGTCAGTATCAGAAGAAACATAATTTCTGCTGAACTCCTGCTGTGTCTGGGACCGGATGGAGTGTATAGCACTGAAGGCTGAACCCAGCCCTGTACTGATTTGCTGTCTTTCTTGGGCAGACATACAGTAACCAACACAATCCTGCTGAAATTAATACAGAGAATTACTGTTTTTAACGAAGATGATCAGGGGCCTGGAACATCTGCCCTATGAGCAAAGGCTGAGGGAGCTGAGCCTGTTCAGCCTGGAGAAGAGGAGGCTGAGGGGGGACCTGATCAGCGTGTATAAATACCTCAAGGGAGGCAGTGAGGAGGAGGGGGGCAGCCTCTTTTCAGTGGTGGCCAGTGATAGGACTAGAGGAAATGTCCACAAGCTGAGGCACCAAAAGTTCCATAGGAACTTGAGAAAACACTTTTTGACAGTGAGGGTGACAGAGCCCTGGAGCAGGCTGCCCAGGGTGGTTGTGGAGTCTTCTTCTCTGGAGATCTTTAAAACCCACTTGGACGCAGCCCCGTGCCATGTGCTCTAGGTGACCCTGCGTGAGCAGGGGGGGGTTGGACTAGATGATCTCTAGAAGTCCCTTCCAACCTTAAGGATTTTATGATTCTATGATTTTTATCTGTGAAGAACTTGCATCTGAAATCAGCTGAAAAATCAGCATAGCTTGGAGTCCAAACTCTAAAAATCAAATATCTCTTTCTCTTCACCTTCACCTCTATTTCCAGACCAAAAAAATCGTAACTATCCATGGGGAAGAAGGACAATATGGGAATAGCCTTTTTAATCCCATTTTCTGGAAAAAAGTGCTGCATCACAGACTTTTTCTTTATAAGCCTGTGCCCTGGGGAATGACTGAGCTCAAGGCAGGAGATGTTGGAGCAGCACTGAGTGGGTGGCAGAATGACCTTTCCTTGTGACCACACATGTGGGAGTAGTGGAGAGAACCTGGACAAACAGGATTGCAATGTTACGGGTTTCACCGATAGCTGAGATTTCTTATGGCAAATAAAACCTTCAAGAAAACTTGCTCATCCTAGGAAAGTTGCTTTAAGTAAATTATTCACTCTATTCTGAAAAAGAAAAACTTCTTGGGAAGAAAAAAGAATAAATGGATAAACCATGTAATTAAATATTAATAAAAAATCATTTCTATTTATATGGCACAGCTTATCCAGAACCTTCGAAGTAGTTTACATACAAATAGACCAAAGCTTACAAAATCCATGTCAGATATATTTACTACCCTATGATTGATTATTACACTCAGAGACAAATAGTTTTAATATTTTGTTCAGGCAAGTATCAAGGGCAAGACATAAAGTGTGAAATTCTTCCCTTACACCAAAGATGGCATAATACAAGATGAATAAATTTATTTTATTATCGTACCACACCTCTGAGTGACACCTCTAAGGATCTCTATCATGTCTGGCTTCACATACCCAAGCTCCCCTGTCCAGTTATAGGGTAATGCAAGAATCTCCCTAAATTCAAACAGCAAATCCAGAGAGAAGTAACCAGTCATCTCAGTGCTCTCAGAATGTATGAAACTCTGTCACTGGAGTGTGTTTTTGAAGTAATTGTTGGATGTTAGCTCACTTGCTAGGATGCACATAACCTGAAGTGCACTCCAATAAATGACACGCGGTAAGTTGCTCTTTCCACCACCCTCAAAAGGCTTCTCAACAAGGGGCTGCTGCTGCTCACACACAGCTTTCTCTGACCCCTTTGGACTACGCAAAAAATTACACACATACTACAAATGTTCTACACAAAATTCCTGAATTGAGGAGCTGAATAAGATGGAAATCACGGAAAGCATGCCAACTGGATCCCCTGAAAATGATAATTAAAAGAAGGCAGAAAAAATTCAAGATGGTCCTTCACTGTACCAATATCTCCTGGTATCTCTTCATACTCTTCCCGTGTGATTATATTTTTAACTATTTCTGCCTTTTGGAGGAAAAATATTCTCCTCTTTTGTTGAGGGAATCTGTGCTTGGTCCCACATTCTAGGTGGGGCTGGAATCCAAGACAAACTGTTTTACAAATCGAAGCCTGTCCAGTTTCTGATAACACCAAAACTAATTTATTTTTTGTTTATACTCCACTACCTTTGACAAAGCTTCCTCTGGAGATTTATATCTCCCTCCTTTCCGCCCTCCAACTGTTTGTCAATTTTTTGTTTTGCAACTGACAAAAGAAAAAAAATATCTGACATCAACCTTGGAAGAGGTACTGTGTACAGATTTTTTTTTTAGATGTGATAAAATCTTGCCTAAAACCATGTCCAACCTTTTCAGTAGAAAGTCCAGATGGCTTTGCAGCCTGTACAACAGACTTTATTCACTGATGCTTCTCTAAGTGTCAGCAGGGTGTTGTCTTGCAGAACTAGTAAATGCACAATGAAAGGCAGCTCGGAGGGGAAAAATGAACACAAACAAAAATACCCCACTTAAATCCCCCTGCTTCCCCCCCACACATCAAATTAATCTGAGGATTTCTACATGCTTCTGACTGAAAATTCCCCCTGGGTGGAGAAGGGCTTTGCAAACAACTGTGGAGGTGTAATGGAAGGGGTAGAAGTTCAGGCTGCTCCGGGGGAAACAGTGATTTACTCAGTCACTGCAAACTAGAGGCTGCCCTTGTCTGCATTACAGATGTTTCAGCTCCTGGATCAGGACTATTCCCAGGTCTGTATTAAGGCTTAAAACTGCAGCAACTTCTAGCGCTATTTTCATCGTGATTAAACCAACAGAAAAGAGCATCAGTCCTGTGAATCTGGTGGGCAGGGCAGGCAGGTGGATCAGGGCTCAGCAGTTGAGCTGTATTTCTGCCTCTGCTTTTGGATCCTCAGATAACCTGATGCCAAACAAGCACTCCACCAGCGAACACCTAATTTTCGAAGTTGTGAAATGGGAACAATTCTGGTGAAACCAGATGTGCAAGTTCTTTAACATGTAGATGAGGCATTTAGGGACATGGTTTAGCAGGCATGGTGGTGATGGGCTTACGGTTGGACTTGATGGTCTTGAAGGTCTTTTCTAGCCATAATGAATGCTATGGTTCTACATGGAGGGGCTCAGGGCACCTTATTAGCTCGTGTAATAGTTGGGCTTGTAGTGTGGTTGTGAATTTACAAAGAAAAATTTGTAAAGGTGTGAAGGTCATGCACGTACTGCCATTTTAGACACCACCTAGTCAAAACAGAGCTAATTGCTGCAGTCGCTACTTGATAGAGCAGAGACCTTGTTAGAGTTCCTGGCGCTGTGACGGTGGTGTGGCCACATGCCTGGTAGCCGTTTGCTCAACATCTACACAGAGGTTGTTCCAACAGGGGATAAACTGTGCCACGACCAGAGAGGCTGGGCAAGACTGCAGGGAAAATAATAAGTGATGACAGCAGTGGGGAAGTTTCTTCAAAGAAAGGAAAGGGAGATAAAAGAAACCTGGTGCACAGAAGACCCAGGAGGAAATGCCTTCCTGAATACCTTCAGTTTTGCTTCCCATAGACGCATGGCTGTTCAGGTTTCTGCTGACAGCTGTGCTCTTGTCTTTGCCAGGTAATTAATCTGGGTGCCTCATTTTCACAGGTGAGGAGCAGGTTGGCAAAGGCTTCTCTAGCAGAGGTTTCTGGGTTTTTCTTTTTGGAGTGGATGGGCAAATAGTGTATGAAAAAGTGTGTGTATGCAAGATGCTGTGCGTGCTATGTGTGCTCAGATTGCCTTGCTGGTGACTTGTTCTTTCCTCATTGCAGCAGAATTATAGCAGTAGTTACCTGCTGCAAATAGGTACTGTTCTTCAGAGAGTAAATAGAAGGAAAGCTCAGGAATCTAAAAACATCAGACTTAGTCTCATTGATTACAAGTGACAAAACATTAAAACCACTGAGTTGCCTTGCCAAGGCTGAGCAATGCTATTCCGACCCACACAACAAGTTTTGGGTCTATTTAGAAACAAAATTGATTTTTTTTTTTTTAAGAGAGAGAGAAGGGGAAGGAGGAAGAAAAGCCATCATATTCCTTGGCAGGGAAATGGTGGTGATCTACTTCATTTTAACATTGTTAGCTCTAAAGTAATGCAATAATAATAATAATACTTTGCCCATAAAACAGTGACAGCTAAAATGAGCACATTTTCATTTTTGCAGTATGGACAGCATCCTTCAAGGTCACTGAGCTGGGAAACGTGGCTCTATGGCTCTTGTGTCAAAGCACCAAAACAGCCTTTCATAGCAACTCTATTCCTTCAAACTGTCATTGAGGTCTGCTGAGCCACGTCCTTCTCTTGGATGATTTTGCACCACTTTCCACATGTGCATCGAGACATCCATCTGCCTAAAAGGGTGGGTAGCACTGTTTTAACTCAGGGGTCTCTGCAGCCAACACAACCCTCATCTGACCTTCTTTGATTTCATCTTCCCTGTCTTTTCTTACCACCCAATGTGCTCTTAAGACCAAATATGCATGTGAGTCTGTGTACTTACCTGTCTTAGGCCCTAGAGGCACGGTGTCTTTATAAAAAAGTGTGATGTTCCCCAGGTCAGCTACTCCAAGAGGAGCTACTTCAGGAGAGATGGATTTAGGAAACTGAGTGCTCTCCACCTTTTCTTCAATGTTTTGAGTTGTTACTTCTTGGTGAGCATTTCTGTTGCTAACTTCATTCCATTGGTTAGTCTACATTAATCATGGAAGGCCCCTAAATAATGCACATATTCTGACTACCTCTTTTCATAAGAGACTGCTTCTTTGGCCCTCAACAGTAGGTTAAAATAACTTGGCTTTCCTCTGTTTTGGGGCTCTAGCAGTAGTAAGTAGGTACCAGTAGCAGGTTTTCAGATTCAAGTGATTTCTTTATACCAGAAAATGAAATAAAATCTCTCCCATAAATCTCAATTAGCTCTACAGTAGTCATTACATTGCCATGATTTTGTACTGAAATGTCCAGATCCTACTGAAGGTCCTAAATATTAATTTTCACTGCCAATATTTGGAGTTCTGTGTGCTGAACATTGCCCTTGGAATGCAGTAAAAATATTTTTCTGTAACTAATGAAATTATCATTGACCCTGTGACCTGGAAAACAAACAGTGCAAAAGTCATACCCATAGTGGCTAAAATGATATGGTACTGCTGTGTTTTGTCATGTGCTTTTTATATATGCATTTGTCATATCAAATTGTATATTACAATTTTATATATAGTGAAGTGGCTAAGTAGACTTTTTAGTTGACCCTTTCAATCCAACACATCTCAGCGATTGTTTTTGCTGGTATCTATGCCTCATATCACTTATCTGGTTGCTTCTTTAGCAAATGTAAGGTTTAACTATTGAAAGACTAATACGTATCTGTTTCTAACAGGGATGCAATAGAGTGCCATCTCCCCTTTTGTTGTGGCTATCCAAATGTTAGCTTGTGATTATTTACTACTTTTATTTCATCCTTAATATTTTTGTGCAGCTAGAAATAATATAAAAAGATTTCAGCAAAAGGATAAAAATATCTAATTAAATGCAAGAATAAAAAGCAGGGAGACACTTGGTAACTTGAGAGGACTTACTTGCTTTGCAAAATTCATTGTTATATCACAGGAAAAGGGTCAAATCTCATCATCTCCCCAGGTATTTAAGTCTCAAACTTCCTCTTTGAAGAGAACAGCTTCATTTCAGCCCTGAACTAGACCTAAAATTGTCCTTTTAGCTTGTATGATGTCAATGATTTACATCTCCAGTGTTTTCATAAAGAAGCTATTGAATTTCTGTGCGTTGGTTTTTCTGCTTGAAAAAAGGAGATGTTAACATCTGCTTTCCTGGGGCACCTTAAGAGTCACCTCTCTCCTGTTTGCAAGTGGCTGGAGCACACAAATCTCTAAGGAAGAGAGAAGCATTTCCATGGTGGTGCCAGAACATCAATCACATGGGTCATCTTGTCCCGGGAGATACGAAAGACACAAAATGAACACTTTGGACTTTTGCAGGCTCAAGGCAGCGATAAAACTCATCATTTAGTACCAATGGAAGATGACGCTACAAAGCAGTCCTTCCATCTGCGTGTCCTGGTGTTTAAAACAAGCCAGTGGATGTGCTACTCCTTGCATTTCTGGTTGCTGTGCTGGAAGGCAGAGCAGTGCAAGCATGGCAAAACATTGCAGGAGAACAGCTTTGAGCTGTGCACCAGCAGCTGCTTGTTTTCCTTACTGGCTGGTAGCAGATGAACAGCCTGAGAGCCCTTCCAAGAGGCACATCTGTCTCAGCAGAAGGGGACCACAAACATTGACTTGTTCATCCTGGGGCTGAGGTAGCCCCCAGAAAACAGAGTCCCAACACCTGGCAGCCCCAGTGCTATTAGTGATGAGTACTTTCCCTAAGGGAAAATGGCTTACTTGGGATGAAGGAGATCAAGGTCTGACTCTTATTTCTGGATCAGGACACAGAAACAGAGGAATGCTTTTGTAGCTTGCACCATTTTGATTGGAAAAATTATTCTGCAAAATGCAGACTAAGGGAGGATGAGGCCCATGTAACGGGTGCTATCATCTTTCCTAGGAAGGACAAGTATATGGGAATGTCCATCCCAGAGATCCCAAAGATTATTTGAAATAGTCTCTTGAGAAATTAATAGTCAATTAAAGGGAACACAACACAATCTACTTCAAAAATTTTAGATTAGAAAACCTGTGACATAGAATCCAGCTCAACGATGTGGACTAGCACAAAATGAGGAAGAGGAAAGAATGACATTTTCACGCCAGTTTTGGCAGAGGAACTTAGATTCTTAGTCTACATGATTTACTTTCATTTCAATGACAGGTTGAAGACGGTTGAGAGAGAAGTACAATATATTTCCTTCTTAGTATTAAACATTTAACCCCCCCAAATTTCTAATTGTGCTATAACTGCTAATTTTAGAAGTTTCTTTCTTCCTTTTCTTTCCCAGAAATCCTTCCTGATTGTAGATATGTGGTATATGGAAAGAATCTAGGATCTGAGACAAACCTCGGAGAAATGTAGAAAAACACTTTATTTTTACTTGAGAAGGTTTCCATTGGGACTTCCTGTGCCTTTAAAACTGCAACATTTCTGCTATTTTACAAGTGCAACATTTTATGCAAAGCTTTTTTAAAAATTTGCTTGTGCATTTAATTACAAGCTACATCTGTAGAAATAGCTAATGGCTTTCAGTGCTGCCTACCAACATATTTTTTTCTGGCCAACTGGCATTGATATACACCCATAGCATGTCTTTTGCTAACTAGTACTATTTCTAAAACTCTCAATGACTAAAAATCAGTCACTCAGAACTTACTGCAGGGGGATTGCAAATAGCAGTGCTCAATTATGGAAGGAAGACAGACTATAAACCACCATATTAAACAAGGGATATATTTCTGACTAAAAAAAAAGAAAAAAATATCAGGGAATAGCTCTGGTACGCTTTCAGATTTTTCATTTTTTCCTTTTTCTTTCCCATGCAATATTTGCTCGTTTCCCCTTTCTTTTTCACTCCTGCTGGCTTTTCACTTTCTTCTGAATCTCCACTCCCAGCTGCTCTTCCCCAAGGTTTATCTGGTTAGCACACGCTAATTCCTTTCCCCTGTACCCTTCAGGCACGATTTTGTATTTCTCTCTTCTGCTGGCATTTCCAGCCCCCTTGGATGAGAGGGGGACATGACCTACCCCACAGCAACTCCCAGCAGGAGCCTCCTGTGCTCCCTCGACTCACTGGGAACCCCAGGAGATTTAGACCACAGACACCTTGTTTATCAACCTAAGGACAACCGGCCAAGGCATCACTTAGTTTATGCTATCTTTCTGAAAATGAGGAGACTTTCTGAAAATGGAGGAGCAGCACATGTTGGAAGAGATGAACCACCAGCGAGATGAACACAAGCCCCGTTTCAGATCCAGGACCAGCAGAGGAAATACAGCAGCTCATTTCTTTCAGTGATGATTTAGCTTTACTCTGATTTCAGAGTTACTGAAGGCTTTTTACCACCAGCAATTGGTGGTGTAAGAGAGCAGAAATCAGACAGGAATAGGTCCAGATCCTTCCTCTTTTCAATATCTTTACAGAAATTATATAATTTAAGCACCTTAAGATCATGCTCTTTGTGGGATATAGGAAAACTCTTCCAACTGTATCTGTGAGTAGAAAAAGTCTAGAAGTCCAGGGTAAGCGATTTATATAAAGATTTCACAGAATCACAGAATATTTAAGGTTGGAAGGGACCTCTACAGATCATCTAGTCCAACCTTCCTGCTCAAGCAGGCACACCTAGAGCATGTGGCACAGGGTGGCATCCAGGCGGGTTTTGAAGACCTCCAGAGTAGGAGACTCCACAACCTCCCTGGGCAGCCTGTTCCACTGCTCTGTCACCCTAACAGTAAAGAAGTTGCTCCTCACCTGGAGACGGAACTTCTTGTGCTTCAGCTTGTGGCCATTACCCCTCATCCTATCGCTGGCCTCCAGTGAGAACAGCTTGTCCCCTTCCTCCCTGCATTCTCCCTTCCTGAACTTATACATATTAATCATATCCCATATCCCCTCTGAGCCTTCTCTTCTCCAGAGAAAACAGGCCCAGCTCACTCAGCCTCTCTTCATACGAGAGATGTTCCATTCCCTTAATCATCCTGGTTGCCCTTCTCTGGACCCTCTCGAGAAGCTCCACATCCCTCTTATTCTGGGGAGCCCAGAACTGCACACAGTTTTAGGTAAACTGATGGATATAGTGTTTTTTTTTTCTTTTGTAGATACTTCAAAAAGCAGGCATCTAACACTACACAACTTCATTGATTTTATTGCAAATTCTCCCAGTTTGCTGGACATACTTTTCTTTAGCATTGACATGAACAGCAGGAAGGGCTACGGTACCACCTCCAAGGTGACTACACACTCCTACCTACCTTTGGGATGTATTCATTGCATGGACAGCAGATTGCAAGCATCGAAAAGGAAAAAAAAAAATAAAGCTTGCTGCTGGTTTGGAAACAACACTGAGACGCTATGCACTCCCCTCTCTTGGTAATATGTATACATCTCACCAAATGCATGCAATTCTCCCATTCATTTCCCAGAGCTCTGGGCACACACCATGGCCGAGTGAGCACAGAGTACCAGGTGTCACTTCTGCACGGGCGGCGTTTCCGCAGCAAGCCATACATCATAAAATAGTGACATGGTTCCAACAGGCTGCCTCTTCTGACATTTGATGTATAGCTTTAGGTGTTCTCTTTTTAATGCTAAAGAGTCAATGAGGGATCAAAGGAAATGTCGTATTTATACTGTGCAGAGTATGGCATGACACATGGAGAGACAGGGAGCGGGGGCGATGGGGCTGCTTAATTCCCCTTGGCTCCTTCCCTGGCGTTACCTGGTTAAGAGATGTAGGCCAGGCTTTTAGTCAGCAAGTGAATACTTTTGCCTGCACCATTTCAAATATTTATCGAGTTAAATATCAACTTGGAGAATATTGCATTCGTTTAAGCTTTTCACGTTCCAATGATTTTTTATTATTTCCATCGACCAAAATAAATGAAGAAAATGTTTCAGACTACACATGAAAGCATGTAAAAATCAATAACTGGATTTTAAAAGATCTAGAATGTCTTGAATACATTCATTTTTCAAACATTTTTCTCTGATCTTTAAATAGCTTTTCTTGGAGCATAACATTTTTTGAAAAGTCAAATATGGAGCATTAAGGGTATAATTACCATTTTAATTATAACTCAATCATCCTATCTACTTTGCATAGAAATTACAGCTTTTATGTCAGGATTTTGGGTACTCACAAACATTCGGGAGTAATTAATGCTAAAGGTTTTCACTGTATACGAACTTCATTTTGTAGCACTGAATTCAACCAGTCTTCATTCAAAAATATGAATATCCTGATTTTTATACTCACAATTTTAAAGCAAAAATACTTCTCCATGAATGCTTGTAAAGCTAAGACATTTATCAAAAGCTGAAATTCTTGAAAACAAAATGTATTTTCTGTTCTCAAATGTGGTCCAGTATGGCCGTAAGTAAGTAAGTACGGCCAGATCAAATTCTAGTGAAGTTAATGATAAAATTCAGATTAATTAGCTTCTGAGTGTAGTCATGCAGCATTTCTGGTAATATTCTGAATATTCCTGGCTGGTATCTAAGCTTATAAATTTTATTTCAAGGCCTTTTTAGATATTTTTCTTATCTGAGTTTTCAGGAAAAACGCTATTTTGAAGATTTATTTTAGAATATGATTTTGCCTAAATGACGTTGCAAGTATTCCTGTTATATCCCTCTGCAATTATAATCGTGTGCATGTGCACCTCTCTGAAATCTCCCTTCCAACCTTAATTGAAATTCCCTTCCAACCTTAATGATTCTGTGATTCTGTGAAATTCAGCAAAATTTATTACAACAAAGCTATTTTTCATTTGGTTAGCACCTGAAAGAGGAAGGAAAATATTTTTTATAAGTAAGTAGAATGATGCTTCATTCACACTTGGGCACTGTTTCTTATTTTATTGACTTTTTGCCTATTCCACATGTCACAAACTGCTACACATTCCTACTGCTGCTTATGTGCTGTGTTTTGTGATGTGCTGGAGCAACTTATGCCTTTTTCCTCTCCTTTAAAAGCATGATAAATCCACATGGATTTTGCAGGGTAGTCTTACAGAACATGTCCCCAATTTTTGTGGGATGCTAATGATGTCATGGCTTTTTCTATGAATATTTATCTTATTTAGTCTCAGGTGCTTTTAGGGAAAAAATCCTACAGCTACAAGGCTGTGGCTCAAGCTGCACTGCCTCATTCCCTAGAAGTGGCTGTTTTTGTGTAATGCAGTGTGCTCTTTTGCACGTGGAATTGCTCTTGCCTCTATTGAAAGCTTTGCATGAATGCCCAGGCAAAATCAAGCCCTTGCCTGCAAAGTGCTGCAAGACCTGGAGCGAAGATTCATGATGCTTATTATCACCCTGTATCTGAGATAGATGTCTTACATTCCCAGTTGTGGAGCTACAAGTAGGTTACATTTGAAATGCATGCGATTAAAGCATTTATGCCAAACCACACCATGCATTCTGGATACATATGCGTAAATAGCTCTGACTTTTTTGCAGGATGAATGAAAAACATTTTCTTATTATCCATCAGCAGCATAAAGTAAAGGTGAATGGATTATACAACTGCTCTGCTCCATGTTCTTGACAGTTTTGCCAAGAGCCATTTCAATTTCTCTCTATCCCTAATCTTTCCCAGATGAAAGCAGGATTCTGACATCATTTTAACTCTGCTATCTGAAAAAAAAATTAAAAAAGAAGAAAAAAAAAGAAAAAAAAGAAGAAAAGAAGAAGAAAAAAGAAGCAGGATGTGAAAAGGGAGGCAGAAAACACTTTTTTTTCAGAATCAGTCAGATGGCCTGACTTGGCATTGACCACTACTTTGTGTAGTCATTTACCCCAGTGTTACAGAATTTTATACTCCCTTGAACAGGGAAAAATTTCAGAAATCTCCAAGTCTATTGATTTTCAATAGAACTTGAGTCTTGTCCACATGGAAAACTTGCACCTGCTGAATTTAAATTGGCTTTTAAAAACCCTGGGTGAAGTTAAATGCTGCCAACCTGTAAGTGGCCATGCTATTCTCATATACTCAGAAGGTCTTGGGGAGACAGGAATGAATGGCCTTTCCTTCCATCCCAACTTCACATTTAAGCAAGAGTCAATCTTAATTTGGCCTTCAGGCTCTGGAAAGCAGGAACTGGGCTGGCGAGGCTCAGTTATCCCAGAGGGCAACTCTAGTTATCCTGCTGGACGTGTTTCTGTGCATCCAGCACTCACTGTACTGCTGGGTGAAGCAAAATCCACTGTGCAGTGTGAGACATCTGAGTGTCCAAGGGGTAGAAACTATCCAAGCTCTTTTGCTCAGATAATAATGTACTGCCTATTCCCATCTTGTGCACAATGTGACTTTGCTAAACATTACAGGCAATAGGAACAGACCTTGGCTAAGCACAGATGACTGTCTGAGCCAGGGCAGGGGATGCGGCCAGGGTGTTTATGTGCAGTCCATGCCAGTGGTGCACAAGTGCTGGCTGGGCATGCAGAGCTGGAGGGAACCTCAGGAGCCACCAGCCAGCTTGGGAATGTGCTTAAAATACACAATTTTCTCCCTAGAGGAACACTGTGTACACCTTACTGGAGATGAAGCTGTGGACAGGCAATCTTTCTGAGACACTGTGATGCTGCCCAGAGACACTGCCATCCTCAGCTGTTCACCAGCATGTCCCAGATGGAGGGGCCTTCCCCTGTTTACGCTACTGGTGGTAGGGCCAAATCCATGCTCCACACTCCATCTAAAGAAAGGCTTCCGACCACCTTCTCAGTGAGCATTAGGGCAACTTAACTGCATTTGCTCAGTGGATTACAGTGCTCTCGTTCAATGTATTTCAGCAGCCAAGCATGAATCCAAGCAGTTTTGGTGGAGGAGCACTGGATCAAACATCTGGGAGGGTTTTGGACATCTTCACAGGGCACAGCTGCTGTCAAGACCCAAGGCTCTTAGAAGACCTGCTGCTTACTTTATCACTTTAAAAACTGGAGAGTGCTCAAACGTAGGATTCACAAGTCCTGGGGCTGTTCTGTGGATGCCACAGTAAGGTATTCTCCACGGCAGATACCCGAGGATCCTAAACAGGGGTTGTTGTCTTGTGGACTTAAGAGAGCACTGGCAATTTCTGAAAGGAAAGGCTACAGTAGGATACTGTGATTGGGAAGGGGCGAAATCAATGGCAAAAATACGGACATTAGACAAGCCATTGATGCACTGTTTAGACAGTATTATAAATTGTATAAATATATAAATGTTATAAAGTCATGTGGAAAACAAGGAGTATAGTGGAAATAGTCAGCACAAACCATAATGATGCTGTACTGATACTGAGAACTGGGTTTGTTCTTTGAGCTCCCTTCCTATAGAAGGCAAAAAAAAAAAGAGGTGAATACCCTTACCTAAAGAAAAATGACCATGGAGCAAGCAATAATTCTTAAGTTCTGTTTTCGTAATACCTTCAGTTTAATAACTGTCTGTGAAAAGGAGTTTCTCAAAATGAGTTATTTAGTCATGATGCCACTGAGAGTATAACTGTCACTCTGGTGGGAACATCCATGCTATGATTTGCTGTCAGTCTGTTGTACAGTGAGTCCATTCATTTTTTTCATCTAGGTGAAGATAACACTGTGATACACAGTAAAAGATAGATGATAAAAACAATTCTTTAAAGAAAAAAATAGTCACAAGGGGTTTGGCAGGAAAATATGATAAAACGTTCCATTCTCATTTTTAAAGTACCATAATAAAACATATCTGAAGTGAAGTACATATAATATAAACAGCAGAGCATGAGTCTGCAATCCCAGCATGATATCACATAAGGAGCAATCATAAAGCATTCACACTGCTCTTGCCTGTCACACATTATTAACATGAGTGTTTAGGATTATTAAATAATGCTGCTAAAAGGGCATAATCATCTTTTAAAAGGTTGTTGTATTTATATCAGTTGAATTTTGACCTGACGAATTATAAATAATTTCAAAACCAAAACCAGATGAGACCATTTCAATCTTCTCAGCCAGCTTCCGAACACAGCACTGACCATAAAAATGTTGCAATACCGTTCCCTTTAACTTGCTCAGAAACTTGCAACTCCTAGGAATACCAAACAGGAAATATTCATCTATATTTGTCTATTTGTCAATATTTTTCCTTTTATCAAAACCTTTTATGACCAATTTCACTCTTTCCATAAATTACCAAATTAGTGCTCACCATTCTTTTTCTGTTGGTTGGATCTTTCAAGGAACAAAGAGGGAGAAAAAGAAGCTAAAACAAATAAAACTAAGACAAGCCATGGCAGCCAAATGCAAAGCGATATTTTAGCAGTACTTTTCCTTCCTTGGATAGGTTTCAAGTTGACAATATCCTTGAAAAGACAAAAGCAAAACTAGCCTGTGACACAGCCAGTTACTTTTTGTCATCCTCTATTTAGGGTGACGCATCAGAGAGGTGATCAGAGATATTTGCATTGGCATTAAAACGCCGTTATAAGCAATTTAAACTCTGGATTGATCCTGACACATACATTCAGGTCCTACTAGTATGGCCTTTCTGTAGTGCTATGCTCCAACCCAGAACAAGCATCACTCTATACATGAAGGAGATAATTATGCTTTATTGATTAGACGTGCCAAGTACAAATGGAAAACAGGCCTCTAGTCAAGAACTGCCAACAGTACATTTTTTAAATTGTAGCATCTCAGTCCTTTCCTTTTCTAACATTTCCTAAATGCAGTCATCTAAATTGGAAACGTGGACTCAAGAAAGTTTTGGCTCTAACTTCAATGGAAAGCAGTATGTCAATGTAGACTAGAAAAAGGTAGCCTGTCACAATGTTCCCTGCTTACCCACTTTTCACTTAACAAGGATTCAATGCCCTCTCCTCAAATGCCACCTATGAACCCCTCAGAGTCCCACAGGCTGCCCCACTTGCTAACGCATTCCAACATCCTTCCCACCCACTTAGTACAAATGTCACTTTTTACTATAGTGTCCAGAACTGATTGACTCCAGTTTTGCCCAAGTAAGGATTTTAGCACCTGCTCCAAAGCACTGTAAAATATATATAACAATTATATGGAGATTCACCAACAAACTGATTTACTAAATGTTCCTTTTTCACAGCCATCCCCCAGGCATTTCTTAACCTTCTGGCTTTTGCCAATTAAATACTCAATTAACCAGACATGCTAGTCAGAAAAAAAATGACAATACAACAATTTCATGTCTAAAATTTAACTTCATACTTTTTAAGAGAAGAAGAAATACGTTTTTAAGGATTATTAACAATCCTTTAAACTACATTGGAAAACACTGAAATTGTTCACAGGCATTACAAAATGCACTTAAACTCATATGTTCAATTTGAGGGTTATCCCTATAGGTATAAATAAAATAAGCAATGCCTTTTCCTTTGCCTGCTCTCTTGGTCTCAGCAATCAATTGCTGAGATGACTTTCCTCATATTTGTAGCTTCCAGTCTTGCCCTAGACTGGCCCATGGATTCAGTCTCTCCATCTGCAAGGAATATATTACAGGGTACTTTCCTAAATTAGTAGGACTGTTTCCCAGTGCTTACTGTTACTGCTTTTTTTCTTTTTTTTTTTTTTTTTCATGGATAGGTTCATAGATCTCATAAAAGAAAATGTTTCTACGTGGAAAACTTACTGAGTAGACTAAAATCCAAGCATGTGTGACGGAACTCAACATGCTTTCTTGCTGTATTATGGATTCCTGTTTCCTCTGGAAAGCCCATACATGTGTTACAGTAATAACAGACTTTTGGGTGCAAGGCCCAAATCTAAGTGTGGAATGTGCATGGTGGCCACATTGCCTCAAGTGAAAATGCAGACTTTCCTAGACACCAGGGCATGTCTCAATGACCCACTGAAGATGGGACTGCAGAAAATACAAGCACAATTTTTTCCTAGCCTTCCTAGCACTGGGGACAGGTCAGAGTTGACAGGATGGGCTTCTCCACAAGCTATGGATGTGCACATGCCTGTGGGGCAGAGGAACATGCACCATTGCATCTCTGTGCTAGAGACAGGCGCCCCTCGGCTGCTCTGTCCCGGCTCTGCCCTGGGAGCTGCCATGAGCTCTGTGTTGCCAGCAGGAAAACTCCTGACCCATGTTGAGATCACAAACAGCTGCTCCATGAGGCTACCACAAGGCCATGCTTTATATCAAAAACACATAGAAATCCCATTTTAAGTTAAAAAAAAAAAGAGAGAGAGACAAGACTCTGTAAAGGAACAAGCAACTTGAGTTGTGATATATCAAAACCTCTGTCAACTAATACGCACCACAATATCATGCTTGCAGAATTGATTCATTATGTAGGCTTTAATTAAGGAACAGTTTGATAACTTGCAGAAATAGGGAAGCATCTGCAAGGCTCACGTCTCCTTTTACTCCCTCTGTGACTCTGCAGTCATGAATGGACTCATACCACTACAAAAGAGGACACGTAGGCTTCCTGCCTTGACAGGAGAAGAGAAACAGTAGCAGTTTCTTGTTCTCTCAGGCACAAGTAAGTCCCTGTGTGCCCTGCTGACACTGCTCAACCTGCGGATGAAGAACTGCTCCGTAACTGCCTTGTCCACAGAGCAGTGCTGCCTTGGGTTCTCCTCGCTCTCACAATTTTAATAAAGTTATATAGATAGAAATCTAGCATCTCACCTTATCTGCTGCTATCAAACAGAGCTTAGCAGGTTCAGAGGTCACCGGGAGCAGCAGAGCATGATCACAGAAACCTGATTTTGTTAGGAATGCAGTCCAAAAACATGCTCAGAAAACTGTTCTACAGAAATATCCCCATCACAAGAGTAGCTGCTACTGAGAGAGGAGATAAAAAGACCAGCAGACTCCTTTGATTACCTTCCTGCCCCTTCCAGGCTCTGCACTGCAGCAGCAAAAAATGTTCCAAAAGAGAACAAAAATGTTGAGCTTACGAACCTATACCCTACATAAACTACAGATTTCACAGAATGCATCTGAATCTAAAAGAGTCCAGTTTTAACTTAGAGGGCAAATTGCCCCTATGTCTTTAATTGTTTTAAAGTCTTTTCAGCCAATAAATCCAGAACAAAGAATCATGAACAGTTTGTTACACTAGGAATTATACCAATAACTAAATGTTTGAAAAGTCTGAGTGATATACCGGGCACATTTCCTCCCGTGGTAAAATAAGAATGACCTTCGTGACTTCATTTAGGTTCCACCTCTGCTGAGTTATGAGCTGTTCCTCACTTGCAAGGTATACCCCATATCTCACTCAAACTCTCAGTGGACCACGAAACACCCTTCCAGAAAAAATTATCCTTTCCTCAGTCTGCTGAGGATTACCCGTGTCAGGGGAAGTTACATTATTGTCTTTAGTGCTGCTAGGAATTACTTTCAGGATGTTTCAGCTCATTACCTCAAGTCTTCATCAGCTATTTCCTGAGCATGGTAACCTTTGTCATGCAGGTACTCTCTCTATATATCTGCAGCATCGATTCTGCTTCCCTTGCTGCATGCAACACATATAAACAGACACTGGTGTTTTGCTACCGGCTAGCCTAACACGATGCAAAATGGTAACAGATCTTGCAGCTACAGAACACAGATAAAACCTTTAAGTAATCAGCTGAACTGTCTCGAAACTAATTCCATGATATAGTGGAAGCAATTATTTGTATTTATATACCTTATTGTAAAACACGGTTAGTGCTAAATCAATCCTGTTAGGGTTGTCAAGGACACATTTAGCCCCAGATGTTCCTCCTTTAATCGGTAACTAGTTATTAATTAATTAGATAGCGATCATTGTTGTATTTCATACCCATGCCTATTATCTTTGCATTCGATTTTGTACCTTTGGCCAGATAATTTCCAATTTGCTATGCGCACAATTGTGCAAAGAGGACTTTTAATTCTCTGCCCTCCCACTACTATTGATGTTTTTCTATGATTTCCTGCTAATATATTTTTTTCTTGTCTAAAAGTTTTCAGTAGGAGCAGATTCCAACCATGTCCAAAGAGAAACAAGTAGTAGCAGAAAACAGACTTTATCAGAATTGCATTTAATAGGGGCCAGAAGTGTTGGACCAAGGATATTCAGCTGAAGTAGTTAAGTCAGAGATAGCTAAACTCTTTACTGTGCTCAATTAAATAGAGAGGCCAGAACTGGAGATTAGCTATTTATCAGCTGCATGATGGAATGAGAATCAACTGCAGCACATTTCAGGGTAAGTTTGATATTTTATTCACTGTAAATCCACATGGAAAATTCCTGCTCTGGAGCCTGGGAGAAAGGCATTAGCTTCTTGCACTGGTGTGTGTGGCTTCAAGCCCATGTGCATCAAGGTAGATTTTGTTTATGTGGGTTTAGCAAATCATCTTAATTTCATTAGAGCAAAAAGGACTCAGCATTTGTGATGATATCAAGTACACAGAATCATAGAATGAGGAAGGGAGAAGGGGAAAAATGAAAATAAAATAAAAACAAAAAAGGGCTGCTAAGCACTACAGTGCTAACACTAGCACTATCAGCACTACTACAGTGCTAGTGTTAAATTTACTCAGATCAATTCCTGCAAAAGGCAGCCCACAAGCCTTTCTTTTTCTTTTGTTTCCTGTCTTGTCTTTGCATATTTCTTTCATCTTGTTCAGCCTCACTGACATTTATCTCTTGACCTGTTATTGCTGGCTGCCCACCAAATTGCTCCTGTTTCAACATGTCCTTCCTGATCTGTGATACTACATGGAAAGCTTTGCTCGGATTTCAACTTGGTTTCACTATGATGAGAATGTTACTCTATCTTGAAGGATTTGCGCTTTCTGGTTAGGCTTCTTTGCAAGGTTTTTGATAACAGAATCTGCATTCTGCATTCCCCTAGCCCCCCTTATTGTTTTTTAAGAGGGAGGGTTTAAGATCTCTCTAAATTCATAATACATGAAAAGAGAAGCTGCAGGAAAAGATATATACATATTTTTTTGAAAAATGACACTCATTTTTTGGCTCCTGCCTATTCATAGAAGGAAAGATTTCAAAATATCAATATCAAAGACTAGCAAATCTGAAAGTCATATTACTGAACCTTTTTTCATGAATGAGGGTTTTAAAAGGAAAATTTATACTGCAGCTTTCCAGTGTTTGGGGGGAATGCTATTCATTTATTCCCTGTCAGTGTTCTCCAGAACATGGTGACAGCAGCAGCCGTATCCCTCTTGTGCCTTAATGTCCTTTGAAGTTCAGTGTAAAACATGCAGCTGAAGGTTCTCACCCTGGCAAAGTAGAGGGCATGCCCTTTCATAACGACTATCATGATTATGAACAAAAATACCTCTACTTAAAAAAAAAAAAAAAAAATTCTGCGTGGGGTTTATATGACAACCTGCACACTTTTCCAAATTCATGAGTCAAATATACATTTATTTAGTGAAGAAATACATTTTTTTAACATTCTTGATGCCTTTTTCACTTAACAGCCAAATCCTAGAGGAACAAGGGCAAATACACTTCATGGACTTGCCTGAATTGCTGGCTTCGGCCATGTAGAAACTCAGATAGATGTATATGAAATATGACCAGAGGGAATATGCCACTGCATTAAATAAGGTGTATGTTTGAAGAAGACAGGCATAAAATGGAAAGAAAATAAATAAATAAATAAAACTATGTGTCAAGAAACCATACCTGCTATTCTAGTAAT
Organism: Nothoprocta perdicaria; assembly: GCF_003342845.1. NCBI lineage: Eukaryota > Metazoa > Chordata > Aves > Tinamiformes > Tinamidae > Nothoprocta > Nothoprocta perdicaria. The sequence goes on from NW_020454805.1 coordinate 277,242, forward strand.
GTCCATATAACTTGGTGCTATGATCTCAAAAATGAACTTTATGTTGAGAGCCCCCAAGTCACCAAGTGCCAAAAAGATGCTCCAGGGTAGCAGGGCCATTACTAGAAGCTATAGTATTGGAGAGTCATAGCAGTTAGCCTGCGCTAATAAGAAAATGTCAGCTCCCTCTGTGGATATCACATACAGATGCCGGATGACCTTGAGCATCCATCGCCCCAAAAGGTAGCAAGCTACAACTGTGTTTTAATGTGCTGCCAACCCTGGTCAGGAAGTGCGACTCCCCTGGGCAGAGTTCACAGGTGGCTGATGTGTATGCTCCACACGTATGCACGTGCCAGGGCTTATTCTTTTTGGAGGGACTGATGCCTTTAGCATCTGTGAAGACGTTTTGCAAAGTGGTGACCCTCCCATGCCATCCTTCTCTCCGTGTCATCACCAGTGCTGTTAGTATAAAAAGCTTTTATTGCTATTATTATAGGGCACTGTTTTAGGTGAATCATGCTGATATCTCAGGTGGTAAAATTGCAAACTTTTGACTCCTGATGGCAGTTTTGGGCTATCTAGTCTGTTTCCATTTTCACTTGAATTGCTGACTCCCAGGCACAGGGGCTTCAGAGTGGCTCAGGTTTGTGTCTTCTGATGTGTGCCCGGTGAGTTCTCCTGTCCCCCTCATTGTTGCCATGGCCATAAGCCTTCAAGGAACTTGATTTTATGGCATTATCATCAGACACTGCTCCTTTTTTTTTTTTTTTTTTTTTTTTTTTTTTTTTCTGTTGAACTGCTGAACACTGATGGCCAATGACTCGGTTTGTAGAGAGTTTCTGACTAGCTTGATCGGTTTAAATATAAATGCTCAATTTCTACTCATCTCTCAGATTCTGATTCTCTGCAATGACCAGGACAACCAAGCCCTAACAGCTTAATTGTGTTGCTATTATGAACTATTGTTCTGTATTATGAGTGTATATGGATCATTAGGCACTGAGAGTTGGAGTAACTCGTGTGTGTATCAAGGAGAGTGGAAGAAAAGAGGGGGCTGACTCGAGAGTAATGAGTTTATTCTCCAATATCCCTGAGAGGATTATTCCTTAAAAGTGCAGAGTTGATTTGGATAAAAACTAATTATCAAACATGAAATGAAGCCAGTGTTGCAGACTTCACCCTCAACACAAGACCTTGGAGACTGACATTACTCATTGCATTTAACCTAATAAAGCAGTGACCCACATAGGAAGGAAAGGAGTTGACTGCAATTATTTTCTGTGAGTAATAGCACTCATTTCATAGAAGAAGTCCTAAAAATAGGAACTCAACAATAAAATGACATGACAAAAAACAAAAACAGAAACTGTGGGGCATTTAGCATTTTCCTCTGAATAAACTGAAGCACGTTCATCATTGTTCATTTGACCCAAGAGTGTTTGCTTAGGCGATGTTTTCTTTCCACTTGCAGTTTTTAGAAGTGAGCTGGATAAAGGCAGTAAGCAGAAATAGCACCTGAGGAATTTATACAGGAAATCAGTGTGGCTTCAGTAGCACAGGTAGTTTGAGGAACATTGCAGTGTAACACTGATTTTTAAGGAAAGATTGTCGAGATTCAGAAGGTCTGATTACCTCACTAGTGCTTAGCAGTAGGCATGATGAAGAACAGGTTAAGAGAAATCACAGGCAATCTCATATCAAATATCTAGACCAGAACAGAAGACAAATAGGGAGTAATTCTTAGCTTGCTTGAAAGTGAACTTTGACTTTTCATTTAGAAAACAGAAAGGATAAAAAAACAGCATGAATCAGTCTAAAGACAATACTGCAGTGAAAGACAACACTGAAAGAGGAGAAAGTGCTGAAGAGGGGGGAAACATTTATGAATGCATTAACATGTTGTGTTTCTGGAATTCAGTCTAAGAAGCTAAGAGGCTAAGAAGAAGAACTATTTTAACTTAACAAACGTTCAGATCATGCATTTAAAAAAAAGAAAAAAGATTTTGTTCCATCTAATTTTGCTGCCATCTAAGATCCAAAATCTCATTTCAGATAAGATGTTCATATAAAGTAAGCCCTAAATGAACAGCAAAGGATTTTCTTTGCTAAAAGAACTTCAACTTATAGGAGCCAATTCTCTATTTTGTTTAGTTGTTGAATGTATTATATTGGTAAATAGACAGAGAACATTATAAATCCATTGTAACAATGACAAGCCTTTTCTGTTCATTAGCTTTTAACAATCCTATAATTAAAGTCCTAAGTATATTCTACATATTACATATTTTACGACTTGCATGAACACTCCACTGTGTATGGGTGTACGCACATTCTTTTCACATTGCAGTATACATGATCAGCTTAACTAAGATCAAAGAGAAATGAGAAATGTTGCTTTCCTCCAAAAGTACTATACAAACCACTGCTTAAACACTAATGGATGCAATAAAATGAAATAGAAAAATAAATTCTCCGTTATTCAGCAAGAAGAGAGAAATTATTTTACTTCTGAAAAAGAGTCACTGGAGGGCCGAGAGAACTGCTAGCTCTTAACTGTGGCTTTTCCAAGGGCGCTGGCATATTGTTGTATCTGTCATTCTCCTTGCATTGCAATAGTACACGTACCATATAGTCAGCACAAGCACCACAAGAGGGAGTTAGTCATCATAAAATACATGATGGTAGCTTGATTCTGATACTTCGCACATAGAAGAAAAAAAAATCTATCTGAATAATTAAGGCTTCTTAGATGTGACTACAGATAAAAATAGATAAAGACTGTAATTTTGGCATGCCTGTAATGCTGCAGCTCAAACAGCGAAGGCTTTGCATGGAACTCGACCAAAGAAAAATTCACTCCAGGCACTTGTATTACAGCTCCATTTAGTGGAGCAGAACGATCATGGCTTGTATTAACTTCATAATAATGAAGCGTCATAAACAATGTGAAGATGCAAGTCCAGGAGGAAGCTGGAGCTTTAATGAAGTCCAGCTTGCCGGGAGCTTTTGAAGTGTCCCCAGCTCACTCACAAAGCCAGGAAGCAACAAAAGTGCCTCTGACATCTGCAAGAGTGGCTGGTTTAGAAGGAAGTTTTATGTGTTGATGGCTCTGGACTGGGATTCAGCTTTTATGTCCTAACTAGCTCTGCTCGCTGCCTGAGCCCTAATCATTCTCAGCAAACTCATTCCCTGTAACGCTCTGTACAAATAGCAATTCTTCACAAAGCAGATCCACAGCATCACCGTCCTGCATGGGTTAACCTGGTTCACAGAGGTAAATAACAGAAGTTAGCAGAGTCCACACTGTGTCTCACTATCCATTTTTAACAAGCAATCTCTGCTCTGAAGGGAAAAGGTCAAACACTAGTTTGGCAGACATATAGATGGAATGATGTATTTACTATGACGCCAGCAGCCGGGTCAAGCAGCTGAATCACAATCACTCCTTTCTAAATGCACTGTAATCATATAAGGCCTTTCAGATTCTTTATAAAGAAAAAACATATTTTTGATTTTTTTTTTCAGAAATCTATGAGATATTTTGGCTCGATTTTAAATACTTTTTAATACAAAAAAACGGAGATATACACACCCACTTGAGAAAAATGCCTTTGATTTACAAAGATTTCCTCCTTGAAGATCTTAAAATTATTCATAATTTCTTAAATGGAGACAAGCCCCTAATCAACCATCACTCGCATTCCAGATCTCTTAACTACTATAAACCAGACAAGCCGTTTATTTGAACTTTCACATCTCTGTCAAAAGTGTTTGGTTTAGCATACTCAGTGCTCTGAAAGTCCTAAGCATGAAGGACTTGAAGCATTACATGCCCAGTATATTATAGTGGAGTTAGGAGAGTGGTTGAGCCTCTGTTATGTTAGTACCAGGGAATCCTTCTGGGCTCCTGCTGCAGGCTATTCCTAGCTAACCTAGCCATTTGAGGAGTCATAGGCGATGGCAAGTGACTTTAACCACATTGTTCCCTATGGAGCTATGCTGCACTTTGACCACGCTGCCTCATGGGCTCTATGGCTGGACCATATCTCTAAGCCCAAGGTCTGAAATATGACACTTCTCCCAGAGGAAGTGTTCCATTACAGCCTGGAGGAAGCATTCCATTACAGCCAAGCCCCTGTAGAAGCCTGGAGAGCTGGACTGCCTACCATGACTGCCGAGGAGAGAATGATGTGGCATGGTCCCAATTTCTGCATGTTGAGATGTGAAAGTGGATGAGGAGCATGGCCCTCCAAGTAGCAGACTCCACCTTCCTTATATGCCAAGTAAAAGCTTTGCGGCAAACATGTTTCTTAAGGCTCTCCTGTAATCCTGTCCCTCAGATGCTCCTCCTTTCCCTCTTTGTCTTGTGCCTTGTGTGACCTTGGCCCACAGAGGCCTCAGTCCTTCATTTTCATGGCTGCTAAGGAGCCTTGAGCAAGTGGTGATGAGGGAAGGTGGGGTGGGTGAGAACGGAGGTGAGATGTTCTCACACATTCACCCCCGGGCAATGCAGACCTGCTCCTTCAAACTGGCACGCGCCTCGCCGCAGCGAAGCCTGTCAAACAGCATCGCAGAATGTGGCAAACTGCATGGGTAGGTGGCTCCCGCAGCAGGAGCGCTCCCGCTGTGCTTGGCTCTGCTTGCGCGAAGATTGATATGCCAGTTCACATGCATATTCCTGCAGTGAGCACTTCACGCAGACGGCTGCTCTCATTCTTTTGGCAGGCAAAAATCACAGCCTTGCCATTTACAGACTGAAAGCACATGACCTCCCTGCTGTGGGTTCATGGCACAACTCTAGTACCAAAGCCGTAGTTCCTTGGACATTGAGAAGCATTGCTCCCTTGGACAGGTCTTAGCATTATCTTCAGCACAGGCTAAAGTGAGCTCGTTCTTCTACATGACAGAAGAGATATCCTCATCTCCTGGTTGCTTGCATTCACTCATCTGTCAGTTTTTAAACTACCTGTTATCGCTTACTTTAATATAACAGAGATTTAGACATGCTACTTTGCTTCAATGTAGCAAGATGCCTCCTGTGGTCTGAGCTGCAGAAATCTATCTGTGCACATCTCCCCAGCCTGAGGAATGGCTGAGATCATGTGAATGAGCTGACACCTCCTTTCCTAGGGGCTATGCCAAGTTAAATTATCCTGCATTTGCCAAGGAGCATTACGATTGCTCAGTTGATGCAAAATATGGCATTGTTTTGCAGCAGTGCCTGAATTTCCATGTACAAACCCTGCAGTGATGCTACATGTGCTGATGCTAGGAGAGCAAGACAGCAGAGGTCCTTTCACCCTATTAGTTCTTTTCCTCTGATTGTACGTACACAGCCCTTCTGCATATCTCCTTGGTTTTGCATGGATTATACACATTAAAACACTTGTTTCTTCATCTAAGATTCTAATTGTGGTCTGTTTGGGACAGTAATCATCTTTTATGTTGGGCTTGCATGCAAGGTGAGGGGGCAGTTGTGGTTACTCAATTGTGAGCCTAGGAGTGACTGCAATCTTACTAGCAGCCAGGATAATAACAGCAGTATCCAGTGCACTAATGCTGTGTCTCTAAATTGGTTCTTTTGCCATTATTTTGCCTTAAGAAACTGTAAATAAATGTCTCAACTGCCCATTGCTGATTATAAAAAGCAACTTTTCCACCTACTGCAAGTCAGAAATAGAAGGCTCAAAATAGAAAAAAAAAATGTTTTTATATATACATATTGCACAGGCATTTCTCTGGTCCCTGATCTCTCCCTCTCTTGCACTGTCAGGAGCTACGCACATACCTATTAGCTACCTTTCTTTGTGTGGTATGAGATGGTGAAAGTTATAAAAAGTTATAAAAATTGGATATGTGAACAGGCTATTCACATAAACACACTGGAATGACTTCTTAAACCTTGATGCCAGCTATGTGCTTCCCTCTCTGCATGAAGTCAAATCTATCACTGACAGCCTCAGCCCCAGCTTAGCTGCAACACAGGGGCGAGGGCATGGTCACAAGAAAGTTGGCAAATGTAGATAGAGAAATAAAGTAAGAGGATAGGAACAATTGCATGAAAATGAAGTGTGTTTCCCAACACACAAAGAAATAGGCTCTTGTTGGGAACTGGATCATAAGCTTGGCTTTTTCATACACTACAATGATTATTCTTCATGTGACATTGCCCTCTGAGGTGACACTGAAGTCTGCTGGTTGGGATCCTTGACCTGCACACTGTGAAGAATCAGGGCAATGAGCAAATCCAGATTGCTTTGGTCTGTAAAGGAGGTTGAAGGCAAACAAGGGATTTAACTGGATTCAGATGGTCAGCCTTATTTGCAGAAGGAAAAGCCTTGCTTCCTTCTGATGATGCACACACAGTACTCAGTGAGTTAATATTTAAGTAAACAAACTAGGTGCTGCTCTGGAGTCTCTGGATGTGAACCAGCAACAGCAGTGTTAAGCAATTTCAAAGTAGAGGGAATGCGATTTTCACACTTACTCGTTTTTAATTTAGGTCCATTTGAAATCCAAGCAACCCTCTATTACTGATTTGTTATGGCAATATTAATTAATGATTTTGCTCTACAGCACTAAGAATGTTGTTTAGACTGAGTGAGATAGATTAGAAGGAGTACAAGATTAGAAAAACAATCTGTAAACTGGTCAGATGCAGTTGGGGGTCACCTTGATTTCCTGAAATGAGCACATTGCACTCAGAAAGTCTGGAAATGTACGAACAGATTTCTACCAGTGCAGACTCATTAAGGCTGGCTGGGTCAGCACTTCTCATTGCTGTCTCCTATTTTGGATTACAAGAATATTAGCTTCCAAGGCAAGGAAAACAATTGTCAGACTGCCATGAAGATTGATAGTCAAAGAAATTGGATATTAGTTCATAGACATTATGAGTTTATACTAAATATGCCACGAAACAAGTGGTAATATTCAGTGACACAGAGAAGGCACACAATGATGTGTTGTGATTTCCATTCTCTCGACTCACTTTTATCTCTGCTGTTTTCCATTAGGCTAGTAGATATCCAGCTTCCTTTCTTCGATCTTCTGATAAGCACGGCATGGCCACCCACCATCAGTAGCAGTTCAGTGGCATGGATAATAGTGGTAGCTTGAAGAAGGCTAGTAGCTGATAGATTGATGGGCAAATCTTGTGACCATTACAGCTGGCCCTTGGGCTATCTCAGCTATCTCTTATTCACTCACACACTCAATAGCTTAGGCCTCGCAGCCATCATTGTACATATGTAAGATCAAAGTGGATCAAAGCACTGTTAAGAGCTGTAAAGATGCCATAATCTGAATTATGTTGTTTCTAAATTATGTGTTTAAATTATGAGATGAAAAAAGATTACTGTTGTAAACTATGATTTGTTTTTGTTACTTTAGGAATATAATTTTGCAGTGTGCAGCAATCACAGAAAAGAAATCGGAGGCATTTTCTTTTAAGAAATACTCAGTGATGTACGATGCTGTAAATGTTTCACAATAGAATTTCAGCATTGACAGGTGAAGGGCAGGAGTGGTCACTGAAGAAGCAAGTTGGGCTGCAACAGCCCTAGGGAATTCAGCTATTCTTGCTTTGCTGTTCTTGCATTTTCTTCATTTGCCTGAAACAGAAGGGATCAGGGTGGATGGATTTTATCTATGTGCCATAGATACAAACCACCATTTCCTGGTGGCTCAGGAAGCCTCCTGCGTAGGCAGCACCTATCACAACAGACTGGATATGGTAGTTCTTTTGACATTTTACACTGAAACTTCTTTTGGTCAGCACAAAAAGTGCCTGTTAGGCGGGGGGCACGCCCAAGGGACAGGCTGAGAAATGACAGGTATCCACTGGATATTTTGATGAGCAAGGATCAAATGTCAGAGGTGGAAGGTCCAGTTTGCATGGACATCTGAACTCTTTTGACACTTGTTCAGGCACTGGGAAAATCTTAAGTTCAGCAGAACTGGATTACCAGTGTTCTGAGATGTCTGGCCTTTCCTGCTTGTAGCAAGGCCAAGCACAGGTCTGCTAGAGCTACTGGTAAGAGTAAGGACTCAGGAACATGTGGGCATGTAAAGGTGTAATCCTGAATTCTATAAAATATTGAAAATATAGATGCAATGGTTAGTTATTATACTTGGTCTGTTTTACTTTTCCTTACTATTGTTGATTTCATCATCTGATAGTCTAAGAAATAAGATGGATTATGAAAAAAAAGAGAAGGTGGTTGGAAAGGACAATAGTTACTTCTTCCTCTGTGAAGAGATTTCAATATATGGCCCTAAGCCATTTGAGTTTTGGGGCACTCTTCTGCACCTAAACAGGCTTGAAACTCAAACTATGCCTACTGAAGACCTACTGAAACTGAAGTAGGTGCATCTTTGAAAAGGTGGCCTGAGATGTGTGCATAAAGGCTTGGCTCACAGAAGTTCATGGAGACAAGAAAGAGCTTGTGGCAGCTTGCTCAGACTGCCGTTCAATGAGAACAACACTCTCATCAATACAGTTACCCCAAAAGTTGACAAAGCAGTGAGATGGGCTGAAGTACTGAGCAAAGAAAGTCGCTTGATGAGATACTTCAAAATACAGTAAAAGCCAGCTTCTGCTTTTAATGCTTAATCTATAGGCCTGCTGAAGTGAGTAGCATGAAAGTTGATTTTGTGTCATGGCTGCTGCATCTATTGGTACAAGTGGTTATTAGTAAGGAAGCAGGCAGAAAGCAGTGTTAGGGCTTATGTCAAGATTACGATGCTGAATTCTGGCATTAAAAGTGTCTGACTAATCTTTTAGTTTAACAATACACAACCACTGAAATACACATACTGGCAGAGAAAGTTCAGTGGCACCTTTTTGCTGACATTTATGCTTCCAGAATAGTGAGAAGATGACGATAAGGAGGGCATAAGTCTACAGAAAGGAGAAAAGGACATAAAAAGGAAAATATACCCTGAAGAATATGTGTGTTGCCTTGTGAGCAATTTGGGATCCAGGTAAGAGGTAGTATTCAGGTAGAAGATGGTTTTAAAACCAAGCAACCAGGGAATAGTTCACAGAGATCATGAACTAAGGTAATGGTACCTGTGGTGCCATCTTAGAACAGGAAAAATCATCATCCTGTGAATGGTAGGTTTCTTAGTTCATGGTATTTAACTGCTGATCCACCTAGCCAAGTTCATTGGGGTCAGCAAAGCAGTAGGATGGGAGAAAGAATTCCTCTTTATATCTGGTTGCTAGGTTTCCATGGGGATAGGCATGTTCTTAAAAACAAACTTTAATTTTTACAAAATCAATTTACGCAAAAAAAATGCATTGGAAAAACTGCATAAATCTTTATTTAAATCCCACTCACTGTTCAGAGGGGTACTGTGAGGAGGTTACTGCCAGGTTAGTCAAGCCTTTTAAAACATGTGCAAAGCACTGTGAAGGTCATTATTTTTATTAAATTAGGATGTTCTCCCATTGGTACCTAGAATTTACTAACATGAATTAGAAGGAAAGAAGAGGGAGGATTATGATATATTTAGAATTTCTTACATTTCCTTTTTGAAAACTTAAGAAAGGAACTTCTGGTTCACCAAACATAATTCCTGGAAACTGCAGGCAGTCATGTCACATAAAGGATTCATTTCCTGATCAAACTCCCTCTTGCTAATGAACATTTTTACTAATGTTAATGAGAATTGCTACTAATAATTTGCATTTACACACTACTTAAGGATCTTAAAGTGTTCTTTCATAAAATATGCCCATTTTTTAGACAGGGATATTGGATTTAAATGACTTGCCTAGGGTCTCACAGCAAGCTAGCAGCAGAATGACTCTTAGAGCTCCTAGTGATTTGCATTAAATCCTGGACATTAACAACTCCCTTCATAAAGGGAGCTTTGTAGTGGTGGATCAACTCCTGGTGCTGGTGGATCAAACCTTTTAGGAGAGTGCAAGCAAACCAAGAAATTAATTGAACCTATGTAATGCTTCTCAGTGTCTGCAAATCCTGGCTTCCTTTGAACCTAGAAAATTGACACAAATCTGAGCATGCAATGCCAAGATAGCCTTCGGCATATGACCAACTATGAAGTTTTGATTCACCAAGTATGTACCTCAGATCTATACTTTCTATATGAACACATCACTAATCTCTACAATTGTTCCAGGATGACTCCAGGGCCTTAACCATTTCTTTTACTGTTGGAGATGTATTTGAAAAAAAAAATCAAAAAATAGATCTATAATATAAATCTTTTAACTTTTCTTGCAGCTGAATTGTCAGGAGAGTAGCTCTGACAATGGCATGTTCCTTGTCATTGCCGTCTCTTCCGAAGAGCACTGTTTTCAACAAAAATTAACTCTAAAAGGAGCATATGGGGCATGTAGTTATATTTTGTTTATGGATTACTTCTATCAAGGAAAAGGCAACTTTACAAAACAACCTGCTTTTTTCACCTGTATTGATGCAATCATTCTCTCTAGGAAACTGAAATGTTGACATTTCCCCTATGTTTTGCATTCTCCTCTATGTCACTTATGAAAAGGCTTTCAAATTGTACCCAGTGGTTTTAAGATACAATTTTTTTTAAGCTTTTGCCTGTGGCATGTGGCTGTTTCTAGGAGAAAAGAGCTTAATTGCGGCACAGTACTTACTATAATTTCAGAGAAGCCATCTTACAGCACAGTAACAGCTATAACGACACAGAGTACATTAATCTACACAATTCCTGCAGCTCGGCGGTGGCTACCTGAGAGCTCTCACCTGTGGCAAATGGTTACATTTACTCCTGCTGGGAATGTGGCTGGGCAGACGAATGTTAAAGAGGGCCTGCAGAGCAGCTTGCGCTGCTTGGCCTTTCGCCAGCTTCTTGCTACGTCCTGAGCCTTCGAATGTTCTCCCGTCCACACGCACGGCCATCACAAAGCTCTTGATGTGCTGCTTCTCCACGGTCTCTGACAGGCAGACATATCGCAGGCCCGACCGCAGCTCATTTAGCAGCACCACCGGGTTCTTCTCGCTCTCTGCTTTGGATACCATCTTGTGCTTGTTTTGCTTACTGTGGCCCATTAAGTCCAAAGTGTGGCAGAGTAGCCTCCCATGTCGATAAGCAGTGGAAAGCAACTCATTATTAACTGGCTTGTAGACTGAGAAGTCCTCGCTGTGTGTAGATGGTTCAAACTCCTTGAACAGAGTGTCTGGAAAATCTGCCTGATCAGAAGTGAAGTCCGTGGATGGATTAATACAGTTGCCCATGGCAAAGTGAGCTTGGCAAGCATTTGGGAACTGAACAAAAGACTTCAGAGCTAGCTCTGCTGCACGCATTTTGGCTTTCTTTTTTGTGGGTCCTGTTCCTTCAAATGTAAGTCCATTTACTTCTACTGCAACAGCAAAGACTGGAGCATGCACTGGACCTGTCTGGGAAACCATTTTATATTGTAAACCTGGTTTAAGTTCATGTAGCTGAACCAGAGCATTCTTTGGTGTCACTGACCATGAGACTTTCTTCCAGATGAGTTGGAGTTTACAGAAATGGCCACTGTTGCCTTCCTCTAAGGGTCTTTTTCTCTTACTGCTTGATGTTCCTCCTCTTGCTTTCTCACTAGAGGATATGGGATGATCCTCCAGGTTGCCAATGTTTCGATTTTCCTTCACTTCTGCACTGCTGGTACCTGTCAGTAAAAAAAGAAAAAGAACTCACAGTTGTCATCACAGTAGTTGACATCATGTTGACAAAAAGAAAAAAAAAAAGCTAATGATAGAAATTTTATAAAGGAAAATGATACTTTTGCCTGGCTTTCTTTAAGGGGGAAAGTATAATAGTTTTCTTCAAATGTGTATGCTTTCTATGATTTTTAATTTTTTTTTGTTAGAGTACAGATTCTCAACGTGTGCTGAATGATTATTTTCTCACCAAAGTTTTACTCTCATTAGTCACTATCCTCCTATTAGATTACATCACCCAAAGGGAAAGCAAATATGATGCCATACAACTGAAATGAACTACTGCATTCACAGTGCATAATTACTTGTAAAAAGTGAACAGCTTGCAAAGATTCCTTAGTCTGAAATTTGTTCCATAATCCATGTGGGCAAATACTTATGAACACATTATTAGAAATCAAAAATGATTCACCAGTGATTCACAAATAGAAAAATGGGCAAGTGTATTGAATAATTTATTTTCAATGAATAAATTGACCGACCAGCTCAACTCCCAACATAGGCTCTTTTTTTTGCTAACAAGATGAATCCAGCCTAAGAAATGATCACACAGATCTTCCTCACATTTGAAACTATGATTTGTTGTAGACTCACATCCCAGTTTAATATGTGAGAATTTTTCTGTCAAGTTCAATTGCAGATACTCTTAGCTCCTTCATCAGCAATAACTAATACCACAAACACTCTAGATAAATCTAAATCAGACTAGGAAAGCCAGAGCATCATGATGTGAGTAATTGCTGATGTAAAGGATGATCCGTGTCAAAGAAAAGCAATGGGAGAGAGTGACTGTCATGAAACACTGTCACGATGGGCAGAGGGAATGAAATGACAGCCGGGAGCTAGGGAGGGAGCACTCAGTAGTTGGCAAGCCAGTGAATCTCACGTTGCTCTCAACTACACTTGTGCAACATCTGTGCTGCAAGGCAGTACTCTTTGCTTCAGGGGATGTATGTCTGAGAATGGAGATTCATCTCGATGGTATCCTGAATGAGAAGGAAAACATGTTGCTCCCTCAGTAAGGATCTTCCAGCATTTCTATCATTTTTGATGCATTTTTTTAAATGCATTGCATCTCTGACTTATCCTTCACTCTTTCAGTGCCTTGCTTGGGGAGTTTAATCAGCCTGTGAAGCAGCCCCTTTCTGGTGCTATGCACCTGGATAATGGCTTATATTCTAGCACAGCTCATGATGCTTTCCCCATGTTTTGGTATTGTTAGATAGGAGCATACTAGCTGTGGTAACTGCATGAATCCCCAAACCAAAGAAGATCCCCATGGTCCTTAGAGGATAGAGAATGGATCTTCCATGACTTGCAGGGTTGTGACCGTGTTCTGCTTCCTCTCCACCCTGACATGCAATCCTGTTGAGAGGTGCAAGCACTTAGTTGCATGTTGAGCCTGGAGGAGTTTACGCTGGAACAGCATGACGGTGCCACAGCCCCAGGATGAAACTGTGACTTGCAGAAGCGCAGGAGCCTGCAAGAATTATGTTGAACCAACCATACTAGAAACCTGCCTTACATCCCACTGAAAAATGGGCAGGATGTGCTTGTAGGAAATGTCAAAAGACTTTTTTCCTAAAGGTGCAATTGAACTGCATACATGCTTGCTCTTCCAAAGGAAGCAGCTCACTGGTTGGACCTTATTAAAAAAAAAATGGCACTATTGCATGCATGGCAATCCCTTGGCAGGAATGAAACTTTAGGCTTTCTTTCCTAAAAACACTGGCACTCACTAAACCTTCAGCCTGCATCTGTGTTTCCTCAGTTACTTGCTTAACTCCATATATGTGCTGAAAAGCTTTGCTGATGCTGAAGGTGGACTGACAAATTAAGGTCTTAGCAGCTACTTAATTTTTACTTTCTAAAGCTAAGGAGAGAGAATGAAGACAGGTGAGAAAGGAAAGAAAAAGAAATACATAATAGAAAAAGAAAAGTTTCCCCATATGGCATTCAGCCATACAAAATGTGAAATCTTTAAAACAGCCTCCCTGGAAATAAGACACTTAAAAGGTCAAATTAAATAAGACACAAGGATAAAGTAGTCTTTTCTTGTTGAGTTCACAACTCTATTTATGGAAGCTTTGTACTGAAGGGAAAGGAGATGCCAGCTTTAACTTTGCTCTGCTTAACTTGGCAATGACTTTGGCCAGACATTTTCTGGCTGTGATTGTATCTCCTGTTTCCATCCCACTTAGAATACATCTCTTTGTTTGTGTGGTTTTTTTTTTTTTAATGTGAAATATTTTGACTCAAAATGCTTTTTTGAGTGAGGCAGCTTTGGTTCTGTATTTCATACCTCCTCTTTCATCCTATCTAATAGGTTTTTGCAGACCCAATTATGGTACATAATGATATTGAAGTCAAGAGGCATGACAAGAAAGATAGTTCTTGCTTCACACTATACTCAGGTTTGAAAAGAATTTGTATTGATTATGCACCACTGAATAGGAAAACTGTGGGGGTTATTTGTATTTATAATTTATATTGCCTTCTTCCAGCTATTTTTTCTTTCATAATCAGAGAAGCATGGATTTGTGACCTTAGCATCTTATCTTAATCACCCTCACTAACACAGCGATTAACTAAAAACATGGCAACATAACAATAAACTTTACTTATTTGTCCTGAAATTTTGTCTACAGAACTGTCTACTGTAGGTTTTGGGAAGAGGGAATTTGTACCCTCTAATGTACCTAAAGGTACCCTAATGTAACTAAAAAAATGCAAAGATGGCAGTACAAATTTTCAGGGGCCAGACACAAAGGAACCTTTGAAAAAAATGATCTACCTGAAGGTGATGTGTATATTTATGGTATGTTTTGGCATAGTTACACTAATGGAAGTCCTTGAAGATATCCTTACATCTAACCAGATTCCAAGAGGATCTGATTCTGAAACACTGATTAATAATTTGGTTCTTCACAGATCTCAACAAGAGCTGCAGGAGGCCAAAAGTCCTCTATGTCATGTAAATTAGAGCCAGCCTGAACTGAAAGAAAGCCTCAGAGAGCTTGCGAGCCTGATGGACTTGTGTGATATCTGCCAGGAGCGGGACAATGTGAAATTACTTTATACTTCCATGTACCTTTGAAATAGAAGATCTTTGAAATGTGTCTTTTATGAGACCTGTGTGTAGCAGACACAAGATTACCTCTCTAATGGTGGCACATGTACTTCTATTGTGAAAATCAGACAAAGCAGGCAAATGACACCAAACTACATAAGGTAAATACTGTAAGCAACCATAATAGAACAATCACAAGCAATTTTAGAAATGAAGAGCACTAAAAGGAAAGGGATAAGTCAGAGGATATACACAGGGAAAATGCAAAACTGGATCATTTTCAGTCCTGTTATCTCTTATAATGTCTTGGTCTTGAGTTTCCAAAACACATTCTCTACATTCGGAAGAAAAAAATATATAATCAAATATAGTTTTTCTTTGATGAAAGGTTGGAAGAGAATAAAATCATGAGGGGAGGGGTGAGGAAGAGAAATATTGCAACTTTTTGGCAATAATTTCTGCTTTACTGTGTAAGAAAAAAAATGGTTCTTCGTATTATCTCCTTATATAACTTTATTATCTGATTTTTTCAGTTTTACAAGCAAAGGGAGACAGTGCAATCTTCTATTTGCTTTAAAATTTGAATAGGAGAGAAGAAAACAGTTATTGAAATATATGTATTTGTGTATTTTCCCTTAGTCTTCTATCTCCTCTTTCATGTTTTTCTCCTTTGGTCATTATGCACAGTAGAGTTAACCTGGAGAGTCTGCATCATCAAGAGCTTTTCAGAACTATAATGCATCACTAATAATGACACTGCCTATGTCTCTGGGTCATAAGGGCTCTGAAGAACTAGCCATCCGATACTCCACGCTACATTTGAAGAGATAATATTGTTCCTGTTGAAGGTTATTCTGCTGCCAAGCCAACTACCAGGGAGGATGGGAAAGGAGAAGTAGGTGGCACCCTCATTCTGGCTGGTGTTTTTAATACTGAACTACAAGCAACAGTATGTTTTTGAAAAGTTATGATATTGAAAGAAATTTACAGTGTCTGTGGTATAGCAGACTTCTAATATAAACGAGTTCTATGAAACAGGAAGTAACTGTCTTTGGAAATAGTCAGTAAAAGTAAAATTCGTAGCAATGCATTTTGAACAGTACAGGTTGAACTGCCTTTATATTTTCCTGCATCCTGCATTTTAATATTTAACCCCTGTTGGACCTGCTTATGGAGAGTATGTTTTTGCTGTGCAGCTGTATCACATTGACTGCAAAGGCTAAAAGGGTTGACCTCCATAATACCTGTTATAATTTGAAAGGGGGAAAAAAAATCACTCAGAAGCAATAGGCATGAACTTGGGAGTCAGGGCAATGGTACAGCTCCTGCACTAATAGCAATGTAGGGTAGGCTTCTTTGGGAGGCAAAACAACATTTGTATACAATTATGGAATCTCTAACAAAGATTTAGGAATTCTTCTCCTAGGGATTTTTAAGACCATGTTATTAACTTCATAATAGTAAATTGTAGCAAAGAGTAGAAATCACACTTTCCTTTCTAACATGCAGGCATACAAATATATATTTTAAATTTCCATGAAAGCAGTAAATATGGTGAGTCTACGTAAGGAAAACCTGTCATAATAGCATTGTTGCAGATGAAATCCTTCCTGGTAACTCATAGGCCTCCACCTAGGTCCTTGTGCCTGCTCACAGGCCTCCACCTAGGCCCTTGTGCCTGCTCACAGGCCTCCACCAAGGCCCCCGTGCCTGCTCAGTGGCACCATATCTGCACATCTGGCACAGTAGCATGGCATGACTAGACCCCAGGCAACATGTGCTGCTGTGAGGGGTGCATGGCAGTTTTGCAAGGATCAGTGTTTGACTATGGCTATTTGGCTATTTGACTTTGATGTGGCATGGGCTGATTTAAGGTTAAGGCATAGGCTGAGGTACCTAACATTGTAAAGGGCAAGCAGGCAGTGAATGAGGAAGGATTATACACTGTTTCATACAGTTCAAGCACTACAGGCCGCAGGCTTGGAATAAAAAAGGATTGTTAATCACTGAACTCCCTGTTCCTGGATGCTGTTGAGATCACAAGTAGCAGGGGGCTCCAGAGCAGACTCGACAGGTCTATCAGTGTCTAGGTAACAGGATGATTCAGGTGCACACTCAAGCTAAGTATATTTCTTGCTGGGTGCTAGAAAGATAAACCAAAGGCAGGATCACTATTTAAATGGCCCTTGTCTCGATGTATCACTAGCAGTGGCTGTTGAAGATAGTGTGCAGAGCTAAACACTCTATTTCTAATCCAATATCACAGATCTTTAATTCTTAGGTGTGACTGTCTTTGGGGAATGCTGAAACAAGGTTGTTGCTTTCTTTCCTGTTTATAGTAAGGTCTTCTTTGGAGGGTGGTTATTAGTTTACTAAGGCAGGCTATTTTGGAGGGGACTAGTGGTTAGCATTATTTTGTGGATCATAAGCCTATAAGGTATCTATAGTCTAAAAAGCACCAGTTGAAAATGCTCTTGTAATTTAACTGGCATGGGCCCCTTTGTGAAGAGGGCCTAAAGGAACATGAAACATGGGATTTGAACCTCTTTCAGCTAATAGGACTCTCTGCTTTCATGTAGCACAGTCCAGGATGTAGCAGTCTCATAGGACTCATACAAGATAGTTGAGTTAGTGAAAACCTACAGGGATATCTGAAGCACTATGCTACCTTGAACAGTTCTTCCAGCCATTAACTGGATAGTTAACACAGTACAAGACACAGCGTTTTCAGATCAAATCCCCAAAGCTCTTTAAAATATGTAATATCTACAGTGATATCTACCTGCTATGGAAGTCAGTGGGAACTCTGTCACTATACCAGAACTGAGCAGAGCTGAACACTGAAATATGTCTGAACTTAATTGAACTTAATTCAGTTATTTTTATATATATTCTAATAGACAACATTTAAAAAGTATATGTTGCATGTGCCTGTAAATAGATTGATGCCAGGAGTATGTTTGAACTCGGAGAGAAGTAGGCAGGATATCCCTATACTCAGTGAAATTCACTGTTTTTCTTTCATTAAATGTAGGTTATCCTATCCATGTGAGTTATTTTAAAGCTAGCACAGGCACGAAGCAGTCTTGGCATTACTGCTGCAGTAAGAAAATGGTGTTTGGCTTGTACAAACTTCCTACATTACCTAAAAATAACTGAGTAGTAATTTGGGAAACATTACGCAGGAGGTGCCTGCACCAGCTCATCATGGGCTTAATGTGTTTTTTGTGTGTACTTCTCATATCTCTTCCTGAAAAAGTAGCCTCCCTGGGATCAATTCTGAAGGATTTTCAAGACTTTTTTGCCTTTGCTAAGATATCTAAAAGGTTGTCCCTGTGCTGCAGGTATGGTGTGATGTCTGTATGATACTCAGCAGTATAAAATGAAGGCTGTGCTCCTTCAACAGTTATTCCCTTGGTGCCACAACATGTTTGATAAAGGCAGATTAGCAACAACAGGGAAAAAAACCCATTCCTCCCACCCACTGCTTCTAATAGGGCAACACGTCATTGTGTTTCTGGCTGGAAAAGAAACCCATCTGGTAGGCGATACTAAAGCTGGAAGAGATCTTCATTTACTTCAGAATGCCTTCCTCCCTTTTTTTAATGACTCAAGATATGTTACAATAAGCAGGGCTGGATAACACACAATAGTTGCTTCTAGGTAATAAATGGACAAGCTTAGTAAGGGTTATTTAGTCCTAACTGTGCATGTTTTTCCTGGATTTATTGTTGTTCTAAAGATTTCACTTCTGTTTCAAACTCAGCAGTGCTTTCCTGTAGCTGTGAGGCCACAGGTGCGGCAAGTGTTGGTGTCTGCAGCCTGGCGGAAGGGCCCCAGAGAATCCTCTGGCTAATTTTTGTGCTACATTTAGTTCATTTAAGCCTAGTTAATCATCTCTTTTCAATTGGACTTGCTTTCGAACTATTTTATGCTCCAAGTTGTGTCAAGCAGGAGTGGGACTAACAGTTTTTTAAAAAGAGGACCTGGTACTTCAGTGTTTACTTTGGCAAAAGTCCTTTTGTAATCAAGAGACTGTGAACCGGGGAGGAATGCAAAGCAAACAGAAAGGTTCTGTCTTTTAGGGGCTGTGAGAAAAGCAAGCAAGCAAAACAAGGTAAGGCAAGCAGGGAAGAAAAGGAGCTACACAGTCCTGAAACACCTAAACACCTCCCTTTGGTAAAATATTTTACTTTACATTTGTGATGTACAATTTATTGCCACTCTTACCAGTGACTGTGAGGGGTCAGTGATTGTGCAGGGAAAAGGGGGAAGTTGAACTGAAATTAACCCCTCTTTCACTGGACATAAGAGAATATGCTTTCATTCAGCATCAGATAATTCTGCATTTTACTGAAGGATTGTGCTATGGCCTGCCAATATCTGCAAATGTACTTAGTGCCCATCACAACTCCTATACTTCAGTGCTTTTAGGTAGCTTTATTGTCTGTCTATAAAGAAAAGAGTCTGCTTACTTAAATTGTCTTCATCTTCCATACTGGTTGCGCCAGGACTCAAATACTTGAAGGGTGCTATAAAGGTTGACAGTATGCTTACTTTTTCTAGAAGAAAACAGAAGAAAAGAGACACATAAAAATCAGTATGTTGTCAATGCCTTCAGACCTCTTCCATGCCTTTCCTCAAGTGAGAAACATTTTGGCACGACCATTCCTTTTTTTTTTTTCCCTTGATTCTACATTTCCATCAAAATTCATACAACCATGACATATCCATCACAGCTTTCATGTGTGAATGCCCAAATCCACATTGCCTCTGGTCTCTGTTATTCTGACCCAGATCAGCCTCTGCAGTGCCCTCTTAGGGTATTAAGGTACTAAGCAGTGCTTTTCCTATGAAATACTCTATAGAAAAGGGGGCTCAAAGGAGGCCAGATGTGCAGCTAGAAAAGATGGGAGAAGGTTGGGTGCCAGCTGTGAGAGGAGAAACATAGTGATGATGTACCAGATGAGACCAGAACTTCACCTACTCTTGTTTCCTCTCCCTAACAGAGGCTGTACCAAAAGTCTCAGAGAAAGGACAAGGTTTAATGCTACAAGAGAGTACAACAGCTTCTAATTCTTCTAGAAATCACTGATTTGCTCTTTTGGAAACTTTTCTGGTGTGACACATGATATTACTATCCAAACAATAGGAATCCTATTTGGGCTCCTTCTTGTTCACATTCATATTAAGTGCAGATCATTCTACTTGCAGCTTCTGTTTGTCCTGGAGATAACAGGTGGCACGGAAATTTACTTCCAGTGTAAGGATCAGCCTCTGCACTAGATGCCAGGATGGATTCAACAAAATGAGAACTGATACTGATTTATATTCACTCAGAAATTGGTCCAGAATTTACCTCGGGAAAAGCTGCTATTAACGCAAATACAAAAGCCAGGGCCATGTTGAAGAAGTGTGTTTTATTTAGCTTGTTCCTTGTAACTCATTCATTACATTTTCTATGCTGAATTCCTTCTCACAAACTACCTACATTGGTGGAGTGTCTGTTTCGGATAGCAGAGGAAAAGTAAGCACCTTAAAAGATGCCTCACAGGTCTGAAGGGCTAAGTTGCTTCCGTTAAGTCACCTCTCTTCTTAGAAAGCATCTGTTAGGTGGAAGGACTCAGCATACTGTGAACAATATTGTGCTTTCATCCTGTATCAAAGGTATTGTGCATCAAAGAGAAATAATAAGTGTCCTCTTTCAAGTGACATAGGAAAGACAATTAGCAGGGGAATGTTCTTTAATTGTATTTCACTGGCATTTCTCTAGATTTACTTAAACTACCTGCCTAATAATGTCCCGTATGATTCCTCCATAGCCACTGTCCTGGAGGGCATTCTGGCAGAAGAGCCTGTGAAGCTCACTGTGTCGCCAGGACATCTGTTAGCTTTTCAACGCTACTCTACATAGGTTCGCAGACAATCCTTTCTCTTGTTAAAGTGTGTTATCAGAATCCATCAAAAAGTGATTCCAGATGTTTGCCCTTAGCAAGACAGCATTAAAACTCAACTCTATATAGACAGCACAGTAAAAACTGACTGTTCTTTGTTAAGTAAATACAGTAAGAGGAATAAAGGATCGCCTGAAGGAAACCTTTTTTTGTCCAGAAACCTTTCAGCCTAGACTAATGTATAATTAGAGCACAAATTAGCCTCCTTGAATTGCAGTTTCATTAAGGAATTGTAGTCATGTCAAGAATGAAAAAATTAAGCTATTTATGAACGCTTTAACTGGAAGATTTTCCTAAATGAGTATTCCGATGCTTTTTGCTAAGGTGTTGTTCTCTGAGAAATCTGCTATCTTTGTTAAGACATTGACTTGGGGTAGGTGGGACTGTGAGACGGGATGAGGGTAAATGCTCACCAGACTTTCTAGACCAGCCTCTTAAATTAAAGTGAAAAGAATATAGGCTTTGGAAACTTAATCTAAAGGCTACATTTGGAAAGGTGAAGCTTTAAATACGTTTAAGATGAGGGCAGTCCTTAAATTTAAAACCAGCAATAACTGTTTTGCTTAGATACGGAGAGATGGTGCATCCAATTTTACTCCATCTGTGCCTGACTGCTGATGGCTGTCAGATACTCAGGGCTCACCCTCTGACACGGAGAGTCGCAGGCAAGTTTCGAACTGCCTCAATGAGAAAATCTTCCCTCTCTTGTAGAGATTTATTCCATTAAAAAGAAATGTAAACATACACTTTCTTGCCGAGCATGCTAGTAATTGCCCTACCATTAACCAAAAAGTGAAGTCATATGGTTTTATACTATATTATTATTAGATAAAATAATATTTTATCTAATCATAAAAATATTTTATGATTTATCTTCCACACAGTTTGTTTATGCTATAGGTTAGATTTGTAATGTGACTTTAAACCTTATCAAATTGCTTTCGTTTTTGCCTAGGGAACCTTTTAGCCATCTTCACATTTTGCTATTACTGTTTCCCACCTGTTTCCAAAGAAACTTGTTTTTGCCTTTGCTTTGTGTGGAAGAAAACTACTTGCAAAATTTAACACACAGTTAGAGCAGGAATGGATGGCCTCATCTCACCCAGACACAGACAACCTCTAATAACAGGAGATCCTTCAATCAATACAGATGATAAGAATTATAATTTAGTATATCATTGGTTGAGCAATGGAAGATTTACTGTATGTCTGCAAAGAGGAGGAGGGCAGGTTTTCACATGAGTGATGTAAGAGAGCTGTAGTATGCACATAGCACAGATGAATTATTGAACCTATGGAGGAGGGGAAGATGGATGACAGGATAATTAAGTGTAGGTGTTTACAGGGAAATAATCTGGCTAGATGTATAACTGAAGGTATGATTTCACACCTTCATCTTCTGCAGCTTATTGTTCATTACCTTATATAAGCTGCCTCATCTCTATGGTTAATGGTGAAATTTGGTGTTATTTTTCTTTATGTTTTCTCAACAATATTAAGAGAATTGTATATTCACTTTATAATCCCCATATATTTTAATGTTCATCACAGTTATTCTTATCTTTGGCAGTTTGACTAAATCTCATGAATAAGAACCTGTCTAGAGATAAAAAAAAAAAAGGAGTTTCCCAGAGAAATACCTTTAAAGATTCTATTCTTTTTGCCTTTCTTTTCTACCTACGATTTTTTTTTTTTTCAAAAAGAAACATCAACAAGAAGCCCCAAATTAAGGCTGCTATTTTTACATTATAATTGTAAATGTCTTCTGCATTTGTTTGAGATAATAATTTTTCTAGACTAGGAAAGAGGGTCTAAGAGAGGAAAACATGACATTTGAAAAACTCTTTTTCTCCAAGAGACAGAATATATAACCCTACATTTATCAGAACAAGGAGCTATTATTGAATGCATTATAATTGTACCAAAAGCCTCAGATGACATGAAGGCCTTTTATAAGGGCCTACATGGGCATAAAGAAAGCAATATTTACAATGAAAATGAGACACAAAGAGCTGGTAGTAGTGAGGTTTATCTCTAGCCATACTTGTATGCTAACACAGGACAATCATGTCATCCTTTGTACCATTACTGTAAAATATTCTCCTAAGTGTCACTATATGGACCTCTAGTCGAATACATTACACATCACCATACCCCCATTATAGAGAGAAAATTCACTTTTTTTCAGTTTTGGGATGGAAACAGATTTTAATTAAAACAGCTTAAATATATATTTTCCAACACTAGCAAATAATTAGGAAAAAATGCCACCATTTGAGAAATATAAATATAAATATAGAAATCATATAAACAAAAATCAAAATCAAAGATAAACTCTCCTTGAAAAACATAAAATGATTTCATTCAAGTGATTTGGCAAAACTCAACATATTAGGCAAGCAAGATTCCTTTAGACTGTTCTTTTTGTGAACAGCTCTTGCTCTGTGGATGCTGTTAGAAAGACTGGTCATAGGTCCTGTAAATATGCTTTTATTCTTGAGACAAGAATACATATATACAGCTATAAACTGCATTCATGACCTTCAAACCTAAAAGTATTTAAAGGACATCAAACAATACAGCCTGATCATCTGAAGTTCTTTCATTCTCAGTCACTAGAGTAAAAGCAAAGGGAATTCAACACTTTTAGAAATCAGGCCTTATACACCCCAGACAATTTATTTAGCTTTAAGAAGAGCAGACTGAGTGGGGTCATAACAACAGTCTTCACATACAAAAAAAAAAAAAAAAAAAAAAAAAAGCTGCTGCATAGAAGAAAGCAATAAACTGTTTTCCATGTCCATTAGCACATCTAGAAGTAATGGACTTAAATTGCACCAAGGAAACATCGCTTTAGACATTAAAAAACCTCTTTCTAACAGTAGGGATAGTGCAGCATTCAAACAGGTTGCCTAGTGGGAAGCTCGGAGAGCCATCACTGCTAAAGGGCTTTCGGCAGAGAACTGGCATCTGTTGAGCATGGTACCTGGCCAGGAGTGATCCCCTAAGGTCTCTCCTGGATCTCTGATGCCTAGTAGCAATATTTGTCCTGATTTTGAGATCATACAGCAAGTTCTACCTTGAACTTAGAAAGGTAAGTAGTATTTGAGGACTGATATCTGAGCAGAATCTTGTGGCATACTCTTTTGCTTGGCAGCTAATGAGCACTATTAATAGTTGTGTTAATAAATTAAACTTCTGAACAAAATAAGAATCAGACAGATGGATACCAGTAGTTTGCCAGATCAGCATTAGCAATATTTTACTGAATTAGTTTAATTCTCATATTCTAATTGAGAACTACTAAACTACTTGTCCAATGTTTCTCAAACAGCATTCTTTTAAAAGCACAATGTTATCATTATAAAGCAGTACTAAATAATTCGTTTGGTTGGCATGGAGTATGAAACAACTCTGGATAGGTCAACTCTGATGTAATATTGTCAACTCAGCTACAAAACCTCTTGAAAAAATGAGTTTAATTCTTTCAAGCAGCATTTGCAGCTCTTCAGATATTTACATTCTTACAGTTGTGTTAGCCTTGATTTATTTTGAAAAAGGGGGATACAGGCAGGGAAGAGAGCTGCACATCAGGAGATGACTCTGCCTCTATTCTGATGTCTTAGTCAATTTGTGCTTAGTCTGACAGTGACTGACAGAGAGAGGGGATTCTTTACACAAAAGCAAAATATGGCAAATTTGCAGGGAAAATAGCAACATCTTTAAAGCACAGCACTTACTGAGAGAGGCTCACAGCCTGTTAAATTATGGTTTGTACAGGCACCACACTGCATCATTTAGTTTAAGTAACCAGTTCCCACATAGGAGAAATTTCGTCTTTTGAAAGAAAAAAAGATATTTAGTGTGGCTCTGCTTCTGTTTTCTGCTTCAGCAGAGATTTGAAATGAAGATGTGAAACATTGGCACACATTTTGTCTTGTCTGATAACTGAACTGAAGCTGGGAATATTTTCATAGTCAGCATTTCAAGGGAAGAATTTTGCTGCACTAAATGGGTTCTTCTTTGAGTCAGAAGTCAGAGATGTGCATGCCAGAACCAGGAAGACTTCCTCTGAAGCTGGGCCACAAGTTCAATATGCATCACCCATCCACCAAAGAACCTACCCCCTCAAATTTGATCTTGGCCTGCAAAGCACAGGAGTCTGTTGTAAATAGATCTGCTTTCTGCCTTTATAACTAAGGGTGCCTACTTTTGTGCCAGGGAATATCTTTCTGCTCTCTGAATGATCAGCACTAAGCAAAATGGGATCATTGTCCAAGTTGAGAGCTCTGAAATGCCATTATAATATACAGTTTGTGGTATTATGATTCTGCCGGGAACACCAAACATGAAGCAAGAGTTAGCTCAGGGGGATGGTACCAGAACTAATAATTTTACCTCTTCTGACTGCATATTGACCCAGAATTGCTTCAATATGAAAGCTTTTGGGGAAGCTCCATGTTATGTCTGGCTGGAATTGCCAATGCCTATCATGCTGTGGCTGGTTTGTTCACACATGGGCTGTTCTATAGTTGGTTCTGCTATTCAGTGGAGGAACCCCCTGCTTGAGGGGACCTCAGGTGGTGGAGATGCACCACTGGGGCATCACTGCCAAATGTCCCCAACCCATGGAGCAGTTGGACACTCCTGGTTATCATAGGACATCCATCCTGTCCTCACCTCCCCAAAGAGCTGGCACTGGGGCTGATACATAAAGCCCTGCTATATATATGTCCTCTGGGGTCAAAATAACTTCTGGTTTATCACCGAAGAAGGAGAAAGTGCCCTCAACAAAGTCATGAGTGTGCTTGGTAAGGATCTGTATAATTTGAGTCACAGGGTCACTCTTGGGGTATTTAAGTGACCATAGCCCATCATGTCATGGGCTTTAGCCAATATATGCAGCATTTGTGACATTATTTATTTTCACAGAAGCCTGTCCTGGAGCTCTCCTCCTTTCAGGGAATGAAGATGGTGGGTTTTAGTGACCGTTTCATGATATGAATATAAATAGGCATTTGAGTCAACAAATCTCAGTGGCTGTACTCCTGTTCTCTCTAACAGCCCTCTCCAAGCTCATTTAAAAAGAAAAACCATTTACAGAATGAAACACATCATGTTGTAAAATATTAGTCTCTTATTACTTCTAGTAAAGAGCAAAGTAAGTAAAAACACAAGGTGGTTGATGGATTTTATATAAGAAAGGCAAGGTGTGTGTGTGTTGTTCTCTATTAGATTATACAGAAATCAAACTGAAATCTAGTTCAGCCTAGTAAAATTAGATCTAAAACTATTTAATTTTGTTTCAAGAGTGTTCTTCTCTCCTGATGCCTTGCTAGAGGACACAGAGAGATAAAAACCCTTGAGTTATTATCAGTTTATGTGCATTTCCGTCTGCCTGTGGAGTATGCTGTATTATGTATTTTCTAAGTGATCAGGCTGTGGCTTGGAGATGGCTGTTTAAAAATCATGTTGTTGCAAGCTTCTTATATTATTTCAACATTCATTTGGAAAATATTTTTATTTTGCATTCCATAAATTGTGACAGACTTTGCATCTTTTTTTGTTTATTTGTTTTTGATGTCACTTCAGAAAACGGAAGCAGTTCAATAGAGAATGATTGTGGAAAAGCCAACAAAGGTCATCTCTGTGTGCTGAAGTCTTGCAATACAGGGCATGAAAAGGGTTACTGGATTTATTAAGGATATAATAAAGCTGTGTAATTAACACTAGCTATTACTATCTGATTGTATGCTAACTGCATATTAAACAGTATTATTGAAGAGCATATGTCTACACATTTAAAGCAAACTGAATGGCTTCTTCAGCTACATGGGAAACTAGCTGGGCCATGATTGAGGAGAACAGGCAAATTTTGGAAGTTCTTATCCATTAGATTGCACCACTAATTTGAACCTGTTAATTGAATATGCCCTGTATCAAAAACAGAAGTGGCCTATGCTGAAATAAGAGCACCAAAGTTAGCAAAAGTATTTAAAAGAACTCCTGAAGCCTCTAAGAAAAAGTGATGCTGCTCTGTATGTGGATGTGCTCAGCAGTGCAGAGAAGTTCAGACATTGCTACAGAGTATGCCTCAGGGCTGTGCAGATGGCAAGAGATGAGGGATACAAAGATCCGTGCTGTGCTACCTGATTTTGAGAGGTTTCACCACTTTCTGAAACCAGTGGTTCTCCTAGATTCCTAAAGCCTTAGGTGAGGCTGAGCTGGTACAACAGGAACATAAAGACAATGAATCCTTCTCAGAAGGTGCCTGCTAATTACATTATTGGATTACTAATTTGACTAACTGGTAGGTGTCCAAAGTTAGGTGAGATGATTCCTATCCTGTCTTGAACATCGACCTTGCTAGGAAGTCTTAATCTATGTCCTAATGGGTTTTATCCTGTTCTGCTGCTGCTGTGTTACCTAGGGTAATGCTTGCTTCCCTGAGCTAGGCAGTCTCAGCAAGAAGACTTTGCTGTTTATATAGGAGTTTTCCATGATACTACTTCAGTCTTTGACTTTCTCATCAGTTGGGATAGCTGATTGGTTTATATTTTATGAAGAAGGACTCAGGAGTCTTTGATGTTCACAGAGTTCACAATGAAGTCATGCAAAGAATCACAAGCATAAGGAGTATTGTAGCTGGGGAAACTATAAGAAAAACTTCCTATAGCTGCAGTATAGACAAACAGCTACATATTCATTTAGTCCTTTAAAAGATGACAATTCTTACTGTGGAATGTATAGATTCATGGACAATATATTGTGTCCTTCCAGTCCTTCTAAGCTGTCCAACCTGTAACAATAGGTGAACATACCTGTTCATCTCCTTTCCCTAGCTAATGAAAGGACCAAAGTGAAATGGCCAAGACAAGGGCAGACAGTACTAGGGAACTTGTAGGTCTCCGCTCTGAGTAACTCCCCTTAACCCACTCCTTCTAGAGCCAAGTAACTGCTTGAATGTCAGAAAATGAAGGTACTGCATCAAGAGGGTCCAGTCAGCAATTAGTAGTAAAAAGTCTGTGTTAAATCTGCTCCCCATTCACTGGCTGACAACCAGCTAGATATGACCACTGTCACTTGTACTTCTGTAATACATATTTACACCAAATCCTGCCCTAATCTGTCCTTTATTACATGAGGCAGTCTTCTGCTGATCAGTCTTTCTGTGGGAAGAATGGTAAAGGCTCTACTGTTAAATTTTAGGAATGCTTTTACTGTGTTATGGGCAAACAATTAACTTCAATGTGATACAAGAGAGCTGAGCTTTGCTGGATTTTTTTGGACAAGATGCTATTGATTACAGCTAAAAGGAGTTAGGTGAAGCCTCATGAGTGTCCCAGGTGTTTCACATGTTAAGGCATGAGCCTTTAATATTTATTAAAGCTTCTGTTACAGCCCACACACTCTGAAATTTTCAGGTTGATCACTGATAATTTCTTAGTAGTTTCTTTACCTTTTCTGCCCTTATTTAATCACTGTACATATGGCTTCAAATCTGCCTTCGATTAAGTGACAACAAAGGCAAAGTTGGTGAAGCTTTACAAAGAAGGCTAAGTTTTCACAGTGATTCAAAGGAAACTTGACGCCTGACTCCCATCAACAATAATAATGGGGGCCATGCATCTAACTCCTTCTGCATTGTGCTGACATTGTACCCTTGAATGTTAGTACAGTCCAATAATTCTCCAAAGATGAGGCAGCTTATTTTCTCTGCCATTGCTGCTTTGTTGGCATTTTTATGGCATTCCCAGAAGTACTACCTGTCAGAGTTAGTACTTCCAAGGATGGCATTGCTTTGGGGTGATTGAGGATTGATGTAATTAAAGAGAAGGCAGTCTCCTGCTTGCCCATGGGTATTTTATATCAAGCGTTTCACTGCACAGCTACGATTGATGATTTAAATGATGACAAAGCTATATGTGCAACAGTGATCTTAACCTGGAGTTCAGGGATATGAGATGCTTGTATTTCAAGCTAAAATTATTCTAAGAATGCTACAGAAATGAAGATTTCTAGGAAAACTGCAGTCTTCTTGCAAACAATTTAATAAGATCACTGAAAAAAATATACCAAAGACTAGTCATTGAAAAGGACTACTCCAGGTCACAGCAAGGAACTTTTCTGCCTACACAGTCCATACTGATAAATTCCTGCCAAGAAATCCACATGGAGGAAAAATCCTAACTATACATAAATGCTAATGGTCTCCAAGTGGGCTATCTTGAAGCAGATCTTAAACTCATTGTAAGCAGTCAAAATCTCACCTTAAAGTTTAGGAAGAGTCACAAGGTTTTGAGAGTACTGGGGAATATTTGGAAGGGAACAGAATACACTATCACTCACATCATTATGTATATTGATTGTGTGTGTTGTGAGGAGAACTTGTTTTCTTTATTGGAATATCCAACTACATCTACAGATACTCGCTGTACGTATTCACTTCTGATACAGTAACTCTATGCCGTCTTCGTAGTCAATGAAGACATAGTCAATATAGTCTGTGTGGCATTAGAATATTCTAATTTCATCCTAAGGTAAGTATTAGTCCTCTTCTGTTACCTGCATTTATTAAAAGCCATGTGAAATATCAGGTATATTGTTAGGTCAGTATTTACTCCTTAATAAGATAGCAAAATGGTAAAACCCATATGAAAGTTTTCTTTAACACTGTAGAGAGCTCTTGATAAGGATGGTCTGGGAACATAGAATAGCTCTTTGTGCAGAAAGAGGAAGCTTATTCTTCTCTCTCCTTCTGTAATGTCCATAAAGTCCAATTACATTTATAACTTTGCATTAAATTAAATAAGTTACTTTACACAAGCACTTAAAAAGTCTACTAAATATCTGATAACAGTTTTCTTTATTCCCTTGTTAGCGGCTGCCACTGTGACAGGACTCACACAAGAATGAAAGTGATTTAGTGCATTGATTTGCAGTTGGCACGGACCTACATTCTCAAACAGAACTGATTAGCTTAGCAGGAAAGTGCCATTTACTTTTTATCACATTTCTTTTCTGCTCATCTACCTTCAGTAGCTGCCAAGAGGAACAGCAGAGCTGTAACCTCCTGAGCAGGGTGCTTACTTTCTGCAGCTCCAAATTCTGTAATTCTGAGGACGAATTTGTCTGGATGGTGCTGGAACATCAATACATATGCCAAGGTTACTGCTTTGATATGCTGAAAGCAGGTCCCAGTGTGCTCATTCAGGCTGTTTCAACACAAAATTAACCCTTAATATGACAGCTCTGTATGTAACAAAAAGTTCTAACTAAAGCAGGATTTTAGCATCCCATGCTGCCATTCCCCCATTTACTGGACAAGCTCCACAAAGGATCATGTCTAGCTGGGAAGATTCCTCCTGAGTCTGCTGCTTCGGCTTCATAGACTGACCCTGGGGCTTGCCTTCTATAACATACCATTTGTAGGCCTGCGTATACACTTCTGCACCTCTGATCTTCTGTGTATTGAAGCTGCTGTGGAAAGTGTTGATTCCCCAGTTAAAAGTAAAGATTTTCTGCAGCACAGAATGACTAGCAGCTGTAGTAAAAACAGTGGGAGTTGTTGAATTAGCAGTTATTTTCCCTTGAAGACCAATTCATGATAAAAGTTCAGTTT
The DNA here is from genome assembly GCF_003342845.1 of Nothoprocta perdicaria. NCBI lineage: Eukaryota > Metazoa > Chordata > Aves > Tinamiformes > Tinamidae > Nothoprocta > Nothoprocta perdicaria. The sequence continues at coordinate 307,575 of NW_020454805.1, forward strand.
GCGTTGAATAAGACTCCGTAATTTCACAGGTCAGATCCTCACTTAAGCTCAATTTGAAGCCAATGGACATATACAGAGTCAGTGGAGAAACTGATTCATAGACTTAAGGATATTTCCATAAACCCGTCACATAGACTTGTTATTTTTTCACAGCTGTAATGCAAACTGGTCAAGCGTTCCACAACATCAAAGTTACTTAAGGAGGGACATTAGTTATTGCCAATTCTGTTTTTACTGAGAAATAAGAATAAGCAAATATAGGAGTGAATGTGACGCTGAGAGCCATGGTTCAGAATTATTTCTAAAAAAATAAGGTGAAAAAAACCAGACAAATTTCCTTCCTACTTCCAGTTGAAATCACGGATAATCATATTAATCTTTTGGAGTCTTTATGGTTAACAGAGATGAAGAGGCTCATCTCTGACTTTTCCACACGGGAGACTCCATTAGTTCTCCTAAATAGCTGTTGTAGCACGAGAGAAGGAATATGCATTTGCCTCTCTTCTTTGATCTCAGCAAGAGATTATAGGACAGCTCCCATGCTCTGCTCTTTCATTTTAAAATGCAAAAACTATTTGAAACCCTCTGGCACAGGAAATCCTGGTGAGGGGAGAAACCCTTTATTAGAAAACATATACCTCACACTCTTCAAATCTATCTAACTCTATTATAGTCATATGAATTCTTTTCTTTCCTCTTACAAGCTCTCTTTTCCCAACAACAACAAAAATCCTCATTTCTGGAACAGCAGGAGTTATTTGAATTGATTCAAAAGACCATAATATTTGGCATAGCTCATGAGCTTCTTACCAACTGGGGACACACTGACTTGGGCATAAGATGACTACAGCCCTCTCCTAAGCTAACTGAAACTAAAAGCTACATCTTTACCAAGAATTGATATATACCCAAAGTGGTATGGCCATACCGACTCACTATCAGTGGCATCTTACTCATTTGATCCTCGATCCCTTTCCTTCCACCAGTGCTGTAAATCTCTAATGACCAACAGGGAGCTTCCTCTCACTTAACTGTAGACATCTGCATTGTAGGTGTCTACATCTAAGGCATTCCTTCCAGTATCCTTTTACAATTAGCAAAGAGACTCTTCAGAGAACAATTTATCTAGCCTTTTCTAGGGTAAAAAGAATAATGTACTTAAATTCTGTTGATTATGAAGGGAACCTGAGGCAACTGGCTCAGGCATAGAGACATTCATTTAGTCAGATAAATCCAACTCCTTATGACTGCTTATCCATGCACTGTTTCATACAGTCCTCCATGGCCTGCATCTAGGCTTTCTTCAAGGAGAAACTTAGAAAAAAGTTGGCAGGAGAAGGTAAAATAGTGGTCTAGAAGTTGTCGGAGGCTCTTATCTACCTGGAATGCATAGAAATGTAGGTGGAGGCATAAGATTCTGTCCTCTGTATTTGAGCCTAAATGGCAGACTTAGATTTGGAAAGCATCAGGTACTTCAGATGTGTAGAGCCAACTGAGACCGTCATGAATACGGATTTGAACAAAGTAGCCCACTAAGAAACACTGAAGATAGATTAGAATGAAGGGACATGTGTCACATGTGTCACATGTCCCTTCAGAATTTAGTCAGCTCACTTAGAGTTACTGGAAACCCTTTCATTTGGGACTATCTCTTGGCGTCTAAACTATCTTTTAAAATGGGAGAAAACAGGAGCAGGGACCATCCTTTTTATTAAGAGATGGAGTACTTGGTGGATGAAAGTGAAGGGATGTCCTTTGTATTGAGTGACACAGAGTATTTATCAAGGCGATGGGAGCCCTGAGTTTAACATCCCTCTGCCTCCACTAGGGAGGAAAAAAAGATTTTTTTTTTCAATAGGGGAGGTCCTTTTTGCCTAGCTATAGCTTATTCTGGGCATTTGTAGGGCATTTGCTGCCTGTTGTCTTAAACTCTTGGTTTTGGAATTAAAAAAAAAAAAGAATAATTTACTGGGTCACAAAGTGGACCTAAGGAAATTAAGGAGTACATATGGGAAGGAGGAAACTATTTCCAGTCCCAGCTACTTAAAGCATGCTACAGCAGAGGTCCTTGGAAATGAACTGAACTCCAATCCTTCCCTTGGCAGGGGACCCAGGGGCGGTCGGGGGCTCCTGGATTGGCAGAGCTGGGCCTGGCCTAAGGACCCGGCTCCTGCCTGCACACGTAGGTCCCCTTCTGTGTGCATCTTAACCTCTAATTTGATGGGTGAGTTTTCAACGCAGGTAAAATAATAGCAAATGTTTAACAGCAAACACTGCTTGTCCACACTGCCAATTATAGCAGCCACTGATCCACCTAAAATACCAGTCTTTGCAGTAATCACACATTCAGTGGTTGTATTCACAGATCCCTTACTGCACTTTTGAGCCTATTGATTAAAACACACCATGTTCTTACCTGCAGTAAAGATATGAACTACCACAGCTCAACTTCCCTCTCCCCCAAGGCCCTGCTACAGTGCAGGACTGAGGCCTCTCCTTTAAGACACTGTAGTGCAGGATTGAACTAATATGCCACCTTAGGTGAGCACTACAAAATAATATCTATACCATGCTTCCTCAGTACAAGAAAGGGATTGCATGTGGATTGTTTTTTTTCTTTTCTTCTATTTTATAGCACTCTGACAAATTTTAAAACTCAGACACTGCAGTGTATTTGGAGCTATGGGGGTCATCCCTGTTGTGCTGTGGCTAAAGACCAAGACAGTGGCACTATATTTATTAACTTTTCCAAGGTGCTTCATTGTCCAGGACCACTCAGACATGCAAGGAAAATTGAAACAGTTTGGCCTTGGTTGAACTTCATTGGATGAATTTGCTTCATATTTGTTAAAAAAAAAAATTGAGAGTGAAGGAGAGAGGGAGAAAGGAAAGATGGCAATTTGTCTCCAGAAGTAGCCAAGCAGTAAATCTTCAGCAAACAGAATTTTAGGGTGGAAATTTCATCAAGCTGTTTTTCCACTTCTATTCTGCTTCCAGCCTTTATAGATGGTTCTCAAGATAAACACAATTGTCTGATACTGATGATTTATATGCAAAGAGTCTCATTGCTTGTGTCCTTAGCTCTGAGTGACAAAACGCTGTAGCTGTAACGTGACCTCTGCCACTTCCACAAATGACTACCTAGCATAACTGGAATCTGCTAAATCTGAGAAGAAATGGAGAAAAACAAAGCCATATCTTCCCACAGAAAGGACAACAACAACATAAAGTCATGCTCCACATGGCCCTGATACTGTAAGGTGATTCATGCTGTAGATTGCAGGCTGTGCCATTGATATTTGTAGAGCTAGAGATCTGCCTAGCTCATGTCTACCACTAAGAATTATTTGAGGCTAATAATTTGCTCAGTGCTTTTAAGTTTTTTTTCCCTTGTTTGCCGCTTTGATTTTTCCAAATACATTTATCAGTAGAATTTACTCAAATGCACTTTGTAAATGCATTTCAGCCTATGCAAACTATTTGTTTTTACTTTTCACTACGCATGCCGTGTAACCAGTAATCTAAGGCAAACTCTAGTTTTCCAGTGCTTTTTGCAAATGACTGATCCCCGAAGTTCCCCACAGTGTTTTGCAGAACTCTGCCATTATCTGCCTGCAGTTACCTGGTATAGTTACTATTTCTCTGTCACATGACAACGGTCCCTATCTGTTGGCTCTAACAGATATGCGTAGTGTCCTGATAGACATGAATACTCATGGACTAGGCATTTACTTGAAAATCAAAATCCCTTGAAAAAGGAGTATTTTCATTATACTTTTTAACCCAAACACATTTAAATTGCAAAAACCACTTCCAGAAATCTCTTTGCAAACCGATAGCAAAGACAAACACTAGTCAGAAGAAAGATGTGTAAAAAATAAATACAATAAAGCTTCTCTCTCTAATCAGGATGCTGAATTCATGCAGCTCCCAGTTTGAATCCATGCTATGGAATGGTTAATTTATGGCAATACCATAATCTTTTGAGCATGGAAAAGGAGATGAGATTCCTGCTCCTGATGGACGGCAGTGCAATTCCTTTTCTAATGAATACAAAGACGGAGCCTCTATACACTGAACCAAACCCAAATCCATCCTTTGATTGCCCTTGAGTCTCTCCTCTGGTCAGCTGTGACAGGACCCTGCTAAACACAAGGCAGCCTGTACTCATCTTCTGAGGTCATGATCAGCCCCTTCAGCATCTCCCGTCCAGCTCCTTCAAACTGAATATCTGCTAAAACTTTTAAAGAGAAATGGAAATGTTTCATCAAATTAGAGGGCTGGCTGTCAGTAAATCAATGGGAATGTGATTCCTCCCACTTAATTTTAGCTATCTAAAAGCTAGATGAATGGTTTAGTCCAGCAGCCTAGGATTATTCTGCAGTCAGAAGAAAGAGGGTAACTCCCAGAATATGATTTATCTCTTCCTGAGATAGGTGTCTCAGAGAATAAGGAGGAATCACCCACTCTCACTGGCTATAGAGGAGCACACACTAGTGGCTAAGTTTAGGTGAGATGATCCCTCCTTTCTCTTGCTTTGTTTATAATGATTTCAATGCCAGGCTGTCTAAAGAAGACTAATGAACTATTATGGAATTAATATTGCATTCATCTATAATCATCCCATAAGCAATGAGCATGATGATTTATCGTGAGTTAACGTGGCTTTTAGGAATGAGCAAAGGTGCAACAACATTCAAAGAGGTCCTTCCTGTCAATGAGTCATTTGCTGTATCTCCATGTATGACCTCAGTGAGGTCCCAGGTGTCACTCAGGGTGATGTTTACTTCTGACAACTGTGTTAGCAATATGTTAGAGAATAGATTTGTATAATTTGCATCTTTAAGTGTTCAGACTGGGGTCATACCTGCAGCCTCCCAGCCTCTGCTGAATGGCAGCCTCTGCCTGAAAGTGCACATAACCTAAATATATCTTATTATGACTCTTTATGGTAAAGTATCAGCATAATTATATATGGCATAATTAAAAGAAAATAAAGATCTCTAAAATAGGCTGGACATATTTTTAAGTGCAAAGGAAGGTCATTTTGTGCTGTTATTTTGAGGACTCTGCTGACAGAGACTTTTCTGTAACATTCTAATTTGAATGCTATCTATAGCCCTTGGTGTAAATTTGTCCTTTCAATGTACACAGTTGCCAATGAAAAGATACCATAACCAGGTTTCAAGGTGTGACTCCCAAAAAAAGGTAGCAAAAGGCCTGTCTCAGATTTTCAAAACCATGTTACTTATCTCCAGTTTTGATGGATTTTATATGCATACAGTCCTCTACAACTTGGAAAATCTCTTCCATAAACCCTCTACCAACAAGAATGAAGGTCATTTGAAGTGATTTTATGTCATAACCGCAATGATGATCTGTCACCTCACATGGACATGGTTGATGATTATAAGCATGTACATTTGTATTGCCTTCCCAGACATACACATATGTATCTACAGAAACCATTGTGCTTTTTCAAACATTGTCACCCAATGCGTACATCATAGCTCTCAAGCGCCCAGAATCATACAAGATTCTGGCAGCCTACATGATTTTGGCAGCCAGCAAGGATATTCATATCTGTAGCAAGGGTCCCCCATGCACATATGAAGAAAAAAAAAAAGTCATATTTGTTTCAAAAAGTAAGCCTTTGCAGACTTTTAGTTTTAGTTAAGCCATTATGAGTATGCTCATACCAGAGAAACCAAGGCCATACAGAGGTCCCAACTAAGGTTGCTCTGGGTGAATGCTGTCTTTATAAGGAGCAACACTGTATGCTTAGGAAGACATCTCATTATAATTTAGGATGACCAATTATCATTAATAAATTGCATATAAACCCATCAGAGCAATGAGATATCCTAGCTAAAAAGAATGATTTCCTTCTCTAAAGTCTTGAAAAAGGAAAAAATATCATAGCTTTTCTCAAAACAGTTTCATACCCTAAAAGGAAAAGCTTTATTTTCTTACATGCTGCCTATATCTGACAGGCTGCCCAGCAGGGATACAGGGATTTACTGTTTGCTCTGTGACAAAGGAAAAAAAAATGTCCACACATAAATAATCATAATAATTTTGCAATCAACAGGAAAAAAAGCAATCAAATAAACAACAAACAATGAGGTCGATGTTGAATACACTAATCTTGCCAATGCTCCACATAATTAAAACAATTTTACCTTGGAATCTGGCATTAACTATAACATAGAGCACCTCCAGGCCATAGCATTTCAGTGTGTGCTTATGGAAGCAGCTAGAATACAGGTTATACACAAAGCATTTTCTAGTCTTTTTGTTTATGATTTTTCAGCATTTTTTGAACAATCTATTTGTTGCTCATTAGTTGTTGCTTTTTTTCAGTTCCTACACCTGCTTGCCCTGAGAAATGCCACAAGGCACTTCACTTATTAGCAAGATTCTCTGCGGAATCGCTGAGACAAATGTACTGGCAAAATTCAAAAGCATTATTCATATTTGATGCATACAGAATTCATGGTGTTTGTTGCTGTTCCCTTATAAAAAGCAAAAGACCAACACTTTTAAAAGAGTTTCCATCTTTTAACACTGGAGTTTGTATTTCTTACATTTACAAAGAGGCTCAGTTTTAAAGAGTAGTCTTGGAATTTCTTGAAAATGAATTGTTATTTTTCTTGAAATCAATTTGCACAAGCTAAAAGAAGGCACCAGAAATCACACATGAGGACCTCAGCTTTGTCTTTCATTTTAACAGAGAAAATGGATCTCAGCCACTAAACTTTAGGGAAATGCAGCTCTCACTTTAAACTTTAGCCTTAACACATTTAATTGGCTAAATCAGGCTGCTTAGTCAAAATTTGTAGCAGTCTGATTCCCAATTTAGATTTCAGTTTTGTAACCTGGGTCTGGGTCTTTCTTTAGTTCAAATATAGAAGATTTAGTCAGTTGAGTTCCTTAACGTCAAGTGATTTCAGTTAAAGAGATTCATACTTGAAATGCATGCATTAGGCATTGGTACTGTTATATTAACAGTGATGTATATGTGTTTGTAGGCACAGTGACCTTTATTATCTTCTCATTACATTCAAAAATAGTTCTTGTTATCTGACTGAATGAATTATGTTGTGCATTGTTATGGCTCAAATAACCTATTGAAACTAGTTATTTTTCATCATATGTTAAATGTTAAAACTAACAAGCAGTTAGTTAAGCATTACACTGGAGACTGTCATCATGTCTTACATCTGAGAACATGCACTTTTAAAACTGTTCAGATTAAAGATGAATCAAAGCACTTGAGCTTCAGGAATAGAGCTAGAGGTGCACATCCTTGCAGACAGAACTGGAGTATAAAATCCGACACAAATTGCTTTTAAAATTTAATAATTCACAAAACCTATGGTTAAGCACAGCCTGGTTGTGGTAGATAAGTAAAATAAATACTGCAAAGTCAATTTTTAATAATCTGTAGCATGAAATTTAAGCACAAGAGAAAACATTCTGCAATTGAGTCAGAAGCTTTTTGTAAACGATCAAATGAGAATTTTAAACCCCCTTACCTACCAATGCAAAATACATTCAGTTTATCCTTTACTCCACACAGCATTGCATCTTCCTAGATTTCTTTGTTTAAATGCGTTTTACTTCTAATAGAGGCCTTGTTATAAACCCTTTTATAACTACAGTTATTTACAACCCTGTCAGAAGGAGATAGGCAGATCCTGAAGCATATTGTTTGATAGTGAATTGTCAAACCACATGCAGCCACAGAAAATAATGTAGTTAGTTCCTTTATTAGTCTGGTAACAAGTGATCTGGTATATTTGTCTAATTATTGAGACAAAACATTTACAACTGAGAAGATTTTGCTATAAGAGGTTTATAAATCTCTGATTTAGGCTGATCTTCAGTCTCTTAATGCCAAGTAAAAACTGGCCTTCAAGCAACATTTTTACATGATGAAGAATAAAATCCCAGATGGATTATGACAAGTCCATGTCATCCTAAAAGAGAAATCAAAATGAAAGACAGGGAAAATTAAATGGCAAAGATAACATATATATATATATATATGCATATATATATATACACACACACATATTCATACAGGAGGAGAGAGAGAGAGAGAAAATGTGAAGATTTGTACATATTTTATGCATCTGGAATCAGTATGCTAACATGGTGTTTATGCTAAGAGGTGCAGTATCTGCAAGGAATAAAGAAAAGGGAAAGATTATACCATATGATAGGGAAATCATATTTTGACTTTATTATTTTGGTTGTGGCTATTTTATGAAAAGGGAGTGGATTAATAATTGTCTAATCAACCAAAAGGGAAAGAGGAAGCAAAATGGATTTTTCAGAGAAAGAGGTTGTCGCAATTATTGATGCAATGAGGGGCTTGCTGAAGTGGGGAGTGGGAGTGAAGTGCCAGTTGGAGGAGAGAGGCTGCAGGGACCACGGGCACCAAGATATGCAATGGGAGAATGTGAGAGCTCAGGTGGCTGCAGGGCTGTGAGTGCCAGTGCTGACCCAGTATCCGCCAGCACCAAAGCAATGCACCCAAGGAGGAAGAAATGCTCTTTGCTGTCCTGGACTTAGTGCAGAGAAGATGCCAATTATCTGCAAGACTTGTGGCTAGACAACCCTAGATAGCAGCACATTGGTTTTACCTAAATAGCAGTTAACAAGCAGTTATTTTATATAGAATGAGACATGTCTAATTCTATCATGATGCAGTGTAGAAAAATAAAAACTTAGTATGGTAGCAGAAGCCTTGACAAGTGTAGACCCAGGCTGGGATGTAGAGGAGCTTAGGAATCGGGTGATAAGAGAGGGAGCACAGGGTGGCCCTGGAGACTCCATGGCTATTAACAGCTTGCTAATGCTCAGTTAAAAAGACACAGACCTAGAGCTGAGTAAAACTAGTTTTAGAAGCAACAAAGAGAACAAAGAAGTAGTATTTAACATGCATATAAAAAGGTACCGTATGCAGTAAGTGTGGATGTAACCTGGAGATGTAGACAAATGAAGAAAGAGAAAGATGTATTTGTATGTTAGAAATCAAGTAACTTGATCTTATGGGGAGAAAAAGAAACCATCAATGTGAACTCCATATTCTAGATGCTGCTGATTTACTGCAATGCCCCCAGCACCAGCATGAACAAAAACTAGACCAGAGGACTGGGGGAAATGTGAACATAACCTCAGGAAAAAGGGATAGGAACCAAGTGTGTGTGCTACAATTATAATATTATAACGTATTATATTGTATTATAACCATTGTATAATGCTATTATTGCAACATTTTCTATATAAAAGTACTCTAACTGAATTACCATTCTTTCTTTTTGCATAACAGTTATATCTAAGCTAATGATGATAGTTGAATTAGTCTGTTAAACTTCCATTATATTAACAATAAATTCTTGCCTTTCTTATATATATCAGCTGTGCTGCCTTCAATCCCTGTCCAAGATATTGAGCATGCCTGCTTCCTGGTACGCCCTGCACAGGCCCGGCCAGGACAGCATGAGTTGGTGCAGCAGGGACCCTGCAGCCAGGACACATCTCCTTGGGAATGGGGACATGTGCTGGGGTGGCCTTGGCCTCTCAGTGCTGCGTGAGGGCCAGAGTGAATGTGGAAACGAACCAGACCAGATCTCCTGCTTTCTTTCCTCCTGCTGACACTTTCTCATTTGGTTTATGTTTTGGGGCCTCTTCCCTACTTCCCCCCACCCTGGCACAGCAGTTTTTTGTTCTGAATCGAAGGACAACTATCACAAAGGGCTCTTTTTGTGAGTGATACTGGTTTCATTTACACGGGGCTGGAAATGCGTGTGTTACAGTGTCATGGGTCTTTCAATCACCTGCCAAGAGCTCTCACTTCATTGTTTCTATTTTAATGCTATTCTTGTGGCTGCATTTGTAGCCTCTCTGAATTAAATCTGGGTTAACAGTCTGAGGACAGATAAGCCCCATGAGAAGGAATGATGTAAATCCAAATAGCAATTCTATAACTTGGAGCTTTTTTTTTATGACAGGCTTGAAGTCTTGCATGTGATGGGAAGCAAAGTGCATTTTTGCAGTCTATTCTAATTTGCATAAAGCTTTCTTTGATATTTGCATAATTTTTCAATTAATCACCAGGACAATTCCCTAACTCCTAAACATCTCTCTCCCAGGTATTTAAGGTATTCTTGTAAATATAAAAGCTTTAGACACTGATGATGAGGCTAAGACCTCAGGTTCTCCATTTATTTCACATGTAAAACCCAGTCCAAATGTTTATTGTCCCTTATATTCCTCAACTAGTGCACTAGTGATTACTGAAAAAGCACAGATGGGACATAGACAGTTTTTCATTCCTTGTTCCATATGATAGAACTCAACACATCTGGTATGCTATGAAAAGCATCTTTGCACTAATTTGTTTGTCAGTATCTATTGAAAGGGCTATCTGTCATCCTGTCGCATTTTGGTCGCCCTGAGATGTCGGAAGACAAGACTAGTCACAAATTACGACTGCTGGCCACTTGGGACTAACTGGTAGAAACCACCAGCTGTTCCAAATATTTCAATGGTGGATTTGTTTCTTTTGCTTTCTATAAGCTGAAATTTCAGTGTAAACTCTCCTCAGACATTTTATATTCGCAAGAAGAAACCAAATCACTTGAGTAAGAGATAGTCTGTTTGTCCCCAGTGTCTATATGCACATTTCCATCTGTTACTACAGCTGGGTGAGTGTTCATTCACCATGCAGGAATGATACAGTGGGCAAAAAATGCACTTGCTAACATACATGTGATCTTTTTATTTTAAAGCTCACCTTGGTATGCTACATCTTTAATATATCACCTGAGCATACATAGGTTTGTCAGAGAGGAGTGAAGATCTTAAAGGAAGCTCAGTGTTTATATAGATTGATCAATACACGCTGAGAACATTTTTTTTCCCATAATTCTTCATGCTGATCTTCTTGAAAGACAACTCTGTGATTTATGATTTACTATGTTTATTTTACTTCATTTCCTTACCAATGAATCAAGATATTTGATGTCATTTCTTTTCCAGTTTGAATATTTTTATTTTCTTATTATAAATGCTTTACTGCATTAACTTCTGATTGTGTGACTAATTTAAGCCATTCCTCTTCAGTCAGGAGCTATTCTGGCATGCGAATGCTGGTTTGATTGAAGGTGTGAATTTTGGGTTCTATTAATGGTTGAGCAATATATACGTAAATAGCTTTCAGGAATATGAGAAAGCCTATGAAACACAGTGCAGACATTCATGTTTAACAGAAATATACTTTCCAAAAATATGGGTTTGAATTGGCCGTGGTTTATTTGGTACCTATGCACTTTTATAATTAATCTGATTGATCAGCATAGTACTGTGTAACATTAACTTAACATGAAAAGATTCTTCTACTTAATGGCATAAAAACCATTCAAATAACTGATCTGAGTAACAGGCAGTACTTTATTCCTCTAGTGCTACTGAATGAAAAATAAGTACCTTATCTCTATTGTAGTAATAATAATGTAGTATATGGATACAAGCTTTTCACCAGTTTATTCTGCATGTGTTTGTTGTTGCAAAGCCACTAACACAAGTTTCACATGGGTTCTGCCCAGAAGTAATGATATCTTGTGATCCAAAACATTTTATAAATGTGAAGAGAAAAAAAAAAAGTGTTCATACTTGCCCTCTTCTTTACTAGCTAAATAGCATACACTAGATTTAAAACAAAGCAAAATGGGTTTGGATACCTTCAGAGAGTTGTCTCCCTCTCCCACATGTACAATTATTGAGAACTTTATGGTACTGACAAAAAAGATGGGCCGACCTTCCTTGCTGCGTGGGAACCTGTGAAGTTTACTTCCATTTTGGGCCAGATTTTCAAATGGTTTGAGGCAATTTATGCCAATTAATATGAGCTAAATAGTTCTGTTTTCCTTTGATCCTGTTGCCTCAGGTGAGTTTTCCCTTTACTGCTAGGTGACAATCCTATTCAAACATGCTCTCTGGGAGATACCTGATTACAGCTTTTAATACATTTTTTAGGTTGACTCTGGTCTGTGAATACCAATTTACAAAAAAATTATAAGGAAAATAGCAACTAATTTTATGAAGAGCAAAATTCAGCTCAGTTTAACTGGTGCAATACAGCACTCTAGCAAGCCAGAGAAGAAAAAGAGCAAAACTGAGTTTGGCTCAGTTTCAGGGTCTCACCCTCATACAGCTTTCTCAAGAGGATATTTAATGACAGCCAACAGAATCCAAAACAGCAGCAAGATAGCAGCTAGGATTATTTGTGGGAGCTGCTTGTCCCTGAGTCAACACTGCAGAATCAGGCCCACCACTGGCAATCGGCTGTCACGGAAGAGCTTTTTCCTCACTCCTGCCAATACCCAAATTACAGTGGATGAAAATGTTGCCAGTGTGTCTTGTTTTCTTAAATCCATTTCATGTCTCCAGTGGGGTAAAGCTTGCTAAAGTTGTGTATTACAGACTTTTAGTTTGCTGTTGGGGGAGGAAAAAAAAAATCAGGCTGCTTAATAAACCAGGAGCAGATAATGCTGAGAAAATCCTTTAAAATTAAGACATCCTTCCATGACTGCAAAGTACATTTTTGAGCTGAATAATTTGACGATTAAACAGCCCATAATGTAGCTTGTTTCACAGAAGGCCTAATTTGATAATGAACTGCTCTCGCACAATTTAAGCTTCTCAGATAGCTGCTAAGTACAGAGGTGTGGGGTGTGCTAAATGATACTGCGCTCTAAGAAAATGATTGCAGTGAATATGTAACTGTTGTGGAGGGAAGCAATGTGTCATCAGACTCTTCATTGATATCAAAATGATATTCTTGCAAAATCCAAAACAAAACTAATCAACTTCACCCGTTTTGTTATTTTTCATCATGAGAATGATGTTGAGCCCTTCATTTTTTGGTTTGAGGTTTAAAATTGCCTTTATTGTTGCAGAACTCATTCCCTGTAATGCACTAGAGGCACTAGAGGCTTCACACATCCGTAGTTGGAAATCCTTGGAAAAGGACCAAAGGTCTGAGGCAGAGAGGAGAGCAGCAGCTAATGACAATCGACAAGAGTGGTAAGGTCTCTTTTGGATGGGATATACTCTCTGTGCCACAGTGTTTTGCCTTGGCTCTCCTACTACCATCCATTAATTAAGAGGAGACTTGTGCCTAATAAGACAATATCATCCCAGGTTTTGAGTGGGTGGTGGTACATATACTAGACATCTGTTGTCTTTTCCCAGGAGAATCCCCATGGATGTGTGATGACTCTAGAAGCTCAGAGACTTCCATTTCTTCTCTGTCTCTCCTTATCTTGCAGGTATTTTTACTCTACACACTATTCCTTGCAGAACTATAAAAGCCTTTTAGGAAATCTGATTAGAAGAGCTTATACTAGGAGACTTACTGTATATTTTATATTCAGTGGAACAGAAAATCAGAGTCAATTTGGAGGAAATTTGATTGATACTGCTTACAAACAAAGCCAAAGCGAGGCAGCACAAACTAGGCACCTGAGAGGCAACCCAATTTTAGCATCATTTGATTTAAACTTCATAGGACATTGCAAGTCTGGTCACATTTTTTTTTCCAGTGCCATACACTGACTCCATCAGGGTCAAACAAATAAAATATTATTTGAAAATTCCTTACTTGTCTACTTGTGTTTGCCTTAGTGCAAAATTGATGTGACAGAGATTTCTGAAAACCCTTTCTTCCTGCGGGGATTACTTCTGGTGGGACTCTGTGTGTTAAGGTTTTTTATAATCTCTGCTGGCTGTGAAAAAGGACTGTAACACCCATGGAAACGATCATGAAGTTTGACTCTGTAGTTGCTGTCAAATTTCAGTGAATGTAGAAAGACAAAAGTACCATAGGCTGAAGCTGGTGCATGATGGGAGAGCTCAGGGTTGGACTTTTTTCTTTAAAAAAACATTTCTACTGTCTTATGTTTCCCTACCACCTTAATTCTTTTAAGCCAAGCAAAAGTCTTGAAGATAAATGGAAAATATACAATGAAAAGAATCGATCTGTGACTCTTGGATCTGACCTATGAGAGGATTATATCTTGAATGTCACTCTCAGCTACCCCGAAGTGGTATTTGAATATATGTTACAAGAGGCAGTCACACATACCAACTAGAAAGGATACAGAGGTTGGTGCTGCCTGGCTACACTTGCACAATCCTTGAGAAAGGCTCTTGAGGGAGGTTAACATGTTTTACCTCTGCTTTTGGGTTTATGTCCTTGGGTGCCTATATCCTATTAACCAAATAAATGTTGGCTGAACTGGCTGAAATGATTTATTTACTATGCAAAGGCAGGAAGATATTTTAGGTTTGCTGCACAAATCAGAGTCTCTTCTAATATGACATTAGTTTATGGTAGGAATAAATCTTTGAAAACTCTCAGCATCTTTTATGAACAGAATGAATACTTTTATGCAAATATGAGTTTCTTCTGAAGTCACTTGCATTTATGAAGAGTCCACAGTTTCCTGGAGGTTTGTAGCAGCAGGACACAACAATAAGCCACCAGCAGTGATCACTCTCTCCGAGACTAGAATAAGACCTATTGGGGCAGAAGCTTTACTCCTTCCTGTAGCTTGAGTTTTTTGTTCCTGCTTCAAAGATCACCTACAAGGTAGGGCTGGTATCTGAAATGATTTGTCATTTGGAAAAGAAGAAAAAAATATAAACAGCAATAGGTGCTATTTGGCTGCTTTTATTAATCAGTCTAACACGGAGGTCAGTTTACAGTGGAAGACACTTAGCGTTTGCTAAATGGTAGCTTTAGAACTGAGCACTGATCTTGTGACTCCTATGTGAAATGCAATATATAGGCACTTTCTTAAATTTCCTCCATTCCTATGACTTTAATGGAGTTCTTCAGGACTTCCATGTCCTTGTCCCTTCAATTTGCTTTATGAAAATGCTTAAATTGTTAAAGACCCAAGTCTCTTACTGGAGCAGCCACAGTGGAACCTTGGTCATACTGACGTTGACAGACAATTTGTTATTGACATCAACTAAGACAAGGTTTCAGCAACTCCTGAGATATGCTGGTGGGAAGTAACACTTCTTTTGGGATATCTAAGAGATCATCTTAAATTGCAATGGCTTTGGGGGAGAAAAAAAAAATCAAAAACTCTTAATGCATCCATGTACATTTAAATTTTCCCTGAGGATGGAATGACTTAACTGTCATTTCAACTTCTACAGTCTCCCTTTAAATCAGCTATTTCATTTAAATAAAAAGGATCTATTTTCTGTCATGGAAATGCAGCAGCTTCAAGTAACCCCATAGCATGTTGATTTACAACTGGCTGTATACTCTTTCAAGGAGAAGATTTGTTAAGAAGACACGCTACACCTAGCTCTATATTTCTTGATACATAGCACTTTATATTAATTGCACTGTATCTGTGCTCATGAAATTTGTAAGGAAAAAGTGGAAAATAAGGTAATTATATATTAGGATAAATACATCTGCAGGATTTAATGCTTTATGTTCACACAAATATTCTTTCCTGTCTACTATTAGAGGTGTTAAGAGAGAAGTTATCTATCTCAAAAGCATCTTTTCCCCATAATTTGACAAATGAAAAGATTTTCAAGATCTACTTTTCTGAAGCTGTATGTAACAACTAGGCTTGGGAGGTTTTTTTTTTTAAAAAAAAGTAGTAGAACTCTGAAGGTGAAAAATCTTTTTTGCTAAGAGTATTTATATTTGCCTTTTAAGAGATAAGAAAGACCTCTTCCAGTTGCATTGTTTTCTTTTAGGTTTAAAAGTGATGTCTATAATGTGATATATATGTGTATGAACATGGTTTAAAATAGATTATTATTTAGTTCATTGGATGAACTCTCCTGATGATGGTTAGCATCACTTTTCACAAAGACTAATATTGGTTTAGTTGGTGCACAGTAGCAACCAAAGCATTCACACGAACAGAAAAAAGTTGCCTTTGCAGTTGTCAACAAGTGTACGCTCTGTAACTGTAGCTTACCTTAATTTATAGGACAACTGTATATGCTATCAGTTCTAGGATTAGCAATATACAGTCAAAATATTACTGAACTGAGCTCCAGTAGTAAAGAGGAAATGGATGGTGATGGTGCAATATGGCTCTCCGAAGTGAGAAGTGGGAAGTTTTGCACAGATCTGCTTATACAACCAGTATTGTTACTCATGGAAATAAGGTTGAGGCTTTTGGTTTTCAAACATACACATATTCTGCCCCAATAGATCCAGCTATGTTGAAGCAAAGGTTGCATATGCCCATAACCTCCTTGACAACCAGAGAAGGGCCATGAGCCACGCGTGACTGCAAAGATGAGTTATACTGTAGTAGAAATGGATTGATAGGAGCATTAAGCATCTAAATAAGTACCTGAAGCTCCTTAATGCCTAATAGTGCTCCTCAAAAGACTGCACTAGCCGAGCCTGGCTGAAGAGTGGGCAATCAGCCCATTGAACCAGCAAGTCCTGAAGTACTAATCTTAACAAAAACGATGTTTCTTATCTAGAAACACCTATAGCTGAATGGGAGAGAAACTTGCTCCGTCTCACTGGACCTCAAGATAGATGATAGATGTTCATTGGAGCATCTGTCGTATGAGAAAGAACTGAGTGAGCTGGGCCTGTTTAGTTTGGAGAAGACTGAGAGGGGATCTTATCAACAGGTATAAATACCTGAGTGGAGAATGTAAAGTGGATGGGGCCAAATTCTTCATGGTGGTGGCCAGTAACAGGACAAGGGGTAAGATTTACAAATTGAGACACAGGAACTTCCATCTCTGGGAAAGAACTTCTTTACTGTGAGATTCCAGAGCCCTGGAACAGGCTGCCCAGGGAGGCTGTGGAGTCTCCTTCTCTGGAGGTCTTTGAAACCCACTTGGATGGCACCCTGTGCCATGTGCTCTAGGTGTCCCTGCTTGAGCAGTTTGGACTAGATGACTTCTAGAGGTCTGTTCCAACCTCAACCATTCTGTGATTCTATGATTCTGTGAAGTCCTTCTGACTTTGGGTGAGATCATCATTCACTGCTAGAAGGCATTTTGCGCTGGGAGGAGAAAACATACACAGATAAACATAAGACCTGGGGTATACTTCCAGCAAGACAGCTTGAAATACATGAAATTCATGGTCATATCTAATAGGGAAAAGTCAAGGAAGCAGGGGTAATCAAAAATACTACCAGCCCAGAGAAATCAGAGTATGAAATCCCTTTCAGATAATAAGACTCTTGGTCATTTGCTTCTGTGGGGATCTATCCTTGACCTTCTGGATTAGTATGAAGAAATCTGCTTTCAAAGGAGTCCTCAGAGTGCAGGCATACTCTAAGTAAACAGCAAGGCTTTATAATACAATGGTATTACTGGGTGTTGCTAATTGTTTTCAATCACTTTCCTGAACACAGCAACATCTAAATATCTTGGGCTAAAGTAGCTGAGTGATCACGGGAAAAAAAGAAAGCTTTTTTTCTTTTAAATAACTCTTCTATTTATATCTGATCCATAAATTATAGGGTAAGTAGCTATTTGAAATTAAAAATATCATCAAATTATTTATTCTTTTCACTATTTTTGCCTGGAGATTTATGTCTAAAATGATAAAATCCTCCTGTGAAAGCGTATCGTTAAATATGGTCAGATCATTTCTAAGAGAAAATATTGTCACGTGAGTACCTTAAGATGATGTGTTATCCAAATTTTATACCTTCAATAGGAGAGAAATGAGAGAGAAAAAAAAGAGATTTCAAACAAAACATGTTTCTAATCTTATATTTCTGTGATGCAATGTATTCTAGTTTTATTCAATATATTGAATTATGGTATTTAACAATAAACACTGGAAACATTTTATATATAGTGTTAATAAAACATGATGCCTTGCAATAAAAAGCTTTTTTATTACTGTGATCACAAGCCAAATGCTGCCAGTCAAACATGCCAGATAGGGCAGACAAATGCTCCATCTTTAATGATTAAAACTTTTCTCTGTATAGTGTGACAGCCTAGTTTTTAAGCTCGCTTGGTAGTGTCAGTTGAATCATTGCTATGTGCAAACTATCAATTCCAGCAGACAAGTGTTCGAGTCTGTGTGGTGGTTGTTACCTGGTTTCTTTTGTTATAAACTGGTTAATAGTATCAGTACAACATGTCACATTTTCCAAATGGTTATTAAAGGGAACTCCTTCATTTACAGAAACACAGAAGAATGTAAAATCACATTTTTAATACACAGATTATGTTATTTGCTATTCACTGTATGGATCTTATTATTTCTCTCACAAAAGCAATTTTAATGTGGGCTTTGCAGGCTTTTTTTTTTTCAATTATTTAATTTGCTAACATGCAAAGCAAGCTAGCACTTTGTGAAAAGAGATGGGTAGTTTTAAAAGAGGCTGCTGCTTGCAATTTATTGTTATCATACAATTCTTGTTTTCAGAAGATGTCTTAGTTAGTAAATCCTTATTTAAATTCCTGTCCTCTGTCTCTGGTTTTGAAGAAGCATCTTAATCTCAACACTAGTTTAGATGATGACTAGTGTGTGACTTGCAATTCTAAGTTACACCCTCTTGTCCTCAAGGCTGATGATTGTATTTTTATTGTAGTGAGAAAAGTGCCCTGACATCCTTCCCATCACTAAATAGGCTGAATGGCAGGATGTATTCACCACGTTATGGGTCAAAAGGGAGCTGTGCCACTAGCAGGACATTTTGATGTAGTTTGGTAAAACCTATTGAGCAGAAACACAGAAAGTTGTCTTCCATATGCCACAAATTGTCAAGAGTTGGAAGGTTTATTTTAAAAAGCATATTAGATAACTCAGAAAGGAAATATATTGCAAATTATGGAGGATTTGGACCACTGGGAGAATAGATGCTGAAAATTTAATTTGCCTTCCAGAGTCAGCAGAAAGAGCTCTTGTTAGTTGCATGATTAAGAAAGGGACAGGTTATTAATTAGCTGGATACTTTCCTTTAAACTGATCTTACATGACCTTATCATACAGAAGACTGACAGAAATCCTTCAGAGCCTTGCAGACTTCCTCCTGCAAGTTCATTCTATGATTTCTGTAGTCGTTTGCTTTCTTTTTAAGAGGAATGCACAAAAAAATATTGCAATGGCTGAGCAGCCTGACTTAAAATCAGAGGCATTCTTTTTACGTGGGACATCATTCTCTCTGCTTTCCTTCCAGAAGATATGCTGGATTGTATCCTCTTGACTTATAGTAGCAACTCTTGTGGACTTGGCATTGACGTGAGATGTTCGCAGACTGAGAGATGATCCCAGTGATTTCATAGGCCTCTTCTGCCCACAGCTACTCTATCCCCTCAGAGTAAACTTGAAATTTATTGTATAATTGCCAGAATCCTGGCAGAAAGAAGAATACCCTAACTGACTCAGTGACACAATAAATGAGAGGATCCTCCCCAAATGCTTTTAATACGACTACCCATGTCAAGAAGAGATAGGGACGTGCTGCTCTTTGTTGACCACATTTCTTGATAGACTAGCAGTACACTACAGGCTATAAAAAAAAATCCTTGTGTTTAAATACTGGCTTTCCAGCAGCAGCTATAAAACCTTAACTGCAGGTTGAAGAAAGAGCATAACACCACATGCCATTATGTAAGGCAGAGATGAGGTTTTGTAGCAGTCTGAAAACTCAGACTAAAAGATTATGTAAAACAATCGCCCAGAGACAGATCCCTATTTAGCCACCTCTTGACATGCATGAAACTGCAAAACAGAGACAGTGCCAACCTAGCAACTGCTGTGAATAGGTTTTATAATGAAAACACTCAGAGGCCATTAGCTAAAGCTGTGCCACTGGCAAGGCCGCTGGATGGTTGCAGGACCAGTCCTTGCCCAGTTCTTGAAAAGGGCTGCAAAAGAAGATCGATAGCAGTCATATATGTGACCAGTAACATTCACACACTACCGTGGTCTGATGCTGGATAGCTGATTTTCTCCCAAAATGGAAAATGAGGCATTTGTAGCAAACAAGAGCTTGAAAAGCCCTGAATTTCCCTGAGAGAACTGAAATGGCATGTGATGATTCTCTTATTCTTGAATACCAGGGGAATAAAAAATGACCATGCCAAAACCAGGCTTGTAAATCATAAGTAAGACAATCTCCTTTAAGGAAACTGTACTATCTGTCCATGGGATAAACTCCCGCTAACCATAACGCATTATAAAACATTTGGTTCCTCTACTCATATCTTTTCAAGTCCTTCATAGGCAGGCAACCTTAAAAACAGAAATATAAATCATTATAATCAAAGTAGAGAGTAATATTATATTTTAATGGTAAAATAATATGAAGACTGTGATAAATTATCAAAAAGCACCATTAGAAAACTGACCTAAGATGCTGAATTTATTATCTGAGGTGAAGTTATACAGTTATAAGTTCATAAATAATAATGAAGCCCCTGTTGGCAACATAAGTAATATTTGAACTGTAGAGTTTGAACTCAGCTTTTAGTGAACAAGACTTTACAAAGATGAAAGACAAAGCAGGCAGGGCATGGTCTCAGCTAAAGCAGCAGTTACCGCTCACAGGCTGCAGTGAACACAAAGATATCTTTGTGTTCATATATAAGCAAACAAACAAGTGCTAGAAGCCATGAGCCATCAATAACATAATCTCCTAAACAAATGAGCTTCAGGAAGTCTAAGAATCCTGGAATACCTGGTAAAATAAACCAAAGTGAAACAAGAATCCAGAAAAGAAAGCATCTTGAAAACAAGATCCAGAAAAAAATGGATATTCTCATTTCCCTTTGCATTTGTCCTCAAAGGCTCGCCATGTATATGTTAGTACATGGTGGCTAAGGAACAAATGACACCTGCTTAGAGTGGTTTGATGGAAATTTAAATGGATCTCTGAAGTCCTAAGCATGAGAAAAACTTGAGCTTGATCTTACTCCTGTAAACTGAAATTTCTAGGCTCAAAGAATGGGTGTTGGAAATATCAGCTAGTCTCTGAGGACTCCATCTGAGAGGGAGATACATCATCTGGTACGTTCCCAAATATTTCCGTGCCTATGGGAAAACCACAGCAGAGCAAGACTGGTGCTGACAATAGGCATGTGACCTGGAACTGAAGCTCTCCCCCATCCCAAGAAATCGGAGTCTGCCTCTGGAGTGGCTGCATTTTTTCTGCTTTGATTCTAGCCCACACATAAGGCTCTCCTGCTTCATTTGTCCTGGGCTTTTATGATGATTCCTCTGAGTCAAATGCTATGTGGAGAGCTAAAATAAAGCCTATAGAGCTCTTATCCAGTTATCAGCAATGTGCTTATGTTTCACTAATGAGCTTCAGATAAACCATGCCTGTAGCTTATTGAGCTTATTGAGCCGATAAATGGTTAAGAATGAAAATCTTAGCAGAAAATATTTTGTAATAACTGAATGCAATCTTGTTTCTAATGAGAAACAGAGCTAAAAGAGAACATTCAAATATAGCCAACGAGGTCCCACTGGCTGAAGAAGAGAGGCTTAATTCAAATCAATGCCTCCATGAGGCAGGAAAACTCATGTCTACAAATATTATTGGTACCTAGTTTCTACAACAGTTTTATCAAGAGGTTTTGAAACATGACAGACAGAAATCTTACTGAACCTATTGGAAAACCTCCTTGGTTCCTATGGAGTTACATATAACGTTCTGTATATGTATCTAGGTTTATCTATATATAATATTTATGAATACAAATGAATGAAACCTTGTCATACTCTGAGGAGGCAAGCAGGATTAGACCTGTACCACTGATAGCAAAGCGAGGCCAAGAGTAATTAGATGACATGCTGAAGCCTACCCATACCATTCAGGACAGATAATAGCTTGAAACTAAGTGTCCTTATTTTTAAGTTGATGGAGCTTGTGCAAAGGTCCTTAATGCAACAAAACATCTCCTAAATTTCCACCATTCTTTTCCTAAACTCTCAATATCCAGCCATGCATTTAGCCAGGCTAGTAGAGTTCCTACTCTGCAAAGTAAATACTACACTTTAAAACTTCTCAAACTCATAAGATTTCCTCTCTAAAGTCCTAACAGAAGAAATCATCTTCAGGAACCTTTCCTCAATCCCATCACAAGTCAGATTTCAGGTGGCCTCCTAGAACTTTCAATCACACTGCTCAAAGTTAGTGACCTTGATATGTGCCGTCAGATGGTGTGAAAGAGGAGAGAGTTCATACTCCTGATAACACCAAACAGCAAACAATGAGGAAGTTACTGTTGCATTTAAATTACCTATTTATTTAAAGTAACCTTCAAGACACAGTATTTACTTTTTCTTGAGTATAATTTATCATGAGAAAGAAAGTTAGATGGTTAGTGAGAATACACGGTCATTTATCTACTTTTTTTCCCCCATTTATTAGTGTAAATATATTTATTATTGGCTGCTTGGTCAAATAACAGTTTGCCATAGAGAAAGAAGAGTATTATGCAAAAAGAAACGAAAGCTTACATTGGATTTATAACATCAAATCTGTCTTCTGTCAATAACACTGAGAGCCCTTTATCTTTTCTGAGCTGAATGCTATCAACCAAAGAAAAAGCTTTCTAAGTAAAACAACGGAATATAACTGTTTTTCAGTCAGCCGAGTATCAGCTGCTGCAACAATCCTTGCAATTAGTGATGCTACCACACAGCAGAGGCCCCCAGGGGATTGCTTTGATTTGTGATAGGTTCATATTTACCTAAGTACAAGTGTAAGTGGCCTACACTTAGGCAGAAAGCTTCCCCCTGGAGCAGCACCTGGTGCTGGAAACTGTTTGTGCTGGTTTTAAAGCCTGACTGTTTCTAGGGCATCTGGTGTGAAAGTAAAAAACTGAAATGAGCTCAGTGGGAGCATGCTGGATGAGCAGATAGAAAGAGGGATGCGGAGGGAAGCAGAGGCACTGGTGGTTGGGACAACAGCCAGATGTGTCCTGTCCTTCTTTATTGCACTTGAAAATTACTTGGGATTCTGCTCTGTGATCTCATTGCCTTTTTTTTTTTTTTTTTTTTTTTTGCATTTATGCTGGTCATGTTTTATACATGTTCAAAACTAGGTTATCTGAAGACCTGCTTCCATATGACACACAGATTTCTGATGTTTGAGGAAGTGTTTGAGGAGTGTTTGAGGAAGATTTTTTTCCAGCCAGGCTGAGGTGAATGGTGATGGACTGTGCTTTGACATTTTGGGGTGAAGGATGAATAAGGGGGATCTATTTGGCATGGAAGCTGCTGCAGGCAATCAATCTAAACAGTCCCTACTATTCCTCTCACTTTTTTTTTTGAAGATGCACGACTTCACAGAGGGTGTTCCCCAGATTTTATCTGGGTAGAGATAAAGAGCTACGACTTCTGTCTGTTGCACATTACCCAAGTTTCTGGGGTCTCTCTAGGAGTTAGGCCTTCCTACTAAATAAGGTCTCTGAAGACAAGTGTGCAGTCCTTGCTCCTATAAATCTTCTCTGTCCCTTTTTCTGGGAACTTGAGGCAGTATCCAAACCAGGCTGTAGGATAACTTCACTGATTCAATACTATTCAACTTCAGAAGCCAAAGAGCACTGCGGGCAGACGGGAAATTGAGAGGAGACACTCTGGGGAAGATATCGGCGTCTCCTTCAGGTATACAGAGTTTGGGACATAGTAACCCAACTACTGTGGCCTCAGAGTTTGGGCCATAGTAACATGAGCTAGCATTCAAACACAGACCCTGTACCACAAACCATTGCTGGAAAACTTCAGTTTCATTTGAAAGCCAGCAAAAGGCTTGTATGCCAAATAGAACGGAATACATTTTGAGATGGAATAAATCTTCAGAAGTTCTCCTGAAAAGGCTCAAATTCATTTCTTCTAAACATTTTTTTCTTCTAAAACTTATTAAAGAATCTATTTTTACACAAATCCTGCCTCATCCCCCACCTCAGAAATGTTGATGCTTTTCTTTTTTCCTTTGTCCCTTAGACTTTTTCAAAATTCTTCATCGCTTTCTATCAAAGACTTTGAAAAAAAAACACCAAAACCACCGTGTTCATTTATCAGAGAGGTAGCAGGAAAAGCTCGAGGTTAACAGGACTTTATTACACATAGTGGGTAAAACATTGCCTCTTATCCTGTAGAGGGGAGAGCTGCACCACATGGTTTTCACAGGTACAATTTATTTACAAGCAGAATCCACATCCTGCTTATCCATACATCCAGCTGACAGATGCTTGTTAGTAGGTGAAAAGAAGGCTACTTGTTATAGTGCAGCTGCTTCTGTTTTTTTTTTTTTTTTTTTTTTTTGCCAGCTTTATATCAGACACCACCTGGCAGGAATTCATTCATTAAATATTATTTTAAAAATCAGCAATGTGATGAATTTAAAATGTAGAGTGTTTTAAGGAGGACGTAATTGATGAGGAAATACAACTGCTAGTTTGCTCTGACTAGTATTGCTAGTGGCTATAATATTTGAATACTTTTTTTTCAGTTTGCAAATGAAACAGCCATTGTCATTCCAAATCAATAAAATAACATCTGTCCCTGCCTATATTTATTGGTAAATAAAATATATGTTGGATTCTAGGTCACTAGAGATTCAGTTGAGCTTATGCTTTTGATGGAAAGTTAAGCTTCTGTTAATTGGTGAGAAAATGCCTGTATTCTTTGTGTTAACATCTTATCTCACCATAATATGACATTTTGAATATCTCTTACGGGAATTGTTCACAATGCCTTCATTTTACCTTCCTGGGTAGTATTTTTGATGAGGCTACTTGTCCTTTTTTTTTTTTTTTGTCAGTTTATTATAACTAAAGAAGAAGGTATTGAACAAGTGAATTTTTGAATCTCTAGGCATAAGTGAATTCAGTCCAAGTTAAAAGACTCATCATGGAGAATTATGCAAAATCAAAAATTTGTGTTTAACTTAAGCATATCATATACCTAACAATAAAGATGCCTGACTTTGCATTAATTACAACTACATTTTTTAAGGTATCTGAACTGTTAAGGTAAATGAACTTATGTTATTAATGATGTAAGTTTTCTTTTTGTTCATGTTTTAAAAAGACAACATTCCTTCTCCCACACGATTGATCTAAATCACATCAGTCTATTGGCAACAATGAAAAACTCCAATTTCCAGGGAGAGAATTCATTTATAAGACAGGGATTCACCTTCCAAGGTGTATAAATCAGTTCTGATTATTATATTAGTGGGTCTTTTCTTGGATAACTAATAGATGAGATAAATTGTAATATATAATTACAAGAAGTCAAAAGAGTTCTCATCTAATTTATTGACTCAGTATTTTATGACGGGAAAGTTCGTTATAATAAAGAAGAAGTCTTTTTTGTTACTGACCTCTCATTATCTATTATCTATACCATTGATACACCATAGATACTCTCATGTTCATTTATTTTCTAACAGTAATGTCATATGTGCTCTGTGGAAGTGGGCGCAGTCACATAGACATTCTGTTATCACTTACTTAGAGTAGCACCAGGGCTTCAGCCCATGAAAGTTTATATATATAGTCCTTTCATTTGTCTTTAGCCTGGCTCCTGAAGGTGAAGGAGTAACTCCTGTAGGTTAGACAAGGGTGGCTTTGGAAGTGTTCCTACATCATGACAAAGTAAGAAAGCACCCAGGTACAATATAAAGTCAAAGAAAAACTTGAGGGAAGAAAAACTTTGAGGGAAAAAGAAAACTTGAATAAAGTTTAGCTGGGGGTCTTCTATAGACACCAAGACTTCCCCTATTGAACCTACTAGGAGAAAACAGAAACCTGATGTTCCTGATTTCAAGGCAAAGAGGTTAAGACACCATCTCTTGAAAGTCCCAGAAGGATGGGACACAATAAAATGCATGTGTTTGCTGGGTTTGCAGGTGTGGTGTTTTCTAGAAATCATGTCTCATCCATCTGGCATAGTACTGTAGAAGAGGAACTGCATGACTTTTGCTTTTTCCTGCCTATCAACATGTGCTCAGGTGGCAAATTCATAAGCCAGTGATTTCCAATTTCTCCCTCAGGAGGATGCTGCATAAGAGACCATCCAAAGCTGATGGTAGATAGAAGAAATTAAGAAGATAAAATTGGGGTTAAAGATAAGCATGAAGTCTAGTGCTGCTGGCCTTGCTCATCACTGTAGTCCCTGAGGCAGAACATTTCAGGGACTGCTGACATAAATGTTGGTAG
The DNA here is from genome assembly GCF_003342845.1 of Nothoprocta perdicaria. NCBI lineage: Eukaryota > Metazoa > Chordata > Aves > Tinamiformes > Tinamidae > Nothoprocta > Nothoprocta perdicaria. Next base: position 333,804 of record NW_020454805.1, read on the forward strand.
TGGTAAAGCTTAATCCAGAGAAGTTTAAGGTGGCAGACAGGAACATGTCTAGCTGAAGAGAGATTTTTTTAGATCTGTTTCCTTTTTCTATTTTCTTCCTTTCACATGCTACCATTATAAAAAACCTTAGCTAGCTTTAGAATGGAAGATAGTTCATTAATCTACATACAAAAAGAACATAGCACTGCCTTTTGAGATTCCCTGTTAGGTTCCAATAATGACTCTCTGTGACTCTCCACAAAAAGAGCGCAGTTCACCTATACTCAAAGTTTCCTTCAAATAAATCCCACATGCAAAGCAAGTACCCTGTACTAACACACCCTGATAGATATAAACTTCCTATCATCACTAAAATATTAAGTATATGAGAAAATCTCCCCCCCAAAACACATGACTTCTTCACATAGTTTCATCTGTCTCCTTTTCTCCAATTTCATATGGTTTCAGGAGAAATAATCAATTTTTTGTTGTCAAGTATTTTCTGTAAACTGCATAGATACATTCTAGGTTGATAAAGAGATATCATTAAAGAATGAATAATTAATAGTGTCCTTTTAAACCTTGACAGCATGATTATACTTAGTTTTGATTAAGAATATTTTCTCCTATTTGTATTTATTGAGAACTTGCTTATGTAATCACCACTTCCGTGTATTTACAGGGATCAGGTCTGCCACCATCAAAACCACTAGTAAGAAGAAATTAATAGGAGATGCAGAATTAGTCTTTATGTGGAATAATAGATGAATAGGCAACATCATGCATTAATTACAGGAAGTTATTTCTTTCAAGTTTTTGAAATAGTGCAAGAGATCCTTTGGGTGCTTCTTACAAGATTAAAACAGAAAAAGGCTTTTTCATTCTATATGCTTATTCAAATATCCAAATGCTCATTTTATACAATGCTCAGTTACAGGGATCTAATTAATTAAACTGAAAGAGATGCACATATCTGAAGTATGATAATAAAAGATTAATTTAATTTCTCTAAAGTTAGAGGTATTGGGTTAAAACTCATGTTATTTCCCTCCTACTGTATTTTATTTAAAGTTGAAAAATGAACTAAATAGCTGGTTAGCTAAAGGTTATTCTTTTTTGAATAAACAGAAAGATTGTGTTGTATTTTGTTTCAGCAGATTGATAATGGGGTGGGGCTTTATCAGCCAAAGCTGCTCACAGAGCAATAAGTGTCAGTAGTAAAATTCAGATTTACACTGCTGTTGTTTACAGGGAAGCTGTACAGAAACTCACCAACATTGCATTCAGAAATGGGACACAGCAACACTTGTTAACCCCATACATGCTTGGAAAGCTGTCTGTAAAGGCATGAGACTTTGTACTATCTACTTATCTACACACAAACATCTATATTTAAAGGATATGAAAATGCTACAGAAAACGATGAAATGGGTTTCTGTTCTCCTTAGGGAATGGAATGCATTAACCATGTGAAGAGACAATGTGAGAGATACAGGAATTCTTAGCATGTGATTCACTCTGTCAATTAATTTATAATTACTTTATAAAGAGATGAACTGCACTCTAAAGTTACTAATTTTGCTCCATCAACTGCAAACAGAGTTTAGGTGACCCATGGACATTAATTCTGATTAAGCTGTTAAAACGCAACATGGAGGAACAAGAAAAGTCAATTCTACTAATAGGATGGGGCATCCTGTCCTGAGAAAGAGTGAGTCTGAGAAACATTTGGAGTAAGCCTGCAGATTAGTAAGCCTCTAATCAATTAGGATTAAAGTCATATTGGGGATACAGAAGCAAGAGAGAGGAAGGTTATAGTTCATATTGTTTGATGTGGTATGACCACTGCTGCACTAGTCAATTCTAGTGTCTACAGTGCTGATAGTTTAAGTGGATTTGGGGAAGAATTGTGAAAAAGATTATGAAGTTAAAATAATGTCTTACTATGAATTATTTACAGGATGTAATCTATCTGGCTTTTAAGTATCATTATATTCTTTAAGTACCTAAATGATGAGCAGAAATTTTGCTTTAGAAAGTTCTTTGACCTTGCAGACAAGGATGTATAAGAAATTCCACACCTGAAAATTGAAACAAAATTCAAAATAGAACTGAAGCACACTTTCAAAATAGTCAAGGAAGTTAAATGCTGGAACAAATTATTAAAGGTAATGGGGATTTTCTGGTGATTTTATATCACAGTTTATACTCTATTTTATACCCTACTTTTTCATGTGCTACAATTTCAATGATGCTACTGCCCTGATAACTAGAATTAACTCAGGAAATCCCTGTCACCCGTTTTTCAGACTAGACTGTCAAAGTGACCATCACTATCCTCAAAAACAAGAAAAAAATGAAGATATTTCACACTTTCTTTTCTTCAGTGTCTTGAGTATCTCTGTTAAAGAGGTTTTTTTTTCTCAGAAGAGCAAAAATATAATCCATCGGAGTGCGTTGCAGAAAGATGAGGACTTGGCCTTAGCAAGAGTGTGACCAGCAGGTGAAGGGAGATGACTATTTCCTTCCCCAAAGCACTTGTAGTTGCAAAGCTGTATCCACTGTCCATCCAGGACTCATTCTGGAACCCCAGAGACAAGAGAGGGACTAATAGCCAGAGAAAGACTCAAGAGTAGGACGACTAGGATGGACATAGAGTTGGTGCACATGATGGTGAACATGGGCAAGATGAAGGTGAGCAGCCCGGAAGATACAACAGCTGCCTCTGTGCACTTGGGAATTATGGAGAAGGTAGAGCCTGGCTCTTCTTGGAGTTGCCCAATGAAAGTAAAGGTGGCCACAGTGGCAAATTGCAGCAAAGGAAATTATGACTGTAAACAAAGAAGAAAAAAGTCACAACAGGAGCTGGATCTCTCTCTGGATCAGGTGGCCTAGAAAGACTGTGCAAACGCTGTCTTGAAAATTTTCAAAAATTGACAGGATGGGATCCTGAGCAACATGACTCAAATACGAAGACAACCCTGCCTGGAGCAGGATTTGGTCTGAATGAACTCCAGAAGGCCCTTCCAGACAAAATTATTTGGTGCTAAGATTCTATTACTTTTGGAAATGTATTTTAATTAGAAGTACAAGCTTAGCCACATGAAATGATTAACTTTTGCTCTTTATCATCAAAAGTAGGAATTTTCAATACATAAAAAGTCATTCGTCTCATGGGCAGATGTCATCATTTTCATCTCACTCGCTCTCTCTGTAAAATGTGTTGCAGTAAAGGGGATTTTTATGCCTGTGATAATAACAAAGTAGAATATGTCCCTGCTTCTGTTACTCCTCTCTCCAGCAAATTCTTGTTTATAAACCCGACAGCAAACCCAAACCAATATCCTCAGAAGCATGATTAGTCAATTTACCAAGAAATAAGAATTTTCTTCTGACTTTGAAACTTTGGAGTAAAGAAATCCCTACAGCATGGAATTTAACCAAATTTGTGCTATCTACTTGTGCTTCCATCTATTTGTGCTTCCATCTATTTGTGCTTCCAGAATTTTATGAAATCATTAAAGGTTTTGTATGTCTTTCTTTAGTGCTTTTGTATACTCCCTGCTGATCTAAATAAAGAAGCAATACTTTCTATTGCAAAGGTAGTTTTACTGTATAAGACTACATATAATGTAGCAGCTTTTTCTCTGTCCCTATTAAGGCATATACTTCCAGAAAACAACGAGGTTAGAAGTATGCTGCAAATAAGACTCAATATAACAAAAAAAGGAGTTCCATAACCTATTTTAATATATTGAAAAGCAATGGGTATGTATTTTTAAAGGATTTTTTTTTAAGGTTTTTTTTTTTTTCATTTAACATTGTATAGCTAAAAAAGATGTTGTTCACAGTGTAAGCAGCCACCTTTGCCTGGAATGCTCTGGTCTGTGCAGCTTCACCAGATTCTTTCCAAGTATCTCTCAGGTAAAAGAAGACTAACCAGATGAACAATCTGTTTTTCATATCTACATACCAATACCAATGCTTGCATCCATAGGACTAACAGTAATATCAGTCTTGAACTAGTCCATCAGTTAGTACCGTTACTGCTCTTCTTGCAAAATATATCATCTTCTCTGCTTATGCAATTTGCTAGAAAATAACCCATTTTAAATGAGTTAATGTGTGCAGACATCCACTTTTCTCAGTTATACTGATTCTTATCGTTCTTACACCTGTCCACAAGTGTCTGAACATAAAAATTAAAGCAGGCAAGTGTCTGTGTATTTTTACATGGATGTTTTTGACACAGCTGCACATCTGATCTCAGGTGGGAAGGAGATAGGCTGCATCACCAGTGGAAAAAATACCACGTACATTACGAAATTATTCTTTATGGGGTCAGAACAGATGCCTACCTTCCTTATTGCTGAAATGACCAGATGATAGATTGGCTATCTTCATCTTCCAGTTTTCCTGCTCAAAATTTCTTTCTCATTCCTCTCAAAAAGCATCATTCAATGACTTTAATACTGTATCTAAAATCTCTTGATCTTTTAAAATCATGTCCTTCATTATTTCTCCATTCATCTGTCTTTTTAATAATTCTAGTGAATTATTAAAGATCTGATTCAAGATCTTAGCTGACCTGGGACAGCACCTACTAGTTATTGCACATAAACTTTGTATTAGTACAAGAAAATAATAATAATAAAAATAATAATAATGTCAACAACAACAATAATAAGAATAATAAAATCAGCCATTCTGAAAAGGATGTATTCTTAGCTGAGTTTTCATTTAACCTAATCAAACAGATTTTTTTATGAAATAAAAAGGTCTGACTACTAGTCAGTCTGACTACTGAATGATACATATTTTAAGAAAGTGCCTAAGCAACATATAACTTTTACAGGCAGGCTTTATTAGCACTTAGGTTTTCCTGTGTCACTCAAGCATTTTTGAAAATACCACCACTGACTCAGAAGGCTGTGGGTGATGCATTACTAACATTTTTTTTTTCCTGTGAAATAAAGTGGGGCTGACAGCCATAGGAACTAAGGACCACTATTTAGTCATATGATAAATAGGACACATTCAGGGGCAGTGCAAGTTTCCTCATATTTATGTGTAAATATGCTCCAGCCTCAGCTTAGTTGTTTGTGAAAATAATTTAATCTCATTGCTCATTTAATTCTTGACCTCTCTGCTGAATCTGCATCACGAGAAGCTCAAAATCGAAACAAGTGTGTGTATATATATATTTTATATATATATATATATATATATATATTTAACAAACATAGCCAGAATCCAGTTGCTTCCAATGGCGATGCAGCAATCACCTGTCAGAGATTTATAGCCAGACTATCCAGCCTCAAGGGTGGATGTTAGGCTCCAATTACTCACATTTCTGGCTTTAGAAGTGCTGCTGATCTCAAGCTTTCTCTGACTTCGGTGGTATCTGGCATTGTTTACCAAGTGGGAAAATCAGGACCACTTCATGCTTTCAGACAGAGTGTTCAGTGGGAAGATGCCCATCAAATTTACTGAGTTTTGGGTTAGGTATCCACTTATATAACAAAATATGGATTTAAGGGAATACACATTTGGCTTTAAGCACAAATCTGTCTTGTTTGAAACAGGCACAGTGCATATGACATTTCTCAATCTGTAGTTACTTACATTGCCATTAGACTTGGCCCTAGACTAAAGCAAAAAACAGTTTATTCAAAGTATTTTGGATTGCTTTAGAAGAGAGAAAATTATCTCTACATTTGATAGCTATTTTTATTTTGCATTTCAAAAATAATCCCTAGAAAACAATAATTTATCAGAAAAGTAAACCAGCTGGAATGAAAATTTACTATTGCTTTTCTTGATTTTTTTCTGATTCCTGACACAATGACATTTTGAATCAAATGTCCATCAGCAGGTTCAAAAAGCTCAGCAGGCTACCTTCATGCAAGAATTAAGCCTGTTATTGATATAGCATCCAATGAAACAAAAAACCCACATTCTATTATCTAGTCGGTATTGTTCCTGGGGACATGTAAAACAAAAATCAATACGAACAATGTGAATTTTAAGGCAACATTGGTTGCTGCTTGTTTTTGAAAACAAAAACCATTGTTTATGTCATAAAATATTCTAATATTTCCTTTAGTTCATCTGGTACTTTTAAATAGAACGCATTAAGCTCACCAATGAATCTACATCTGACACAACACTGAGTTCCTCTTTATGAACTGAAAGCAATCTGTCTGACTAGGACATTGAGGACCAGTAATTTACTACTCCAGCTGTAATTTTTAAGTGCTCACCCAATGTAGGGATTGAAGCTTTCACTCTATAATTATAGAGGAATCAAAGATTGGCACACTAATGTGTTGAGCTGCAATGCCAGTTATTTATAATCATCTTTTCTCAGGCAATATGTTTTTAATATGTTAGCACAGTATGGTTGTCAGAAACAACAAGTTTTTTTTCTTTTTTATCATAGGCTCTGTAAAATGTTTCATGGCTGAAAAATGCAAATGATTTTTAAAGCTTACAGTATTATAGTATTTTTAAATGAAAGAAAAGATCCTGTGATTTTGCTAGGATTAGAAAGGATTAGTTTTGGTCCCTCTTTGTAATAAGGTACAAGGAATATCAGAATAAGAAATGTACATAAAAATTAAAAATACCAACATGATGTGTGCCAAGGTTAAAGCAGTAGGTTTGGAGATCAGGGTGAATCTACTAGCCCAACATGTCAGACCACTCAAGGAGTCCTGCCACATCATTAAAAATCACTCTTTAAATATATATATATTTTTCTATAATTTTACAGCAGTCATCTAATAATGAATCTTAGGGATTGGTTTGTTGCTTTGTCTGATCTGATCACCTGATCTGATCATCCAGATCAGTCTTTCCTACTATTAGCTGAAATATCTCTTATAAGTAGCATTTGTTATGGAGTTAGCTGTAAAGAAAGTCATAGTTATTATTTTAACTGTAAGAAAGCATCAGCTGCATAAAATGAAAGCTTACTGTGGGGACATAAGAATTTGACAATGCTCTCAACAGGGAAGTTCTCTGGGATTCAGTGCAGAGTAAAAGGGAGAAAGCTTACCCTATGCAAGAATGACTAGCTACAGTTTCAGAAATTTGAGAAATGTGCCTTTTACAGAACTCTCTTATATTACAGTCTTCAATCTTCCTTATTCGAACAGGGGCTGAACCTACACCTGACTGGTAAGAGGTCCCAGATCTCCAGATATCCTGGAATTCTGCCCAACACCACCCAACATGAAGAAAAAAAGAGCAGTTGTTTTCCTAGACTCTTTGTCTAGGAATTCCAGAAACCTTGTAGCTTTTATTCTGATTGGACTCTGGACAACATAAATTCAGCAAAAGAGGGCCGATTGCCCTGAGCCACTGTGAGATGCACTGACAAGAGAAACGTCTGGGATGGATGGGACCTGCTACTTGCACACTGTGTGGCTGATCTGTGTGGGCTCATCCCATGGTATTTAGGGTGCACTGCAGTCATGTGAGCTATCATAACCATCAGCTTCACATGATGATTCAGGAGTTAGAGCTAAGGCCCTGCTCTTTGCGGCTCTCTCATTATCCTCCTTTTTTTACAGTATCTTTCCCTCCATATGGCCACATGATGGTTTAATTAGGTGAAGTGGAGTCTTTCTAGAAGATGTTTGGAGAAAAAAAAATGCTGCAGAGTAAGACAGGTTTCTCAGACACAGGTGGGAAGTTGAGTTGCTCACATCCCAGGCAAGCTACTAGCCTATTTTTGTTATTATCTTACAGATTGGAAAGGTCTAGAGTTACCCTGTAAGTGGGGAAAGAGTTCTTTGAACTCCTCAAAAGTTCTACAGGGAAAATAAGGAACATTTTTATGTTAGGTCTCTTTATGGTAAGAGGGTCTTTCCAGATAAATTCTTCCAGCTTGCTAATAAGCCTTATCATCTGGATCCTTATTGAGTTGTTTGTACTTTTGTACAATGCCCAGGATAATAAGGTCTTGGATTTATTGGGAGTTTTGATGTTATATTGCTGTAGAAATAATTATTAATAATGGGACAACAGGTTGAAACTACTCATGAATAACCTATTAAGAAGTTGATTTTGAGTCTGAAAAATCCTGACTTGCGTACCCAAGTAATTAATGCATTAGATCAAAATTTGACTGAAACAATTTCCATCAAAAGCTCTCTGCAGTGCTCCCCTGCACTGGCTCCTACTGAGCTTGATGCTCATTCAACAGGCAAAAGACTTTTCTGCACTGTTCTGGTTCAGTGATCTGACGACACTGCCCTTAACTACTTTCCTTGAGTCGGAAATTGACTCAGCTGAGCACTTTCAGCAAGAAAACTGAAACACAGAGAAGGTTCTCCTGGGCAGACTGACAACACATTCTTACAGTCCATCATTCTTACCAAGAAATGCCGAGAACAGTTTATTCCTGTCCACAGTCAGCTAACACACATTTATAGACTCTGAACCATACTTTTTTTTCTATGACTGTCTCCATTTATTCTTACATCTGTAAAGAACTGAACCAGGGCTCAGCGTCAGGGAGGCATCCTGCGTGCTCACTCAGCAGCACTAGACTATTTCCCTGGCAGAACAGATAGGCCAAGGGCTACTTTTCCCTCTTAGCCCCGACTTGATCCCTAATACATGAGAATACGCACAATTGCTATCCTTCTAATTGAATTTACATTCAAGAATAAAGATACGGAGAAGACAGAATCATTCTTGCTCTTATGTCCCCTTGAATGGTTACAGACTTAAGGAAACCACACAGGTAATGTGTCAGCCTCCTACATTCATTTCTCTTGTCCTGCTCACTGGGTCAGACCTCAGATGTTACTGATTGACAAGAGATTGTCTACACATTTAGTGCTGACTGACAGACTATTTTTTGACACCCTGGAGGAGTTTAATTTCTTTCTTATACATTGACTGCAGCATAGAGTATACCCTTGGTAGCAATATAAATCCCCCCCCATATCCCAACAAACTTACAAAACTCTCAGCATGAGATCACAGAAAAGATCTCTTCTTTTCTTTTGTAATAAGCATTTGCTTTTTGTCATGGAAAATGCATTTCACTGTGTCATTGGGAAAATTAAAATTTTTGTGTAGACAGGCTCTACGGAAAATGAGAAGGGTATGAGGAGGGTAAATATGAGAGGCAAAATTCTGCTACAGTTACTATGAGAAGATGCATTTATGAAGGCAATCTCTAGTATTTACCATTAGGCTCAATTTAGAAATGTTTTGTAGGGGGATTTTCCATACCTCTTCCCAACCAACTTCTTTTAGGCTCAGTGCCTATTTCTTAAATCCTGCCTTATCATTTCACTTGACTTTACTCACCTGAAAGCGTCTAAGCTAATTGCCTGGAAGATGTCTGGCCAGGACAGGACAAACTGCCCTCTGGAAGTGTCTGTCTCTTACCATTTACTGCAGAATGAAGTTGTTCAGGCTACATGCCTGAAGTTAGCTGAGATAGAGACCATCACAAACACCTAAAATATCACACACTATCAGTTCTAATAATCTGTTTCTTGTAGTATCCTTCTATTATTTGTTCAGAAAGCACAAGCACTAGCTTTGTTTGGCCCTGACACAAAAAGGAGAACCTAACTAACAGTATTGTGGAAAAAGAAGGTGCACTGGACAAAGAAACTGGAACAAGTTATTGTTGAGCACTACAGCAAGGTCTACGCATAGTTAGTCCTCTGCTGTCATGTCAATGTACAACAGCTTTTAACTGCAAAAATATTTTCCCTGTGACAAAGCTTTTCATGAGCTCTGGAGGCTGAAGGCCTGAACCTAACTACAAATCATGAGGTGTTTTGCAAGCTTTTTCAATCTGTGGACACCTTGAGATTTTTCAGGGGTGACATAGACCCCTTTCTAAATGCTACATTCTTAGGTTGCTGAATAGCAAGTGGAATTTTTCTCAGATACTTTTCTTGAACCTCTTAGAAATATTCCACTTTCTCTCTAGGAGGAGGGAAGAAGGACAACAGATTGAGAAGACTGAGGATGAGAAAGAGAAGTGACCCTTATAATTCTCTTACACTATGCAATGACCTAATGTTATCAGTTTGCTTCCGAAGTCAAAATCATTTGTTTCAACTGCTGATCAGTCCAAATTACAGAAGTTCAGGGTGGGTGATGTAACCCATTTTTCATTGTATCATAAATAGCTTTTTGTGCCTCTGAAGTTGTAGATGTGAAAAAAAAAATAAAAGCATCTGAAACTGGGATAAGGTTCTCTCTCTGAAATGCCATGTAAATCTAGCAGAAATCCCCCATTAAATACACACATCTATGTGTGCAAGTCTTTGTCTGTACACCCACATATAGGGAGTACTATATAAATAATCCATAGAAATAGAGAATATTTGCTATCTCTGCTATGAAAATGGACAGCAGAAGGAGAAAAATAAGGTATAGATTTTAAAATAATTAGGAGAAAATGTCCCCTAACCTTTTCTTCTCTTGTCTGACCTTGGTCTCTATGGAAACAGGATCAGAAATGTCACTGGCAGGAAGAACTCTCACTTAAAGATTTCAGCTAGAGAGAGAAACTGGTACCCCGGACACACGTTCCCTACATGAACACTAAGAAAGCTTGAAGGGCCAATGCTGATATGCTACCAATGCTTTGAAATGAAATCTGAAGTTTTCAAAAGGAGGATAAAAGCCCCAGACCTTCTCCTCTCAGTAAATCAAATCTCATAGACAGAATTTCTGTTCGGCAGGCAGAACTGTAGGCGCCCAACATCACTGTTGGGTTATCATGGTTTCATTATATCAAATGCATGTATGAAATTTACACCGTAAGTGCAAGTGTCTGCCTTCATAAGGAGAAGGGACATAAATCACTTGCTTCAAAGACCACTTGTTGTTGGCAAAATCATAGGAAGCATGGGATTGCATGAGGCAGGAGGTGGTTATGGAAATGACTCAGCCACTTAAAACGGCAGCAACCAGTCTGAGGTCCCATCAATAGTATGTTCTACAGCTAGGGAATGAACACTGGTGTGGCTTCACTGAAGCCGATACAAAAGACATGATTACTTATCAAGCCCTGGACATAGGAAAGACATACACAAGTGGCTGACCCTGCATACATCATTTACTTCAACCCCTTATTTATTACCTCTCTCTGGATTCTGACTCACTTAAGGACATCCATCTACTCTCCTATAATGTCCCGAAGTCAGACCTGACTCTCATCACTCCCATTCATGCTCAGAGCTTTCCCATTCCAAAGGTAAATCATGTTCAAGAGCAATTGCATGACAGACAAGGCTTTGTTGCTGAATTAGGCTATAGAACTAATTGTCTATAATGAGGTCATCAAATGGCTGTTTACTGCAGTCCAGCACTGGAATAATTTACACAGACAAGCTCAGACATGGAGCATAAATAACTTGCAAATCCACAATCTTTGTTTCATTATGAAACAAGAATGAAGAGAATCAGGTGTTGGCACCTGGGTTATCGACAATAGAGATATGCATCAAGCCTATTACAGAATCTGACATTCCACGTTTATTTTCCTTTTTGATTTTTTTTTAACACTCAGTGTTTCTTGTTTAACAAATTGTTCTTGAGATGACGTATTCACAATAAGCCCATAAGCACAAACTGAAACACAATTTCCTGCTAGCTTCGGTAGAAATACATTAATCCACTGGATATTTCCCAGGACAATATTATCTCTCATGTGCAGGCTATATTTCTCTCATTTGGCTGCAAAGGGGAGAAAAAAATCCTTGAAAATCTGTTTGAAAAGTGACACGCACACAAGAAACTCTTAGGTAAAATGCCCCTTGCTCATGTGAAGACTTTCCTGTCTATTTATCTATCTACCCCTCTAGCTATCTATTCATCTATACCAAAGCACATCATTATAATAAACCCCTCCTTAAACATGGCAGTGAAGTTAAATAATGAAAGAAAGGCAAGAAGGCAGTTAGCTTGTTGTAGTCCTGATTGCTTTGAAATGTTACTGTCATCTGTTTCTAACTCCCTTGTATGACAAGAGCATTTTGCATATCGGGAGAAGAAGAGATGCAGTCTGCTCCCTGTTTAGGGACATGCATCTTTTAATACCCATTGCTTTTGTGCCGTTATTCACCCTTACATTTTCAAGACTGTGCATGCTGCCATACTTTATAAAGATGCAGTACTAAATGCTACCGGGACGCAAGGGATGGTTGATTACTGGCTTCTGTGACACACAAAGCTAAGGTGCTAACTTGTTTTTTGCTGTCTTGTCAGCTGATAGTAATAAATGATTTTTCCACAAAATAAACAAGAAGGGAAAAGTTCTGGTTTTAATAACAAAGCTTCCCCCCCCCCCCCCGCTTTTCTTTCAAAAGGTAAATCAAAGAAGCAGTAGTCCTTGCAATTCAGAGAAAGGACAGATCTTGGGCTTGATATATAGCAGCATGTAGATATTCTGATTGGAAGCAATCACTGTACCTTTTTGCCTTTTTCAGGTGTTCCAGCAATATGAGAAGTTTTACAAGGTCTTCTAGTGAACTAACAATTTCAGGTTTTGTTAACCTTCCAGAAGACTGTGGACCTGGCCTGTTGAAAGCCAAATCTAGTCAGTTCAGATTCCTGACTGTCCTAGGGAATGGCGGGAGCACTGAGATATCTGTATCCAGTGGATATCTTATGTTTTCTAGAGGTTTTCTGAAGTGCCCCATGAATCTTCTTGCAGGAGGTGTCTCCCTGTAATTGCTGTTATTATAGTGGAAACAGGAAATCCTTATAGTCTGTAGAGGAGAGAGAAAGGACAGAAAATTGGGATATTCTAATGTTTGGACAAAAGCATTACTGGGAGAATGCAAGACAACTTTCTTGGAAGCTCTCAGTGAAAAAAAAATCTCCAGGGAAATTTCAACCAGGAAGAAAAATCTGTAAGATGAGCTTTTTCTTTAATTCTTAGCTATTTCTGCTTTGGGACTCAGAAGTACTGGAAACTGGTGAGTGCTTTGTTTCCAGTCAGTATGTCTGAGTACTGAGTACTCAGTATTCCATATTCCAGAGTATGTCTGAGTATTCTTTGGAGAATAAGAACCATTCAAAATAAGCTCCCTCTTAATATGGAAAATTCATTATGACATGAACTGAACTGGTGGCATGAACACTATCTTATTTTTCTGATGATGTCCAAACAGGAACATCCCAAGAAAAAATAGAAGATCTGCAGCTGAGCAGCTGAATAAAAAATATATATATATATATATATATATTTAAATGAAGATGGTATATATATATATATCTATATAAATGAAAGTGGCTGCTCACTTTGGTACCATTCCTGTCACTGTCTCTAAGGGAATGGATTTGTCATGTTTGTGCAACGTCACGAATGCAGGCAGGCTCTCCCATACCAGTCTGCTGGGGAAGGTTCAAAAGGGGTTAAAGAGATGGTAACAGCCATGTTAGCAGCATAGATGCTGAAGCCTTTGACCATAGCTAGAGTTTGGATGCTTTGAAAAAAGGGCTTAAAAGCATCAGTTTTGGAAAGGTATTAAAAGTGAACTTTCGAGCGTGGCAGGCAAAGAGGATTTGTCCTTGGTTTGGGAAGAATGGCCCTTCGAGCTCCAGAGGGAAAGAAGAGAAAAACAGATGGAAGGAAATTAATTCAATAAAAATAAATTAGACCTTTTAAACAGTATTGTTTTTAATATTTATGATGCAAAAAAGATTTGCATTTTTCTGTCAGTATAGTATATATCTCCTTTGACCTTCACTCCCTAAATGAACATTTTAGCCTGAATGTCAGATATTTTTCTGTCATTCCATGGATATTTTAAGAAAACCTGGATACTGCTTTTTATTTTTTTATGCTATTTTTTATTCTACTATAAAATGATCCTTGGTGATAAGAAAATTGTAATATTTGCTCATACCACATGACTGGATCAGGTTAGCCAATGATCTGTATCTAGGTTTCTACAGTGTGATGTATTATACTTCACACGATTTGCTGCAGGCAGAAATCTTAATTAAGGCCTTTCCTAAAGAGTGACCTTCAGGGATTGCATTTTTGAATTAGTGTAAAAATAGACAAATGCCCCAATGGCGTTAGCAGAATTGTGGTAGAGTGCTAAATGTACATTTCCCATTCTCCTCTACCACATAATTATTTGCTGCTATTATTGAATGAGTTGTGAGGTGCCATCAGCAAACAATTAGCTGTAAGACATACAGAAACAGATTTCAACACAATGCATAAGGACTCAGATACACAGCTTCTCCTCCACTTTTAATGTAAGTTGCATATCCAACTTGAGGATATATTCCCTCACACTCTATTCATCAATATTTTACCATGCTCATGGATTTTCATTGTTTTGAGATCTCTCTAATTAGCTAGCCACATGTGGTGCATGCTCAGCTTTCATCAATAATCCCTGTCCCCAGCATGCATCAGCATCTGGGCAGGTTTGGCTGGGCAAAAAGGGGATCATAGAGAGTGGTTGGAAGCAAATTAAGCATATTCAAAATAAAGAGTTTGTAACAGTTGCTACAACCATGCAGGGTGCTGGCAGGTTGTATACAGGCATTTCAAGGCTGTTTTGTGAAGACTTCTGAGCTGTAACATCCTTAGGCTGTCAGACATGGGCTTTTAGTACTTGTTCCATCCAAAAGAAATTGCCAGTCAGAATGACTGACAGTTCTACACTGTGATTGCTCAGGAGCTCAGATAAGGCCACAAACTTCATTTCCTGCTGCAGATCTAAGGCAAGATTTGATCTCAGGAGATAAGCGAAGATGGCATGCAGAGCTAGCACCCCTACACCCTTTCCTGGGCTCCGTCACATCAACACACACATGCAAGACGTGCTCTCTACGGCTTCTCTGCACACCTGGCCCTTTTAATGTCCCCAAAACTGCTGTCTCAGCTGAGTAGTTCTTGGTGATTGGCAGAGGGGCACCATGCACTGAGATAAGGAAAGCTGATTTCAGTGGCCATGAGTTAGATAAGCCTCTTACATTTTGAAGATGAAATACACTTTCAAAGTAACTTTTGAAAAGCTTTTGACATGAGTTTTCCCCACCCAGCTCTACAATACTGCTTTCCTTGTGGGCGAAGATGAAATGAAATAGCTGCTGAAGCTTATAGAGAGCTCTTGTCAGAGACAGAACTTTTGTCTGCTTTTTTGTGGCAAGCAGAAAAACCCTGGATTTTTAAAGCTAAAGCCTATTGTAAGTGATTCAAACCAGACTCTTGGATAGATTTACCCGTCCCATTTCCACTGCAACTCCAGAATGTGCTATGAGGTAACGTGAGCCAAGAGACCGGCTGCATTGTGGAGGACAACATGCTCCGCAATCAGATGATCAGATGATTTAGGAGTGTGGTTGATGAGGCCCCTGCCTGCATGAAAGAATGTGAATGGCCAGAATGACTAAATACCTTTTGTGTGCTGTGCCCAATGTTAGCCTTATGGAGCACCCTACTCTGGGTAGCAGTTCACTCCCAGCACAAGATGACATCTAAAAACTAAGAAGAACTAAGTTACCATGCAAATGGTTTGCACAAAATGACTTTTATACCTTGTGCTTGTAGTTCTTACAACAGTACTTTGTGTAAATAAATCATCCATGGTGTCCATGGTCTTTAGTCCCGGGTGTGACATCCCTGGGGTGCCTGTGACCCTGCATTAAAGAGTTTACGCTGGACAGCAGGTAGGAGAATATCTGGTTTTGTTCCCAGTCCTGCGGCTACTCTTCAAACATGACCCGCATTAAATGACCTCGTCTCACTGTAACTCTCTCTTGACCTACAAAACAGAGCTAATTTTGCTTATCTGACGGGAGCAGGGAAAGGCCTAGTGCTGCCCAAAGAGCTTAAAGTTGCTCAGATGAAAGATGAAGCAGATGTAAAGGTTGGCAACAGCCTGCCTGCCCTCTGAACCACTGCATCACAAAGCCAGAACGGCCCCCATGAAAAGCACAACAGAGAAAAGCCCAGGAAAGTCATCCACGTTTCCCATCTGGATGTCCTGCAAACTGCCAACCCTCGTATCACTGCAGAGGCACCAGGTCTGCTTTCCAGCTTTTGTGGAGATGCTGTGATCCCCCATTGCCTCCTCAAAATGTGTCTCTGTATTCACAACTTCTCCCGCTCTGTTCCAGGCTGCTTTCCTCAAAAAGACTCGAGCAAAGAAAAAATAAATAATGAACCAAAGAGACAGCTCACTCAGCCTCACACGTCGTCGAGGAGATAACAGCCCAATGTGTATAATGATCTGCGCTGAATCATTTGCCACTTTGGTATCAGAAGCTCTCAGCTTCATTCAGAGGCTCTCTCATCCAAACTGCATGTGAGATGACAGTGTTAATACATCAATGCCTGCAAAGGCTGCTGTAATGAAATCTGTCAGTGTTGCCCCTGCACCAAACACTACTTGAAAAAGCAGATGTGTAGCTCAGATTCAGTTTATTACTGTCTGAACCATCCTCACATACAAAAGCAAAGGGCGATTAAGAGAGGAAATCCCCAGCCACTGAAAGTTGCTGTAGCAGTTGTATGCATCTTCGAGCACAATGGGAGCAGTACTTTAGTCTGCTGCTGTTCTTAGTACATGCTATTTTCTTATTATCAGATCAAATCTCAAAGATTCAAAAATAATTCTGAATATTTAAAATAAATCTCATCAAATCAAAAATATTTATGTTTTCTGCTTGGGTATGCCTACTTGGGTTGTTTGGACAAGCCACATTGTATAATATTTCATAAGCATGCAGTGAATCCAAAGCTGAATCCTTTGCAAAACCTAAATCCTAAATATTACTCACTGTTAATAAGATATAAGCTAATGTGAGTTGAAGTGTCCTAGACTGTTTTGGCACTTCCAGAATAAAAACACTTCCAGTGTTGTTTGGTCTAGTTTCTCTGTTTTTCCTGGACTGTTGGACAGTTACTTCTTTTAGAGCCTCTGTTAATCTTATTCTATAAGAGGAAGTGCTAATATGAGAAATGTCAGTCTCCCCACTGACTCTAGCCAATTAGTTTCAGTGGGAAAGTCTGCACTGTGGGTGTCTAACATTAGGTGAAATTTGTGCCCCAGGGTGGAGTCCCCGCCTATGCAATGAAGCTAATAATACCTTCCTTCTCTTCATCATCAGTTTTCTCTGCTAAGGTGTGTCCAACCCTACATGCCTATTCCATGAGCACAGGGTCTTCTAGTCTCCCTTTCAGCTGACAAGCCCGAAGAACTCAAACCCTGAGCAGAAAGAGATCACAAATATCACAACCCATACCCTATCACTTTCAACGTAAGCAGCACAATTCCAAGGAAATGGAGCAGCTAGATTCTAGAAATTCTCCTTTCTCTTCCATTGTCCTTTACAAAGCAAAATTAAGTCTCCATTAGTTCCCCTGTGCTGCATGCAGAAGAAAAAATCCCATTAGGCCATCTGCCTGTCCACTGTAGTGTGCAAGGAAAGCTTTGCCAGCCATCCTGAGTGGAGTTGATGAGCAGGAAATTATAAAAGTTTCTTTTCTTATGCCTTTTGTGATCCAGTAATTAGAGTGAGTCAAATGGTTGCAAGTAGTCAGTTATTTTAGTAATTACTTCTCTCTAAGTTATAAAATAGTATATTATGTACTACCTACAAATGAGGATTTAAAAGCAAAATATGTGCTTAATTTTGATTTTAATTTCATTTTTACTTCAAATGTCTGTTTTTCTCCATAGTACAAGAAGATCTGAGCAATTTTCTAAAGATCAACAAAAGCTTCCATAAATGGCAGGCATTTCTCTCTTGATGGTGCTTGGCTCTGTGAGCATTTAATCTGCTAACTTTGACAGAAGGAGCTGTCTAATTTCTGCAGCCTGGTTATTTTTAAATCAACAAATATTTACTGCACACTGCATTTTAAAGGATACAGTTATTTGTGTACCTCTGTTTGATTACCAATGACATAGTAATAATACCAGCAGCTGCTGAATTGTAAGTGAAAATAACCCTTTGTTCTCATTTTTCTTATCTGTAGACTATAACAGCACTCATGGGGACAATAAGCTATGAAATAGATTAAAAGCCTGTTAAATGCTATTTTCAGCTTGGCAGATCACCAAACCCTAGCTTACCCTTAAGCTCTGGTTCCTTTTAAATATTCCTTTTACTATAGCCATGTGACAACAGTAATGTGCAGTTTTACAGTGATTAAGTAACTGCACAAACAAGAGGTTTTAGCTTTATAAACTTAGCAGGGTTATTCTCACAGCTGAAGAATATTGTGCTCCACCAAAGACACCAATGGCTTTGGAAGATGCTGCAATGACCTATCTTCTAGATTTTAACATCTTGTCTACTGATTTAAGCAAAAAAGAGCACATTGTTAGCTTTTTATCTCAAGTTGTCCTTGTTGAGCCCTTCCTTCCTTTTTCCATCTCCTTTTTGCAACACTAGACTCATTTTAGCAGGGAAATAACTGTGCATTTTACCTGTAACTCCTGTAACTCGTATCACAAGGTGTTGCAGGGTGTTATGGGGTCTTACAAACTCTTTTTGCCCACTACCCCCCTCACCTTCAGCATGGGAGTTGGCAACAAAGAGTGATTGCATCCTGCTGCTCCATGCCAGCTGCTCCCTGGACCAGGGTGGTTGGGCAGTGCACGTCCCTTTGGTCTATGTGCCTCAGGACAAATGCAAGGGGGGAATGATAGCACCCAACTGCAGCCTATAAAAGTAGCATTACAGACAAATGAAGAAATGATAGTCTTCATGCTTTCAGACCTATTTATAGGAATATAGGAATGAAGTTACATTCAGACTGTGAATTGTGATGCAAGTTTCTAACAAGAGAACTACTGAGGGAGGTTATCAGTGGGAATAAAGTAGCTGGAGGCCGTTCCTTGGTGTGTCCATCTGCCTTTGTGAGAATCTGAAGACTAGGGACTACTTTATTCATTTGAACAGAAGGAAAAAAAGAAAGGAAAAAAGAACTAGAAGAACTAAAAGAAACCGAATTTCAAAAAGAGTTTCTGATAATGTGGGAGGGCTTTACTGAAAAATAAACAAGGAAGAAGGAAAAGGTGTTTGTAGACTGATAATACTCTTCGGAAGCATTTTTTTTTCCTCTGAGTAGTTTCCATGTTTCTGTTCTGCCATGTTACAAAACAGATTGTTTTAGGGAAAGCACAGGAAGTAGGTCTTCTACTTCTGCACTATTTAACATGTTTGGTTTTGACCAGAACTTGACACTTGGAGCTCAAAAACTGTTGCTGAATAAAGTGTGGTTGAAAATATGAGCTCTCAGTTAAATGTTTCTGAATGAAAACAAGCCTGTAGATAAAATCCCAATCAGTTCTGAATTCAAGGATGGGAAGAAGCATGGGATGGGAAAAATTACTGTAGTTATTACCAGTTTCTCAATAAAATAAAATACATGAAATTCTCATCCTCAGAATTGACCTTTCCTCCTTTTTCATATATCAGGCCCATTACCCTTTCACTGTACCAGAAAAAAAAATCAAGCTTTAAAATTCACATATCACTATATGGTTACTGCAAGTTTTTTTTTTTTTTTTTTTTGAGGAGATGACAGGTTTTTTAATACTTATTTTATTTCCTTCTGCAAGTAACTTTAATGTGTGCGAGATATGTCTGCATTTGAAAAGGGGAGGAGACAGCCTACTACATCCTCACAGCTGCACTGTGCTGGATAGGATGCTTAAGGCTGGAAATTTCTAAGAAGTCTTTGCAGGTCAAATATCAAAACTCCATTGTAATTTTAAAAGGAATGGTGTCTTAAGGTTCCAATCAGAATATTTCTGCACGTGACATTTTAATGCACATCCTCATTTTTGTTCATTTCCCCAAATCCTACAGTTTCACTTTGAGCTGTGGATTGAAATGAACACGAAACATAAAGTGAAACTCAAAAGAAAGCTCTAACTTTTACCTGCTTTAAGAAGAAAACTTCAAATCCCACTAGATCCTTCTGTGAAGAATGTTTTTGAAGCAGAACCTTAGTTCTTTTCCCCTGATGTGTGCTATTATCTTCATCTCTAAATTTCGCCCATTTGCTTGTATTCCATAAGGAAGGGAGCTTGTTTCTGTACACTCAAATGACCTGGTTAGGTAGACAGGCTTTGCAGTTAAGGCAGTAATATTGAGTATCTGAAAATGTATCCAATTTTAACTGTATCTTGTCACTTTGGGAATGAATTGAAGTCACTGTTTAATCTTTCTCTGTTTTCCTGTATATTGTGATTGTATCATCCTAGGTTTATAATCATAATGGTGATGGGGAATTAGCAATGATTGTTAAACACACCAAATTCCTTGCAAAGAAGGCAGAATGAGTATGCATTCAGAACCTCAGGAAGATTTTTCCAGGAAATGCTGAAGGAGCTCTAGGCCTGAACTCTACTTTTGCAAAGCCATAGACATGGAGTGATGGACCTCAGAGGGTTGTCTAATCCATTTCTCTGCAATTAACTGTCCTGTTCCTACAGGGAGGAAATTATACTTCCTACATTATTTTTAAAGGATAGACCCCCAAAGCCAGGGCAGATTGCCATTACAGACTTTTGTTATACTGCCATATAGAACATAACAGTTTTAACCGTCTCCCAGGATTCGAGTACCTGCATGATACTTACCATTGATATTCGACTACATGCTGTGGTTAAACTGTGAGCATTTATAATCTGATCCAAAACAGTGGCTATTCAGCTAGTCATTCTTAAAATACATATATCAACAAGGAAACCCCAAGCCTTCATGACTATAATAGTTTGCAACTTTTCTTCCTGTGAAAAGACGTGCTTTCCTTGCTTGAAATGGGACAGATGGCAACTCAATAGGTTGCCACTCTAAACTGCCTCAGAGCAAAACTCTCTGTACTGTAACCGTTGTTACAGCAGCATATGTTCGAGAGATGCAAACTGCTTATCCTGAATTTAGCACGGTAACACTATATGCTTGGGTCCCTTGAATCCATGATTCCTTGCTTGCCTTCCAAACTTCTCCATGTTTCCTTTTTCTTTTTTAAGTGAACTTTTGCCTAGCAGACATAGAAAAGCACAAACACATGTATGCATATGGATAGAAATGTTTGCATTTTGTTTAGTATTTGTGCAAAGCTTGGAATGCACACTTCTAGATGGAAACACAACTTATCTCAAGAAATAGTGCTACTCAGTGGAGAATTTTACAGGTGGTATTTCCCAATACAAGTTTCCACAAAAATATACGGAGCTGCAGTAATTAAACCATGATAGACTTGGATTTGACTGTGTATCTTCCTAGAGATGCTAAAAGGTAATCTGTTATAAATTTATGATATATAACAATATATGAGTGGTCATTGTAACCTGAGACAGTACCCACACTCCTGTTCATTAGTGTGTAAAGGCAAATGTCAGCTTAGCTGCACGGGGACTGTGACAACAGCAGAAGAGCTCTCTCATGCTCTGTAACAAGCATACTGACCCAGTTATCTTGTGGATACCAAAATGGTTTTGACCCAGTATGAACTCCAGACAGCTGGGAGTGGCTGTTAGGACCTGACTTTGCTAAGCAGGACCTGAACAAGCACTTCTGAACCATGTCTCACACTACTTTCAGCTCAGGTTTTAATACGGGTGATTGTTCAAGCATCCTGTGAGAAAGTCGAAGCTAGAAGAAATAATAAAGTGTCCTAGCAAGCCTGATAAAATGCTGATAAAATACTCTGCAGTCTTACAACAGCAAGTATCTCTCATACTAACTCCTGACAGTGTGACAGAAAAGTTAAGGCCCAGCACCTTTAGCTGACAG
This sequence comes from Nothoprocta perdicaria, assembly GCF_003342845.1. Taxonomy (NCBI): domain Eukaryota; kingdom Metazoa; phylum Chordata; class Aves; order Tinamiformes; family Tinamidae; genus Nothoprocta; species Nothoprocta perdicaria. The sequence goes on from NW_020454805.1 coordinate 355,557, forward strand.
ATAACCTTTAGCTGACTAAAGCTCTGGTAGGTTTATTCTTGAGCTCCAGAAAAGTAAAGTAGGCTTATAAAGATTTGCAAAAGCCAAAATATATTGTTCCTGTAATTTTTTTGAGAAGAACTTTCTCATGAACTGTAGCAAAAGCTATTCTGGAAATACTCTGTGAAAAAGCATGGCAATAAATTGGTGCAATTTTGAGGGATTAGTACTGTCACATCAGCTGATACAGCTTTCTGCCAATGTCATCAACTTTGCTGTTGCCATTCTCTGTCTTTATCACATTACAGCAGTTCCAGACATGATAGCTAAAGGTGTAATTAAAAAATTGCTTTTTTTTTTTTTCTGAATTGCTCTAGAAAAATGAAGGGAGGAAATGTTGGATTTTGTCTTAACATAGTTCCAAAATATTTCAAGTTAATGTTTCAGCAAACAAATCCACACTCTATATATATGAGAAATGCACTTTCAGCAGGAAAGAAGAAGCTCCTTTAAGGCTAAGACACATATCCTAAGATACATAGAACTCTGAAAGTTGGTGAAAGGACAATAGAATTTTTCTAGTAAAAAATTATGATATGGAAAGAGAAAGATGGTTGGAATCATCTTATTCCACAGCAAATTTCAGAGCAAACTGATATCAAGAGGCAGATTTTGGTGTCCTAGCCTTGAGGTCAAGTAAGAGTTTTTGGCTTCTAGACTAGACATTGTCATAGAAAATCCAGGCAGAAATCTGTAATGCTGGGGAAGGGAAGATTTCAGATTGGAGAGGAATCATTTTCACCTTGATTCAACCAGGACTGGCATACCAGGGCTCCTCTGCCCTGGACGATGGGTTATTCCTCTTTGTTGTACATGGTGACATTCTGTCTGTTCCTACAATTGGAAGGACACCATTATAAGCAACAAGATTTCTACTTCAGATAACTTGAATCAGGTCATAAATTGGGCTTAATTTTTGTAAGGGTTATTTAAAACAATCAAGTTTCCTTTTTGTGGACCTTCAAAATAAATCTTGCATTCTGCTTGATTCTAATGTGACTCCTTATCCCTACTTGTCCCGCTCTCCTCCCCCAGCTACTTTCTTTTTGGAAACTCTAAGCCCCCAGAGGACAAGACTGTGTGTATTTACTCCCTGCTGAGTCATACTCATATGGGTCTAGCTTGTTTTACATTGCCCAGCCTGTTACAGGACACAAGGAGATTAAGTGATTTACAGAATGTGCCAGCTAAATGTATATTCAGAAACTTCCTTGTTTTTCATCATAATCTCAGATTTCATAGCAGCCAACTCCCCCAGAATTTATTTTGCATTTGCCTATCTGGATCCTTTGTTTCTCTCATTATCTTCACTTACTCATTTTCTACTTTTTCCCACTTTTTCACTAATCTTTAAAGATGAGGGTCACTTTCAATTAAAAACGGAAATCTCTTTCTGTGAATTGTCACCTTTTGCTGATGTGAAGAATGAGGAAGGGATTTAATGTTGGATTTATTGACCTTTGAATCTTTGTCCTTATCTCTCTCCTGTTGCTCTCTTCTGATTGAAGAAGTCCTAATAAAATGATTAATTTACCGTCTATTTCTGGTAACTTTTTGAGTTTGATTTTGTCTTTAGTCAAAAAGCAGTTCATATTGGTAGATTCTTACCACACAGACCAGCTCACACTGACTTGTATCTTACAGGCAATGAAAGGGGTTCAGATAAATCTGCAGGCTGAAAAAAGGATATCTGCATCATGATCCTGAAACAGTCTTCAGCTATGGGTCTGTATTCCAGTGACTGAACAAAGCAGAGCCAATATTATTGTCAGGCAGCACTTAATGAAGCTTTCCAATGCATTGTGAAAATTGTCTCTGATAATGACACTTGTCTGAGCCAGCAACCTCTTGCCTTGCAAATGATGAAATACTTTTCACAGTACAACACTACCCTGCAGCAATAAAGTGTTAGATAGAGGCCTCATGACAGTCTTTGGGAATTTTCTTTTTAAAAATACTTTTAAGTCTTATGTTTTCTACATTTCCTAATCCTTTCCATTGAGAAATATGAGCCAAATCCTCCTTTACCCAGATACTGTGACAAGGGTGACTGTTTCACTACCAGAGACATAAATTTGAAAACATTTGAAGGCAGCAATTTGTCTTCTTTTCTCCTATTTTTTTTTTCAGGAAATACTTGAATTTTCCTCTACCAATTTTTCCTACTAATTCTCTCTTTTCCTTCTTTTATTTCCATCCACACTGTTGATCCTGCAAGTTACATCATGAAAAAAGTATGAGTCTCACTCTGAATGTTGCTAGGAGCATGGCCTATTTGAGGCTTCACCTTAGACACTGGCTCAGGATCCACTGAAAATGTTATGATGTCCCCTTTGCTGAAGTCCTATCCTGGTAAGTGTAAGCTGCTGTTCCAGAGAATTGTAATTAATGCCAGAGGAGGTCAACCCACTGAGGAATGGAATCAATGAAAGAGCCAAGATCCAGACAGATGAAAGATATGAAAATAAGGACCTTAAAATAACAAGGAGCCATGGTGGTCTGTGATGAACTAAACTGATCACCTCTTATCAATCTGTGTTGCTGATGTGACAAGTTGCCATGTGTTGGGCCATCTGGATCTTCTTTATCATGTTCTCCATCAAATCCTGTACAATAATGCCTAGCAATTTAATAGAGAGGTGGAAAACATGAGGCTGGTTGATCTTTCTGCCACATGGTAGGAAGAGATGGAGCCTTCTGATCAGCTAGAAGAAGGCATTTCTACCTCAGGCACCACTTGAACACTCTGGAGCTGCAAAGCAGCTGGGAATTGGTTGAAACCGTAAGCAGCCTTAATGGATCCCTCACAATGAGGATTTTTTTTTTTGTCTTAATCAGTTCTTTAAAGTGCTTTCTACTTCTAACTTGCAGCTATCTGGTTTATGTTTGATGTCTTATTTGTTTCAGCCTTCAGCCTTTCACTGAGTCAGTTGGGTAGTAACCCAGACTTAGGAATCACAGAATAAGAGAAGGGTAAAGGTTAGAAGCAGCATCCTCCTGCTCAAGCAGGGACACCCAGAGCACGTGGCACAGGGTGCCATCCAGGTGGGTTTTGAAGATCTCCAGAGAAGGAGACTCCACAACCTCCCTGGGCAGCCTGTTCCACTGCTCTGTCATCCTCACAGGAAAGTAGTTCTTATTCACATGGAGATGGAACTTCCTGTGTTTCAACTTACACCCATTGCCCCTTGTCCTATTACTGGCCACCACTGAGAAGAGCTTGGCCCCTTCCTCCCTGCATTCACTCTTCAGGTATTTATACATATTAATCAGATCTCCTCTCAACCTTCTCTTCTCCAGGCTAAACAGGCCCAGCTCACTCAGTCTTTCCTCATGAGGTAGCTGCTCCAGGCCCTTTGTTTGCTCTTTGTTGCTCTCCACTGGACTCTCCCCAGAAGCTCCACATCCCTCTCATCCCTCTCATACTGAGATTGTGCCCAGAACTGCACCCAATACTCCAGGTGCTGAGGAGAGGGGCAGGATCCTTTCCCTCGACTTGCTAGCAACACTCTTCCTCATACAGGCCAGGATCCCATTGGCCTTCTTGGCCACGAGGGCACTGCTGACTCATGGTTAACTTGTTGGCAGCCAGGACTCCCAGGTCCCTCTCTGCAAGGCTGCTCTCCAGCAGGTCAACCCCTAATCCGTCCTGGTGCTTGGGGTTATTTCTCCCCATGTGCAGGACCCTGCACTTGTCCTTGTTGAACCTCATGAGGTTCCTCTCTGCCCAACTCTCCAGCCTGTCTAGCTCCCTCTGGATGGCAGCACAGCCCTCCAAAGTGTCGGCCACTCCATCCAGCTTAGTATCATCTGCAAACTTGCTCAGGGTGCACCTTGTGCTCTTGTCCAAGTCATTCTGAAGAAGTTGAACAGCACCGGGCCCAGTACTGACCCCTGGGGGACACCACTGGCCACAGGCCTCCAACTGGACTCAGCCCTATTTATCACCACCCTCTGAGCTCTGACATGCAGCCAGTTTTCAATCCACCTCACTGTCCAGCTGTCCAGTCCACACTTCTGGAGCTTCCCTATGAGGATATTATGGGAGGCAGTGTGAAAGCCATGCTGAAGTCAAGGTAGACAGCATCCGTGGTTCTCCCATCCTCCATCCATCCTGTCATCCCATCGTAGAATGGTGACACAGACCTAATCGTCTAAGAAAAGTGGTTGTTCATTTTGACTTGTAAATGCAATCAGTAAGCTAACAGAAAGAAATTTTTTGTTTTGCTTTATTTTGTTTTATGGGTTTGAAGCTTCCCCTTGCCACATTCAACTTCTTGGGACCTAGTTCCCAATCCCAAACCTAGTTTCACCAACCTCTGCCACACATGCATCAACCCATCCTGTTTCCCCCCACCAAGCCCACAGAGGCCACCCTGAGCCCATCCTCTCACCTGCCCTCATCCCACAGCAGCCTGCCCTGGCCAGTGTCCCAGCTCACACAGTCCAGCAGAAGGGACTTAGTAGATGCACAAAGTATCTTCATAGGAGAAGAGGAGAGAGGAGAGATCAGGAAATCTGAGGAAGAGAGCTTTACAGCAGTGACAAGTTCACTTGACCTGTCTAATCACAAACCTATTATTGTTTGTGAAACTATTAGCAGCAAAAATAAAATTAAGAGCTCCATCTTGCAGCCCCACCTCCACACTGACCTTGGGACAAGGAGCAAAGGTGTAGGAAAGTATGAGGTTCTTGCTTGTGCACAGAGGCTGTATAAAACACCCCAGCTAATGTTTGACTAATGTACGTAGATAGGAGATGAGCTGAGGGCTAAAAGTAGCTCAGAAACAATTAGATATGCTTTTGTTCCATTTTCCACAAAATACAAATGGGAGCAAATGAAATAAGGGCATTTTCTGAGCAAGGCCAAAGCACTCCTAATAGAGAACTGGTCCAGATTTTGAGTGAAATGAGCTGTTAAAATAGAAAGGATGCAATTTGCACTGCCAGGTATGTTATATAAGAATAGTCATTTTTTTCCCAAATAGGAAATGAAGTAACTAGGGAAGGAAGAAATATCTTAAAGGGAGTAACAGACTTGAAAAGATTTAAAGTGGGGAAAATTCTGGCAGCGCAGATAATACAAGATAATGCAGCTGTAGGAATAACTGCTATTGTTATTGGTGGATCACTAGGGCTTGGAATTTTGGATAGGGAACAAATGGCAGAAGAATAGGAATATGTGGAAAATAGCCCTAAGATGATATGTGGACTAGTGCAAACCCCAACCATGACTGATAAAGAGATATTGCTTGGCATGGTCTGATGGCATGGAAGCGGAGGCTCTTTCTTGGATTTGCTATGACATCAAGAAAGCTTCTTCCTTGACTGTTTATTTTTCTCATTCTTTTTGATTGTCTCACCCACTTATATTGGAAATGTTTCTTAGGGAGAAATAGTATCTATATGATGCCTAACATAACAGTGCCCTGAGTTTTGGCTATGACCTTTTGGCTCTTCATCATAACTCTAGCAACATTATCGATATAACAAGGCAGTTCAGGCTGGAAACAGAAAACATTCCTAAGTTTCCTTGAATACTTGAGCAAGATTTGATAATTACATCCTGCTTCACACACTCATCTCTTGCCATACATTAGCTAATCAGTATGTTTCCATGACTAACAGTAACAGTGCGCAGAAAGAAAATGCCACTTTGCAGTTAGAATGATCAATCTCCTTGACTTTGCCTGTAAACATGTTTCATCAGGGGGTCACTAATATGCTTTTATTGCCTCACTGTCAGAGATTATGCCATTACCAAGCCTGATAAAGTATTCTATAGAGGATTCCTTTTAATTTTATTTTTTATGTGATCATGAGAGACCATAACCGATAAATTTAGTTCAATGCTTTCTCACTATTAACTAATTCTGAGTAAATCCATTGGGGCAGCCTGGATACAAACACTTCAAAGGATTTTTACAGGATATTGAAAATGATATTCACTGTGGGACAGAGGTTTAAGTACTGATCTGCTAGTGTTTTCTTTACTATGAGAGCTACAACACTGCTAAATGTCATTTAGTCAAAACACTGTATTCAGAAGGATTTGTAGCACAAGATGACTATTTGCTTTTAATAAATTTGTTGTATCAGGATGGTTATGTTAGCTTATTTTGGGGTAGGAGTAAGGGAGATTGGGAAAAGTTCATGGTTTTTTTTTTCTCCTCAATTTCTTTCTTGGGGTCTAATCCTGCTCTCATTGAAGGCAATGAGACTTTTGTTATTGCTTCCAGTGGGAAAAATCCCTAGTTCTCTAAGGGTTTTATAGTCTTCAAATCCAAATTAAACTATAGGGAAAAAAAATCCACCCTTTTTCAGAAACAAAACAAAACAGAACAAAACAGCTATAGCAGTTGGAAAAAACAAAAGAGAATGGAAAGATTTTTTTTTTTCTGGTGTAAGGTTTTTTCTCAGCCTCCTTTCACAACCTATATGGCACCATAAAAATAATACACAGGATGTGAAACCATAGGAAAAGCTGGATGCTACAGGATTTGTGAACTACTTTTTTCAAGATTTAGACTTTGGAGATCTTTTTTTAGGTTTAATTGATTTTTTTTTCCCCTACTGAAATCCATAATATGTTGAGCTTGTTAAAACTTATGTTAGAGGTCACAGACTAAATTTAATTGGCAGTATTTCTTTTGAGCCTAATTTAAGGGTTGATTTGGTTTTATGGGCAGCTATTGTAAATCAGTCCAGCTATAATGGGACTCAGTTTGCATGAATGAAAAATGTGGTCATCTGAGATTCAAATCAAATATAAAATCTTAGATAGAAAAGAAAAAAAAAATAAAATCATTTTTGTCACATTATTTTAGTGACACTTTCTGTAATGTTAACTTTTGTTAAAGAGTTAAGTGATTACTTAAAATTGAGAAAGTTAAAGAGTTAGAAAAGAAAGTTAAAGAAAATTAAAGAAAGTTAAAGAGTTAAGTGAGTTAAAGAAAGAAAGAGTTAAGAAAGTTAAAGAGTTAAGCTTAAGTGACTAGTTAACTAATCACTTAAGGAGATGATTCTAGATCCACTTAATACAAGAAGATAATGCTGTCTTGGAAATATAATTATATCGTTTACTTTTATCTGGTAAAGCCACCTCTTAAATCACAGTCAGTCACTAAAACAGTTTCTAGTAAACTCCGCTGCCCCTTTCAGGAGCAATGGACTCACTACTGATGACCATTTCTCCTCTTGCTCTTTCTGCTTGTGCTCACACCTCACTTTCTGCGTTCACCACCTCCTGCAGCAACACTTTCTCCAGCCTTGCTTTTTGGCTCCCTCCCTCCCTCTGTGCTCTTTGACAGAGACATCTGATGACTTGAAGGAAGATCAAAGTCAATTAAGTGTCATTGTGCTCCAGAGAGAGAGGGATTCATTCTTTYTTTYTTTTTTTTTTTTTTTTTCCCTAAACAAAAAATCTGAAAATTGATGCTTGAAGACATCTTGGGCCTTGATCCTCCAAGACTAATTTCATGCATTGTGGGCAAACCTGGTTTTTATAGGCATATTAATAGTCCATGTCCATAAATCCTTCCAGGCTTATAGAGTGAGTATACTCTCAAACTCACAAAGAGGTTGTTGCTGTGCAAAAAGCACTAACAGAAGACTAATGTTGGATATAAGTGGCTTATAGGCCTTGTGAGGCCATAAGGTTACATTGCAATCACAAGTGCAATTTCAGTAATGTGTGCTAGGGATCTGGAATTGCTCCTGTGCATCCATGGGGCTGGATGGTCAGTATTAGTGAAACAAAACAGGAAGATGTGCACAAAATTCAACTGGGTCAAAAGGTTTTTAGTTTTGATTATATTAACACTGTTTTTCCTTAATCCAGATGTCATGAGACAGCACTGAAAAACATAAACATATACTGTAACAAATATCATTCAGTCAGCTTTTCCAGCTCAGATAGAAATTGTACTTTAGAAATTCTCCTAAAGAATGTTCCTGAGCAGCGCAGTAGTTATAAAAGCTTACGACTAAAAGAAATGGACTTGCTAATCTTTGTAGACTCTCTCCTCACCAATAAATGTGCAAGTTATTGGAAAAGCTGAGGAATGAAATGGGGAAGTCATTCATTAATAAACAATAATGGCAAAACTCTAATCTTAGTGCAGCATGCTAAGTAGCTTATTGGGTCTGGATAGGTCTGAGAGCTATGATCTGCAAATCTGCATCCCATCTTCAATCTATGCTATTCTTTTCATAGATCCTGAATAGCAGTGCAATAAATCTTTCACTGATGATATGACATTTTGTCTAATTTTCCCCCTATTTATTAACTGAGAAAGCCATTTTCATATGTATCATGCTCCAGTTAACTCCTCTTGACAGCAGTAATGTGCAGTGATGTTTCTTGGAGAACTCCAAGCTTCTCACATCTGGAATTTGTACTGGAATCTCTGTTTCCTGATACTTTTCTTTATTGAGCACAGTATTTTATATTGACTTAGAAATACTGTGGTTCCACAAAATGTACTGTGCAAATAAATATTCAAAACTCCCCTTGGAAAGATGATGTTAGTGGAGAATCATTCTGAGGATATGGTTGTTGCTGAAAGAAAACTGCTAAAAGAATATGATTCAAGGAAGACAAAGGCCTTGAAAATAAAGGAGGAAGATGGGTGGAGTTTCCTTGAAAGATGATAACTATAGAAAGGATGAGCCTTGTCAAATGGAATACTGAAAAAAATATGGCATTTTTTCTCTGAAGATCCTGATATCCAGGGTGTAGTTGAAGTCTTCATAATGACTTAAATGAATTTTGGTTATGTCCTAGCAGCATAGGACAATGGCAGCAACAAGGGTGTTTGAAAGCTAATACTTTGCCTAGTTACACATGATAAACACCATCCTGGAATCCCTTTCTCATTCATGCTGTAGAGAGGACTTTAAAAGACAGACACACAGACTGGGGCTTAGAGGTATTCTGAATAAAACCGTGATCTGATAGCAGCACAAGGAGAAGTCTTAGCCACTGTGTCTGTGACCTACCATCCAGAGGTTAAAACTATTTCCTTTATCCTAGAATGTTACCTCTTTAGAGAAAATACTCAGGAGTTGAAATTTGATCTGAAAAAGTCTTCACTGAAGAAATGAAAAATTGGTGAAATTTTTGGGAGGAACATGGATGATTAATTTCTGACCAGCTAATCATTGCTAATACGCATTCTCTCAGTACTTGCATGGCTCACAACACACTCAGCCAAGGCAAATTGCTCCAACTTTCAAATGACAAAAAGTCCATGGATTTGCTTGGAAAACATCTACTGAAACCTAAGTCATACTTCATAATTCTACAATGATTTACACTTTATTACAGTCCTACTTTTCCTTTGGCAATGCATGTGAATGTCTGATACTTCATATGTATATGACAGAAAATTCACAGCTATACATTCACATCAGTTTTTATTCATAACTCATTATGTGGTGCTTAAATGTCATATTTCAAGATGCTACTATAAGATACTTTTTCAAGTGTCCAGTTAGATAGTTTCTTAGTTTTTGCACTGTCAGGACTAATTTTAAATAGTTGTAAAATCAGCAGGTGGAGGTTTGTGCTTTTCTTAACTTTTCTTCACAGTGCCCACTCTGAGCAGCATGGAAAAGTTGAATTTTGTCATTCAAACTGTTAGTTTCCAGTCTCATTCAGGGAAGATTTTCTGTCTTCAAACTTTAAATTCAAAGTTTGAATCACCTGCAGAATGTATCTTGTCACTCACTGCTTAGGTCTGAACAAATACATGAAATAAGTGCAAGACTACTTTAAAAATAGAAAGCAGAATTAAATAATCTCGGTTAGTAAAAATAACTTGATTCAAAAGAATAATTTTACCACTTTACTGCCACCTACATATTTAATTGTTTTCACTCTATGAAACATCTTACATGCTCACTTCTGATTTCAATAAAATATTCCACAAGTCCTGTGAAGAGTATTAGAAAGTTTAATTTTTAAAGGACAAAACAAGTATGTATTTCCATAAGGTGTAAAATTAAAAGTCATCAGAAACTAAACTCAGAGTCACTACTGACTACTACAGAACATATATTTGACTATTTGCTTGCTCTTATAACAGGTTCAAAATCTTCTCTCCAAATGTTATCTCCAGAAAGTTTGTACACTCTTCCACTTCTCAGCTTGTAATTTCCTGATGGTCACCTCCATTTTTCCACTGAATTTTTAGGGGTTTCATGACTTGGGTCCATGGCACCACACCTGGGAACTACTGGTGCATGGCCATCGATACACTGTCACTGCAGACAGTGGAGAGCCTGAGGAGTCTCTGGCATCTCTGCTGCCAGGACTCACAGTCCAGCTCTCCCTCCTGCCCACTATCAGTTCTAGGAAACTAAGCAAGAAATTGGAGGAAAAACAGAAATCTGAAATAATTTCCTTCTCCCAGATGACTGAAGGCAGCATAGCTGCACATTATCTCTCGTACAGTTGCGGTTAATGTGCTTTAATTTTGAACCAGTCCTTACGGGTGTATGAAGTGCCCATTTAAGAAGTAAAGCATCTGCACAGATGGCATTGGCATATCTGACTGTGCCTTTGGGCAACGAGTTGGACTTGATGACCTTTTGAGGTCTCCTCTACTTTCTCAGATTATATTTTATAATGAAAACTAAACTCCTTTAATAGTATGCAAAAATGAGCACAACTGCCAAGAAATGAATGCTAGAGGAAAAAAATCCTTTTTGGTTGCTCTAGTGTTTTTATTTTTTTTAACCTAACGTACAGCTAGATCTTCTCCCAGAAAGAGACTAATTCTTTACTGTTTCTTGTGAGTACTGGCTATTTTTATTACTTTTATATCTCTCATAAAGACATTTCTTTCAGACAGAACAAAATCTCATCCCTGGTAAGTATTTGATCTTTCTTCCTTTTTTTTTTTTTTTCCCAAAAAAGATATCATATTCTAACTTTAATGCTTTGTATTGTGATTTTGTCTTTTTTTTTTTTTTTTTTTTTTTTTTATTGGAAGTCTCTGTAATCTAAATATGTCTTTACTTCCAAGAGGATGACTGTTTCCTAGGGGATGACACCGCTTCTGATGGAGACAAAAGCTGTTCCACACGAGGAAATCCTCTGAAGCGTTAAACACCAGGATGTACTTTTCATTTCATCAGTGGTGCAGGTAGCTTCTCTCATGTGTACGACGACCTCAGCTGCTGTGTTACCAGCTCTTTGCCTGAATGGCTTCATTTGTTAGTTAGCATGCTTGCTGCTTTGCTTCAGTCATCATTTAAGAAATAGTTTACGAGATTACAGCCAAAATGGTGAAGCTAGAAAGGATGAACAGTCCCTGACCATGCCTGGAGCTGGGGCTAGAGGAGTGCCTGGTGCCACAGAGCCAAGCAAGAAAGCACTGAGCTTTACACTGAGGGTTTAGGAGTTTGAGTGGAGGTGAGTTAGAGTTCACAATTGGCTCTGACCTAGGCTTAGCACAAAACAGCAAAGCAACTCATGGCATTTTCAAAGAATTACAACCAACATATATAAAGGAGAAACTATTTTTTTTTTTCATTTGGGAAATGACTTCTTTAAAAAGCACCTACTTGCACTGGCTGGAAATGGAGATAAAGGGAGATCGATCTCTTTATCGGGATATCAAAATCTATCGGGATCTTAAGGAGATATCAGGATATCTCCTTAAACGGAGAGAAATGGAAATCTATCTGTTAAACCCCAGAAACAATAGTTATAGAGACAAAATAAAAGTTGCTGCAAGGGAAATTCAGCCAGTACATATGGAGACAATGCTCACAGTGAGGGTAGGGAAGCACTGGAGCCTCAGTTCACCAAGCCCCTGTGAATCTCCTTCCTTGGAGATTTTCATCCTCAACAAGATGTAGTCATTAGCAGTCTCATCCTGCTACTGCTTAAAGCTGGAGTTGGGCTTCGGAGGTCCTTCCCAATATAAAGTTTTCTATGATTCCAAAGGGAGATAAAAATGTGGGTACAAATTTACTTCCTCAACGTAGACTACTAACATACAACCCACAAACACCAGTGAACAATAAAAATCAAAGATTTTTATTCCAAAGATTGGAACTAAGTGTATGGTGAACTAAGGGCATGGTGAAGGAGAGAGGATGGGAGAAGGTACAGAAAGTGATTATGGCAACTGACATGGAAAATACAGTAGATTCACACATCTGACTGGCATTTATCTGTAGAGGAGATTGTTACACTTTTTTTTTGGTCTTTTGGTCTTGAATTTTACTGTGTCTTCATTTCGCTTGGATGGTGTGTCTACAGATGGTTGACCTGACAGAATTTCACTTTTTCATTAAAAGACTTTTATCAATTTTAAAAAGTAGTGGTGGTGTTTTTAACACACTTTTTTTGTTTTTTGTTTTTTCTTTTTTTTTTTCAATCTTTTGAGATTTGACAATTTTCACAATATTTTATAACAGTTCCTAATGCAAATACTATCCCTCATCTCAGGAAGAACACAGCTAGCTTTAGTGGAAATACCTACACTGGAGAATGATATCCAATTGGTTGTCAGTCATTGATCCTCACTGAGGTCAGAAGAAATACAGTGGTAAACAACTTAAGGCACACTGTCAGAAAAATATTCTTGTGGCCATCATAAGAACAAAAAGTCCTGCCTCTTTATGGCACTGATGAGGTAAACAAAGTGTACTTTGTGCAATCAAGCAAGAGAGTATATATATACTTTTTTAGGGGATCAACATTTCCAAAATTTTAGAAATTTGAGTTTGTTTTTAAAGGTCTCACCTGTGGAAAACCTCCAGAGTAAACTGCAGAGTATTTATTTCTTTCTGGGAGATAAAAGGATGAAATGAACCCAGCTGAGACTTAAATCTGTGGTTTCATGGAGTCTAGGTGTTTCAGATAAGATGCATAAACCACTAAATCATCCCACAAAATAAAATACTTGTGTTCTGCCTTTTAGTTTCTTTTATGTGAAACTTTTGAGCTTAGTGGGGTTTTGTGGCTCTGTCTGAATTGATTAGCACAGCAAATAGCACAGTGCAGTGAAGACACCGCGCTGTCATATTTTCTCTGTGCTTTGGGAAGGCTTTGCCATTTCATACTTCATTTGCAACTTGCTTCAGTAATTCTGCAAGTTAATACATATCCTGAACACGCAAATGGGTTAGACAATGGTTCTTCATTTCTTCTTACCTTTTCTCACTACAGACATAGGTGATAGTTCTCGTAGTGGACTGACATACCACTGGACTGATATTACTCAGGAGTGGCTGCAAACTACATATCCCCCTTTATCCCTATCCATTATTTTAAATTGAAGAAATGGTCTTAATTCCTGGAAAAAAAAAAAAAGTACAAAAGATGATACAAAGATGGACTTTCCATTTGCCATATTTACAGTCCTTGAAATGTGGACATAATTTTACAAGAAACCTGATGCTGGGACTGAGTGTGAAAGAGTTTTCTTAGGCCACCATACATCCTGAGATTTCAAAACTCTTCCTGCTTCTTAGTGAGAAGAACCTAAGATCTCTTTGAAGGGGTTCACAGAAGTCAGAAAATATCACAGCAGAATATCAGATAGCTGGTATACATAGCACATTGCCACGAGGTGGATGACCCTGCTTCAACTTGCTGCTCTGTTAGATTCACTAATGAGGTATTAACTGGGTCAGAGAGCAAAAATGATTGCCTTGATAGATCAGTGATTTGGTCACTCATCTAAAATGTGGGAGAACGAGGGTCATATCCCTGATCTAAATCAGGCAAAGTAAATGGATAAATACATGTCTCCAGGACCCTGGCTGAAATCTCTTACCATCAAACTAATGTTGTATATCTCTGCTTATTCATGAAAAAGTACTAGGAAACTACTAATTGAGAAAACATTTGTTGAAAATTCTTCCAAAGACTTTTAGGTACTAGAGATACACACTGTGGTGTGGGGAAAGAAGGCAAGAAGAGGGCAGCCCTGCAATGCTTACAAGTGTAAAATGTCTGTGTTGATCTGTCTTGTGGAGCCTAGCAGTGAGAGTCCCCCCTTTCAATCTCTTTAACTGGCAGCTCAGAAGAGAGTCACCTCACTCACATATGTGAGCATTATTTCCGGTACAAAATGATTGTAGGATTTTACGAGCATGGAATTCATTTCTATGTGTTGCTGGAAGCACAATGAAAAGTAATTTCATACTCACCATTCTTCTGAAGTCTATGGAAACAATGAATTCAATATAAATATTTATTAATATTTGAAATCAAGAATTTCCTGGGAAAAGCCTAGTTAATGAGCACTTCTCATTTGTCCACTTTAGTTTTTCAATATTTATTGATCACACATGTAATGAAGATAGCTAGGTCATGTAGTTAGGAAGGAACACTGACATATTCTTCAAAGAGTGCATAATATACAGTTCAATAAATGTTAATATGGATTGTGACACTAGGAAAAGGTGAACAACACAGAAATATGGTGTGAGGGATTTATAAATTTCCGTGATGCAGACCTAATGAGGGACAGAAAAAGCAAATCCTACAAGGAGATGGGATCACTCTCTTTTTAGTCCAGAATTTTGTCTCAACATTATTTCTTCAGAGTAATAAGCTAAAATCTCAATATAGAAATCCTGTAGTAGAATAGTTTCTGCTTAAAAAATCTCACCTTGATTAATTTGAGATTGATTTACATCCTGAAGCATATTTCTTCTAATAGACTTTTAAAATCCTAATATTTTTGGATATTTGTGCCATCTGCTTAAATATTACATCCTTTCTGAATCCTGGTATGTTCCTGACACCTCAGAGATACTATAGCAATGGTCTTTACAGGCTAATCTGTCATTTTGTGAAGGACATACTTCTTATCTCTTTGAAATTTTTTATTTGTCTCATGAAATATAGTTGATTTCTGTACGATGACTTGGGATGAGCAGGAATTATAATAAGGAATTATAAAGAACTACATGGTTGTGAAGTGCCTAGGTTATTCAGGAACAAAAGTCACATGGCAAATGAGTTAGATCCATTACAAATGTTAGCTAATATTTCATTTCTAAAAGCACTAAAACCACTTTTTCTAACTAGTTGTAAGGAATTAACAAGGATAGATAAATAAGGCATGCTTTTAATTTCTTCAATGGAAGAAATTCCAATCTGGACTAAGGACTCACTTACAAGTACATAAAATCTATTGAAATCATGCAACTCCAACTCATCTTGCTTCAGGCAAGCATTTAACTATCAAGTGCTGAAGGTTTAGGCTTGATCCTGTATCAGCATCTTGTGATAGTACACCATCTATATCAGAGGGAAATATTAGATTCTTGAATCTCATGAGATTCTGACCTTAAAGAAACAGTGGGATCAGAATGTTTTCTTACAGGATTTCTTCCCTGCCTTTTAGGTACTTACATTGCTCCCATTAGTTAAGCATCTCCTAATATCTTTAATGTAGCTTCTTCACAAGCTCTCCTGTAATGCAGAGAATTATTATTATACTTATTTCATAAATGAGGAAGTGAGAAACATAGTGATTTGTCTCATTTCACTCAGAGAGCCCTTGATGAACCTTTATCTCCTACATCTCCTCTGTAACTTTCTTTTAAATGAATGTCTTTGCTTTAATCAGACCAGCTTTGCATTTCAAAACAATATCCTGTTTCTGAGGCTCTTTCTGACTTTTTTCTTCCTTCATCACAATATCTTTGCCTGTCATTACAGTCACTTGGTTTTCCTTTACTTTTATGATCCATTCCAAACCCTGTTAAACTTTCTGAAGCTTCATTACTGGTCCTAAAGTACATTGCTTTGTCACCAGACCCCAGGGATTCAGAGCAGTTTCGACTTTGCCAAAAATAGCAAAACTTTCTGGAGCAGACTGTGATGTTTTAGAAGTTAGCAGAATGGACTATACTGCAAATAACAGGGCGAACACTTTTCTATCTTGTCACAATTAAAGATGAGAGAATGAAGTGATTTGGAAACATTTTGAAAGTTACATTCTGTATAACTGGGTCCCTTTCTAGGAGATGATGTCTTAATTGTGGTTACACTGTTCAGAGAGTAGTTGCAAGTAAACTTAGCTGTGAGAACTGATGGGCATGTACCAGGGCAACTCCAACTATGAACTAAAACACACTAATCTAAATCTTCCTCATGATGTTATAACAACCAGTATGTATAAAAAACCTGAAGATACTCAGTTGCTGGGCTGGATTGAAAAAGAAAGGTGTAAGTAGCTCTTCCTATTAACTCACCCACTGCAATTACATCATCTAAATGGCCGCCTGAAACTTGACAGTATGTGCAATGGAGATGTAGAACATTCAAATGTTTCTTTTTTATTGCAGTGTACTGAGATATGTTTCCCACAGTAAGGCAGTATACTGAAAAGTAGATTATACTGTTTGGCTGTCAGGAGGCTGCAAGGAAATGAGAAACTTGTGAATAGTCTCCAGTGTCTCCTCATCCTCTGTTACTTCACAGCACAAGGTAGCAGAATTGATTATATTAGAGTTGGTAAAGCATCACTGTCTGCACTTGTTGGCTGTTAAGTTGATTTTTACTCCTAGCAGCTATTGTGTTATATGATACACCCACTGGGTTATTTGTATTGACTTTTAATCCAGCCCACAGAATGCGAGGAGGCTAACAAGGTTGCAAGAAAATTATATCTATCATCTCTCTAAGGACAAATGCAGATAGAAGCATCTAATTTACCTACTAATTAGTATTTCTCTGTTGGATTATGTGAACACTACTCAGCAAAATTTAAAAGTAACCATGGTTTCTTTTTATTTCAGAGATGCTCTGTGCTCCTGCCATAACTATGTGTTTCAGAACAGAAGGCTATGGAACTATGAAGCCTGGCAGTACTCTTATAATAGATCCAAGACAACTTGCTGATTTAACTTTGACTACCACAACATGGTCCTTTTCAACAACAAAAAAGTCCTCACAAGGCACTAGTGGACAGGGTGCAACCTCATCAAAAGTATGCTCTTATTTTGAGTAAGATAACATGAAGTAATTAGTGTAAGATATGAATATACTGATCATTAGCACTTATATATATAACTTAAACATTCAAATTTCATCCATGCACCTAATGAAGCAGCCTACCTAAAGTAAGTAGCTAAGACAATCAATGGAGAGAAGCAGATTATTCTGAATGCTTTCTGAGAGAAGGAGGAGGTATGCCCTACCTAAGTTTATGTACCTAAATTAGGTAGAAGTGGGGAAATTGGAGGCCTCCAGAGACACTTCATTATCTATAGTATGCATATGGCTAATCTGACATGTAGTTAGCTGTTTCATTCAGCTGTGGAAAGTTAAGCATAAGGCAGATCTAAAATTAAGGTGGACAGATTCTCATGCATCATTTTTCTAAGTGAAAGCTGTGGTGCTGGGTCAAGGTGAATTATATGTATTCTGCTAGGTAGCTTCAGTGCATTAAGTCTTGATGTACTGTCCTGTTTACATGGGCACTGGGTATAAAAATGTAAGTTTTATGCACCATTCTTTCTGTTATGTTACACAGAATCATACTCTGCCACTTTTCTTCCTTGCAAGTAGCTCCTTCAGTCAGAATCCCACAAAGAACAATTCTTGCACCACCTAGTCTTAAACTTCTGTACAATCCTGAGAGATCATCATGACATGATAATCATTGTTAACTACACACTAAAACTGTGGTGGTGTTTCTCATATGAGGAAGACTGGGACATCCCTGATATACTTGTTAATTGAGATCTACCGTTTGGATGAAAATTTTCCTGATTTAACCTATGTAAGCAGTAAGGACTGAAAGACAGAAGACTGAATAATTCTGAGGCTGTAAAAGAAGCAACATATCTTTCTGGGCTCATCGAAGTATGAAACACTCCAGAGAGCTAGACAGAGATCAACACAATCTGACACTAATTCCTGCTTTGGGAGGGCAGAGATGCAGCTGCTTTTTTCTTTAAGGAGGAAAAAGACCAAGGAAAGAAGTTGTCCTTCAATTTCTTCCATGTTTCTATGTATGCCCTCTATGCAGGGGCAGGCAATGAAGGCAAATCTAGCCCAAGGATCTCAGGATAAACTCTGATTTTGATGGAGTCTGGACTAGAACATAGTGGTAACTGTGCATAGTAAAACTGAGCTGTTTAAGCATTGAAATAAAGCTATATGGATGAATTTTACCTAATTCATAAAAAGAAGACTTGCAGAATTCACAGATCTGTATAATCAGTTACAATCATCTGCAATAATGTTTAATCTACACTTTATTAAATATTAGTAAGTATCAGCAATCCACCAAATATCCTCCTTTGCTACACAATCATTTCTGAAGACTCAAATGCTTTTGCCTAGCCTAAACTATTGGACTCAATTCAGAGCTAATTGGAAGAAATTATATGTGAAAATGTGATATACAGAATACCATATTAGATGATTTTTTTCTGACCTGAGGTTTATACATCTATGAAAAGCTAGACTTTGCCATCAGTTTCTGACAAGGAAGAGCTGTCACAGAACACATTGTCCTGCTTGCCTTCTTTCATCTATATGGAAGATCTGAATTTAGCCATTTGTTAGGGTGGTTTAGTTGCAGCTATGGACCCTCTAGGTTTTCCAGCTACCCTTTGCTTTCATTATTGTTCTTGGGATATGGCTTTTTGCAGATAATTGTTCTAAATCTTTTTTTTCTTTCTGAGAATAGACTTAATCCTCAAGAACTCAGAAATCTTGTCTGTAATTCTTTATCCGACTCCATTATCCCCCTTGAGAAACAGAATTCCTCTGACTACTTTTTGTCTTAAGCTGATAATTTAAATTTGATCCATGCACACCTACATCTATCCTGCTGCCAGAGAGGGGAAGAACAAAAATATATGCAATGTTTCCTTTGCTTAAACAGGACAGCAATGGAGAATTGTAATTGTTGAAATTCTCTATTGTAATTTTGTGCAGGTATCAATTCTGTAACTCCCTATACAAAGCTGATAACAATGTAAAGTTTCCAAGCATGAGTTGGAAAAAAACAAATTGTAGACTATATTTCAACTGGATACTTGGGAAGTATTTATCTAATCTAAATTTAGGCATCTGAGATCTTCATCTGAAGCTGCAGTTCCTTTGTAGTCAGTTTAGAGAAATGAGCTCTTCTAGTCTCCCTGTGTTGTTTCCAAAGAATGCAGAGATCAAATGGGTGGCACTTAGGTGTTTTTTTTTTTTTTTTTTACTACAGACTAGAAAGAGAGCCTGTGGCGGCAAGCTCAAATATACAGGCACAGATTTCTAATGTTAGACAAAATAAATCTTACCATTTATAATTTTTGAGGAAAATCTGGTTTCTTAGGTCTGGGAGAATTACTTTGGAAGAAGGTAGTCAGCAAGAAGGGTCAGGCCAGCTTAATATTTTTCTACCCCAGGGGAAATCAATATTTCATGTGCTGTGTTGACTTCAGAGTTTGGAATTTGCATGCTTTCCACAATGACTTGTAGGAGTTATTTGTAGCAGAATGGAAAGTTAATACCTTTTCAGCACTTCCTACTGCCGAACATTTAGAAGCTGATCCAGGCCAAATATATTATAAACACCACCATCAGAGGCTATAATACCATTCCAAGTGTGACCGCATAGCCCTGTAACAGGTGTCTACACACATCTTCAATAATACATCCACCCTGCTGCCAAAGAGGGAAGGACTGAAAATATACGGAGTGTTTCTTTTGACTAAACAGGACAGCAACAATTTATCATTGCTAGTTAGAGGCCGTAAGCTTTGCATTCAGTTTGAAAGCTCTCAGGACTGAGGTTTGTCAGACTTGCTCTAAAATATTTTTGATCTGCCCACAGTGCAGTGTTCCTTGGTTTAGCTATGACACCCATTTCTCAAGCTGATCAAGTGTCTGTGCTTAATCTGTTTCACTTTTTGGTTTATCTTTGTGTTGTACAAACACAGTTTTATGTAGATAACTGAAACAAGCGGTTATTCTATGCAGAATGAGATTTTACAACTCTAACTCAAAGATGCAGTGTACCAGATACATATCAGATACAGGTCTGCTATGACAGTAGAGAATTTGAGACATAGAAACACAGGTCACAGAAGAGTATGGCATGCTACATAGAAATTTGGAGTCAAATGAAGCAGCAAATGAAGTGAGTACAAGGTGTAAAGCTATGTTATACAGATAAAAATGACTCTAAGTGGATTCTGCAGTGAAAGATTAACATCATATTCCTCTTGATGAAGGAAACCAGATGCTAATGACTTGCTGTAACACCTCCAGCATCACCCAATGAAACAACTGAACAGAGTAGTAGGTGAAGGGTAGAGTAAGCAACCCCAGGCACCAGCAAAGATTATGGGTTGACCTACTGGAAAGCAGCTCCACGGAGAGGCATCTGGGAGTCCTGATAGACAACATGAGCCATCAGTCAGCAGTGTGCCTTCATGGCCAAGAAGGCCAACGGGTTCCAGGTTGCATCAAGAGTAGTGTTGCCAGCAGGTCAAGGGAGAGGATGCTGCCTCTCTACTCAGCTCTGGTGAGGCCACACTTGGAGTATTGGGTGCAGTTCTGGGCTCCCCAGTCCCAGTACAAGAGGGATGTGGAGCCTCTAGAGAGAGTCCAGCATAAAGCAACAAAGGTGATTAAGGGACTGTAGCATCTACCTCATGAGGAAAGACTAAATGAGCTGGGCGTGTTTAACGTGGAGAAGAGAAAGTTGAGAGGGATCTGATTAATATATGTAAATACCTGAAGGGTGAATGTAGGGAGGAAGGGGCCAAACTCTTCTCAGTGGTGGCCAGTGATAGGACAAAGGGAAATGGGTATACGTTGAAACACAGGAAGTTCCATCTCCATGTGAGGAGGAACTTCTTTCCTGTGAGGTTGACAGAGCCCTAGAACAGGCTGCCCAGGGAGGTTGTGGAGTCTCCTTCTCTGGAGGTCTTCTAAACCCTCCTGGATGCCACCCTGTGCCACATGGTCTAGGTGTGCCTGCTTGAGCAGGGGTTAGATTAGATGATCTCTAGAGGTCCCTTTCAACCTTAACCATTCTGTGTGATTCTATGATTCTGTAAGCACAATGCCAGGAAAAAGGGTATAAACTAAAATATATATGTATAATAATGTTAGTTGTATTAATTTTGAAACTTTTTTTTCTGCATAAAGGTTTAATTTATACTAACAGTAAACTTGTAGCTTTATATGTAAGGTATGCTTCTTCTTTGCACATAAATAAGATTCTGAGTGTTACACAAACCAGAGGGAAGTACAGAAAAAATGGCAATTCTCGTTTGCTCTGACACCTATCAAAAACAATGCAGCCAGCAGCATATTGAGATATCTCTTCATCATGTCAAGACTGCCTTCCTTTTCTCTTGCCCCAACTGTGTTTTCTGAGATCATTTTGTTGGCTAAGCCCAAGGCTCTGCTTTTATTCTGTGTTTGTATAGCATCTCATACACCTCTAGGACAGTGCCAAATATCATAAAGACAGAAAAATTAAGGAAGGGTAACACTTATTCTATCATTCGCACTGTCCCCTTCTCTAGGATGTTCCTGTATCAAGCAGAGCAAGGATTTTCTCTTTCATTCTCCATTCCACTGTTTTAATATTAGACAAAAAAACAACAAAAAAAGCAGTGTTAGGCAAACAATGACACTTATAAAATAAATATAAAATAAATACTTAGGTTATTTTGCAGTTTAGGCTATTTTTTAAAAAAATATAATATTCAGACAAAGAGTCAATGAAGCATTCTGAAATGCAATATCTTGTTATTCAGAGATGCTGACAAGTGGCAGTGAAAGTGAAGGAGTAAATCCATACTTCATCAGTTGAATATAATGAACATTTTGCTAATGGGAAGAGCTATAGGATTGTGGAAAGAGCTACCAGGGGAAGTTTTGAAGTTCAGTCTTTTGGGAGACTAGAAGCACAAGCCAAAACAATAAACGGTAAACCTGCACACCAGAGGGGAAACAGATACACTAACTTGCCAGAGCTTACTTGCGAGTGTGATATGCATTTTTATGATACATATCTTACTAATAAAACCAACTGAAAAGCCAAGGGTACACTAGAATAGTCCTCTTCTGAAATTATAAGTGACTGTGTTTCTGCAGTCAGAATTCTCAGTCCCCAAATACACTTTCTGCCGTTCAGACACGGTTAGGCTTGTCTAATAAACTGTCCTTTTACAGAACTCCAGTGCCAAGGCTGCAGACACAAGGAAATGGGAGATTCCCTGAAGAAAATTAACGCTAATGAAGTGCACATTTCCACTAAGGTTTGAAGTGGAATATGCTCTTTATTATCATACTGATGAAAGGGCACACTACACACTACGGCTATACAACTGCTAGGTACTGAATTAGCATTAAATTAAATTGCTGTGAAATTATGTTTGGCCCTGGAGCATAGGGAAGTCAGTCAGGACAGGCTTTCACCCTTCTCCTTCTGCCTGGGGATGGAGCTCCTGGCACTCCAGGAGCTGTGTGATAGTTCCTGCCAGCTGAAGAGCCAAGTCTCTCTTAGCTGCTCACTAGCGCTTTCATATCCATCCTCCTCTTGCAGTTTCCCTTTTTACAGTTCCCTGTAACTTTTCCTCTCCTTTTCAAAGCCTGGGCAGCAATCCCTCTCCTGGAAAGGATGAGCTTTCTGCTGATGACAATGTTTTCTCAGATGACAGGATCTCCAAGGTCTGTCTCTGGACCAGGAAGAGTCAGCCAGCAGGCTGTTCTCCAGGCTCTGCTCTGGGCACTGGGCTTCACAGGGGCTGGAATCGGCCCAGAAACAGCTAGCAGAGAATTCCTTTTTCATAAAGCAACACTGCTGACGGAAGGATGTAAAAAGAGACAGAACAGTCCATTCACCCTTAGTTTTGGAGGCAGGTGGTGGGAAAAAGAGGGGTGTGGGAGGATAAGCCTGAGACATTTTTTTTTCCTCTGCTGCACATTGCAAGTCTATATCACTTATTCCAACTTTTACCAGGGCTCTAGGCAAAGGGTCTGTAATCAGGTCCCTGACAATCTCTTTTCTCCATTCCAGAAAGGTAAATATTTGGTTGGTTTAGGAGTCTGATCCCCAGCTTTTCAGTAGAGAAGATGCACCAGCGATCCCACTCTGGATGCCCTCTAACAGGCATGATTCACATTTGTTGTAGGAGATAAGGTACACACATCCCTGCCGTGTATCGTACATGTACCGAGCTGGATCCCCTAATGCCCTCTGCTCACACACAGTGTTTCTCAGATGCCCTTTTCTCACTGATGGCCAGCACACTAACATGCACTGCTGCCAGGCCCTGTGCACAAATGCAGGGTGATGTGTAAGTGGAGTCTGCATCAATCGCTGTATGAGCTTGAACAACTCCAGATCCTCTCTGGGCTGTGCTGATATTGTCAACTGTATGTGCGAACCTTGGAAATCACAACTACTCTCATTTTTAAGGTCAAAGGGATGAAAAAATAATTTGAATAATCTGCTACCCGCAATTGCCAGACCATGACACTGAAGACACAGTCAGAGTGTCTTACTGTAGGAGATCTGGACACAGACAGGGTGGTTAAATATTTGTCCAATTCCATGCAGTGACATAATAACAAAAATGAGAGAATAATCCAGATGGGCTTCTAGTCCTTTACTGAATCTCAGACATCATGCCTATTCCAAAAATAATGCTTATAAGACTAATAAGGTCTATGAAATTGCCTTGTGCACTGGTTCCATTAAACCTAGAATACCTCCAGCTTTCTGAGGTGAGATTCAGTACAGAAGTAGAAGACAAAACAATAAAGAGATACATGAAGACAAGAACAGAAAATGTGCACAAATAAAGATGAAGGAGATTTGTAAGCAGGTGACGGAATAACTGAAATGATTCCTCTGCCAGCAGGGTTAGCCCAAATTTGCAAAGAAGCTGTCACCAGCCAGCAACACTTCAAAATTATTTCTCACTCTGACTGACTGGTCCGGAAAGCGCTTGCAGCAGCTCACTTACTTTTCTCAGGTCTCTCTTACAGCTCCCTCTCCCGCTTGTTGACATTGCCTGCAAACCATTTCCACCCTGGAAGCAGCTTTACAAGGTTTGGCAGCAGCCTGAGTGAAGTGATACGAGTGCAAGTGCTTTGTTGTTGTGGTTAAAATACTGAAGACATCAAGAAAAAGGAAAAAAGAAAGAAAAAACAACTTCATAGTTAAAGGTTGTTTGAGTCCTGAGGGGGTAGAGAGGTGGGAATGACAGGGTAACAGTTTGCACAGCAGTGTGCAGGCCAGGTGGCACTTAGAAAAAGCTGGATTTTTTTTTTGCTGTAAAAAGGCATCGCTGCCTTTATCACCTTCCATTAATGGCTGTGCAGTTCCTCAGGGTGCCCCAGCTGGGTGATTACATCTCCCTCCTGCTGTGTGGAGAAATGTCCAGCTTCATCCCTCGGAGGCCTCTCACAGCAAAATGGACTAAAGTATTTCCAGGAGAGTTTCAATATGACTTGGAGGTCAGTGTGGAGGCAAGAAAAGGGAGGAAACTTAGAAGGACGTTACAAACTAACAAGTGCACAAATCCTGTAGGCTTTTCTCAGTCTTCCTGTGTTCTTTCTCATTCCTTTCTCATGCCACGGAGAATTAGAAATCTGGGTACCCTCCTGTCCATCTCCATAGACCCAGGCACAGTGAGGCTGGAACCACACCATCTTCTGTGCTGATACACAATTTTTCCCTGAAAAGAGACAGTCTATTGTGCAAATTCCGGTTGTACCTTGGCAGCCAAGTCTTTTCATCACACACCTTCTGCTAAAGGGCTCTGCGGGTCCTGCCACAGTAGGAGCAGGTCACTGCGCCTCCCTTGGAGTTACAGTGGTTTTGACCATCCATCAGGCAGTCTAGGAACAGTTGCAGACAAGATGCAACTTCTGTCCACTAGGACCAGCTGCAGACAAGATGCAACTTCCGTCCACATGGATTTCCAGTGCTTGGCTGAGTATGTGTTTTGAGGCTCTCTGTTTTTGCAGTGTGTGTGTAAGTGCCTTCCCAATTTTCCTAAAGTGATAAAATGGTGTTGAGCAGCCACCTGCTGAACTACTTCTCACTTCACTTCTGCTGCCTTATTTTACCCCTTCTTCCAACTAAAATAGACTGGCCTCTCAGACATCTACTCAACAAACATAGTGGGAAATCTGAGCTTCTCTGCTGCTTCTTCAATCAGTTCATTGGAGAATAAGGAAGGATGGACTGAAGCACTGAGGTGTTGTAGCAATAAAGACTGCTACCCCCCTCACTCCATACTGAAAAACTATGTCTACTTCTGCATGTTCCAGCAGATTAATTATCCTGTGCCTCCTACTCTCCTACTTAAAACATGCCAAACTCTGCTCCAGAAATGCCATAGGGATTTTATAAAGCAGCATTTACATTTTGAATGGTAGATCAGGAAAACATAATAATACAAATAATAATTTGTTGAAAAAAAAAGGATTTGTGAAATGAACTATTGTTTTCCTTCTTCACTGGATGTTAAGCTCTGCTTTATGATAGAAGTCAGGTGATTTTTTTTCTACAGCTACTTTAGCTTTATTCCTCCAACAGAGTTGGGAATCAGACCTAAGTTTACTGAATTTGCTCTTCTACCAGTGCATGGGCATTCCCTGCAGCAGACAGCCAAAAGCTACAGATGCAGTCAGGCTGAATGCACGTTTACACACTCTACATATATAATTTTCATTAGTGAGGAAAGTTCTTCCCTTTCGCCCATGTGTCTTTCATCTGATCTGGAGCCCTCAAAGCTACTGCAGGTCCCCTCACCCTGGCAAACCCCATGCTGGCTGGCACTTTCTTGAAGAGAAGCCCGTTGCAGACAAACCTTGCTTTTCAGGGGTAGTAACCACTTGCTTCTTTTAAAAAAATKACTGCCTTTTAAGAAACATTAGAATAACAAAATCATGAAAGTAAATATCCCATTATTGCTATTACTGGGTTCACTGACAAGCAGAGAGCTCAGAGGAAGAGAAAGAAACATGGGGGCAGTCAGGAAAGGCAGTTACTGCAGCTCGTGCCATGKTTGATGTCACCACTGGCAACTCTTGGATGGAAACCAACTGAACTCCATCTACAGGACGGAAGGAAGGGGGAAAGCCAGCAGAAAATCCTTTCCTYTTACAGCTGCTGTCACTTGAAGAAGCTCAGTGCACCCGCCAGTTTCCTCCAGAGCAGCAAACTCGTAAACTGAGAGCTCCTGCTCAGGGAGTGTTTTAAAAGAGGACGATCCAGCCTCGTCACATCTGCCTGGCTGACTGTGCAGCCTGTGAGATTTTCATACCCTCACACCGCATCAGTGGGATATGATTTATTCAGTAGTGAGCGCTACCCTGAAATGTGTTTCATCTCTCTCCTGATAACACCCAAATGTGGAATGGGAGAACATATCATCATCTACTCACTGACACAACAGCGCTGGAATTTATGGAAGTAAAAGGCCAGGGCTTGGGGATGGCTTATCTGAGCAAGTGCCAAATCAGCATTTAGACTTCATTTCTCTCTTTTTCCAGCCTTTAAAAAAGTGATGCATAATATGCCATCATTCTCTCTCCTGGAAAATAGAAAATACTTAGTATGACAGTGAATTCTATTAAAAGAACTTTTCACTTTTTCTTTGAGATCYTTTCACTTATGGGCACTCAAAACATTTTACAGGAAGGCTGAGGAAGACTGGCGAAGACTTCATTCGATGTCTAGCTAAATCAAGGCACAGAGGCTTAGCAACCTACCCAAGAACATGCAGGCAATGAATTTTTGGCCTCAGTTTTTACAATTTGAACACTCACTTTTCTTTCTGTGTGCTCTACATGGACACTCCAAACACTGGCTATTAGGGAAGAGACAAAATTGGTGACCTACAGTGTGACCCCAGAAATGTTATAAAGTGAAACCTTCCATCCTTCTGTTTATCTCCAAATTTTACAGCTCTGCCTTCAAAATTTCTTACTGCACGATGTCACTGGCAAAAAAAAAAAAAACAACAAAAAAAAAGCCCTTCAAGTTACAGCTTTACATTGTGACCTGCTACTTCCAAAAGGAAGGGTGTCTCACAAGACCTGTTTTTTAAAAGCTGTAAACAAGAATGACTGTGAAGATGTGAAGAGACAGCCTCAAATGCAGAACAGTGCGCCAGCTCTCTTTAGAATGGCACTTATAAACCCCTAAGTATTCGTTTTATCAAAACTGAGCATTGCATTATCTTCTTGGATGACATAAAAACATGTTTTCCGTTTCAGTGGAGCAAATCCAAAACATACAGAAGAATCTTTTTAACTCATTAGTTTTTTCTTTTTAATAAAAGAACTTGTTTGATTTCAAGGGGTAAAATGAAATGAACAACCTGCAATACCATATCACTGTAGCTAAGTTCTTGGTAAACACAATATATTGAGGTGATATTGTGCTCTGTTTCTGCAGATTAAATATATCTCATCCTTAGATTTATACTGGCACTTTATGGCTTCTGCAAATGACTGTCTCAGCACCGCAAAGTAATTCCACCCTGTCATATTTGTCTTTGGAAATTGTAACAAATTATGGTGATTTATAACATCAAACTCAACTCTTCCATTTTTCCCCAGATGGGAATGTCGCTGATGGCAAGATTCTGGGCCATCCATTTACGTTGTGTGGAGGGTGACAGTGAAACATGTTTCATCTCTCTTGCCTGACACTCTCTTCCCCTTTGAGGGGAGGCTGTCAGCATAAYTCAAGTTGTCAAGGCGCCTTTGCAAGGGGCTTGAAACAAATCTAAAGCTCTCCTTCTTGCACGCCTGCTAATGAGGTGTGACTTGCCTCCCCACCGCCCGGCCTCGCCGACTCTCCTTGCCGCTGACCCCATGCGCTCTCCTCGCAGTCAATAGGAGTCAAGCCGTCATTCATCTTCAGGTAAGGACGAGCGATGATTAGAGATGGAGAACTTCAGGGAGMCTCGCACGGCCTGTGCTTTCCCTCTGCAGTGTTCTGGCCAAGCACGATGCACCAGCGCCRGCAATGTGAGAGCTCAGGGATGGCTCACTCGGGGTTAAACCAGCTTTCTGGTGTTCTCACCACTTGCCTGTGACAAGTGAATTTTCTGACTGGCAAGTTAAGCGCGGTTTTTGATTTTTCTCAGCAAAATATTTCTTCCCATAGAAAGCATGAATAATAAATTATATTTGTAAACTGATAAATTTTCCTGATAGACCTTCAAGGATTAATTTCAGGGTAATTCCAGATTCAAGCCAAAGAAGCAAAATAAATTTATTGTTGTTTCTAACTTTACAAAAGATGAGGAAGACCTGACTGAAACAATGTAATTAATTATACATGTAGATTTAACCTTCCAAATAGACCTGCACAAGTTTCACCCTGAGAGCAGGAGGATTCTGAACTTTACTGAAAACCTGTCCCAACTTTCTGGTACCTTAAAAARCTCATATTGCCAAGGCATATATTGAAAATTACTTTTTGACCAAAAAAAGTAATCCCCAGAGCCCTACAAGGCCAGAGTAGCAGTATGGGATACAGGAATGCAGAGACAGAACCCACCCTCTCTTCCTTGATCAGAGATGTGGCAGCTCAGCAGAAGGGATATCTATTTGCCACCAACGGTGGTCACTAAAGATCCTGGCTACAGCAGCAATCCCGYGCAGGCTGCCCAGAGAGAGAAGATGGTGAAGGAAAGATTGTCGTTTTAGCAATTTCCATTGGAAACTGCTCTCCTGAGCTCCCTCTGCCTTAGCAGCAGAGATTTCACATAATGTGAACAATAAAATGGAAAGCCAAGGAACTGCAGCGTCCAACTACCAGCTAGTTTTGATGCAAATGGGTCATGTCTGATATAAATGTGTTCTTGTGTTTTATCTTGGGAGTAGTGGGCCTTCAGTCACTCCAGATGTGTAATGTTACCTGCAGCGGCTGCTATTTGGGTGAAGGTTTCAGTGCTTGCTGTCATTGCTGTGCGCATGCAAAGAGGAAACAAACTGATGAAGGATATCATAGACGCGCATACCCTCTAAGATTAAGTAAATAAATAAATAGAAAGACTGTCAAATACAATCACTTCTGGAATTCCTCTTGAAACTATGGTTTTCTTTCTTTCCTCACCATGGTTGCAGAGAACTAACCAATATGTGGCATTTTTTTTCTTGTATTTACAGTGTCTCAATAAAATATATGCAGGTAAGTCTGCATACGTGTAAGTAACAGGTAAGTCTGTGCATACGTGCATGAATTTATCTTTAAAACAGAAAGCCATGTCTGTCAAACTGAGCCACATGATATGTAGCAACAAATGAAATAATTTCGATAAAATTACATAATGTAAAACAAATAATTGGAATACCCACATTAAATACAATTTGCATGCAACATTGCATTATACAATTGCTGAGATGCTGCAGAGAGGTATTAGGTTTAAAGTAACTACGTTTAGAAAGCAATTTGCAGAATTTCTGTTCTTTTTGCTGGTTTGAAAAGCAGTGATAATATGTTTTTGCAGCTGACAGGAGAACAAAAAACAATAATTGAATGGTACCATTTTACCCACAAGGCAAGCTGATAATTACAGGTTTAACAGACAGTTTGAATTTAATCTGAGCAGTGGCATCTACTCCTTTTGATTTTTCCCTTGTTGTTGTTTAGGGACCAAATAAAAGTCCCCTCTCCACACACTTGTCAATAGCAATGAAAAAAAGATTTTTTTAGCTGGTGTTTGACACTGGGCCCCTGGAGTGCAAACAAGGGGAATGATTATACACTAGAGGGCAATGTCTGGAGAGCGTGTACGGGAAAACAAATATAAGGAACACGGGGAAACAAGTAAGTGTTGTGGGGAATCAGCAGATGTGCTCAGCCACGTCTCTCTGTGGCAGATGCAGCCTGTGGGTTTCTCCATTGCAGTGGGCTGCAGTTTCTGCCCCAGCTAAAATATTGACTGTTAAACAGTAATGAGTATATACACTAATTTTATAAAAATACAGAGACTTCCTGGAGGGCTATTCAGACTAGAAGTCAGCTGAAGATTAAGTGTGCTATTCTCTTTSGAAGTGTTTTCCATTTTTTTAATATCATGTCCAGAAGTGGAATTCTGGTTTTGCTATTGCCATTACAAATTTCCATACAAAATTAACAGATAAAGGCAAATTTTTGGAGTGCTGAACAGATCCATAAAATTATGGTGTTTAACCCTCTCCCARCCACCCAAAAGTAAGAGCTCTCTGTTTATGTCTTTTACAGTAACTCAAATCTTGCTTTCACTGTGAGCATGTTAGGGAAGAGTTTGCTATTCAACTCAGTGGCTCAAATTGCAGAACAAAGTTCAAAGTTCTGTTTTCCTCAATAATGGAAGACAGCACCCAAAAAACCCTCAAAACAAAGTCAGCAGATTCTGCCCTTATTTTTAAAGTGCCTTYGGTTGCAACCCCCTGTGTTATCACAGGTTTTAATAAGTCTGGTCCTTATTTGARGAAATAATACTGCTCATGACTTGTACTAGATTGACAGCCATGGAAATGAAAAGCTCTTTTATTTCCACCATAGGGTATAAAACATGTTTGTACAGCATTTAAATAGGTTTGCTCCTATGTTCCCACCCCAGCCAACATGTGYCCCAATTTCCACCATTCCCTTCACTAGGATAACTGCTCTAGAGAAGCTTTTGCTACAGCCACTTGCTGTCCAGTATTGGGGGGGAAGGATGGTTATTTGTTTTTGGGAAATCTATTGACTTGCTATCAAATCATCATCAATTTGGACCTGGTCTACTTTTGGTGTGTGACCAAGGGAGTAAAAAGTCTCATAGCTTGATTTCAGTCCCTTTAAATTTTCTGCATTTTCCCAATTTTAACTTTTAAAAAAAATGAGAATAAGGCAGAATAGGGTAAGTTTTAAGTATGCAGTTGTCATTCTTGAAATAAAATTATAAGCAAACTAGCTTTTCAATGGAAAAACATATTAATACCCAATAAACAAATCGTTTTTCTTCTTACTGAAACAAGAAGCAAATGAGTTAATACTAACTGGCAACTTATTTTGAAGTTATTCACATTTATTATCTTTATTCTCAACTCAGTTTTTAGACACTTTGTATAGGATGTGCTTAAAAAGGAAATTGAAATAATCTTTTAACAGAAACACAAGAAAAAGCCAAGAGGAGAAAATTGTTCAAATGGGAATATTCAGTTTATAATGTCCCTTTTTTTTTTTTTTTTTTTTTTTTGTCCCTGGAGAGTCCGCCTGGACTTTCTCCATTCTTCTAAAGTACCTGCAAATACTTGCATCAATTGACAGAAGCCCTGGATTGCATGCTTCCAGAGGCAGAGTGCTCATACTCCAGAGCATTTCCTTCTCTGGAGATGAAAGAATTGAAAATCAAATGTGAATCTTCCAAATAAGAATGCAGCGTATTACCACTCAGTTTTTAGGGAAGAAAAGTTCTCCCGTGAATGCCCAACATCAATGTTGAATTCCTGGACCTACCATCTCAACGAAAACAATGAAAGACCTACCCAAGCAAAGGAAGTCCCTGACAAAGTCACTTAATCTTTACATGCCTCAGTATCCAAACTTACACAAGTTCATCTATCTGAAAATCAAGCCATTAGTTCAAGCTAATCTGAATTCAGGCGACTGACTCTGGCAATACTGACATGAAGAGTTTGCATGGAGCCTGCAGTATCGTGTCCTAACAACTAGCCTAGGTGGTCTCTTTCTTTGGTGTATGTTATTGGTTGTGTAGATAAGGCTTTGATCTGCTCACTGCATCTCCTTTAGAGTTCTCATACCCAGTTTCACCTCTACTTCCACTGGAAAGTCACCTGCTATTTCTCCCTTTTTGGATAGGAAGCTCTAGATAGAGCTCTTCAAGGATACTGGTGTTATTCCCAATCCAGTGGGAGTTTATAGGAATATCTAATCAGGTAAATGCTTTATCACATGGGTTGCAGCCTGGAAGTACCCATGTTTGTAGAGCAATAATATATGTGGAATCTTTGATGAACCACTTCAAACACTATTTTCCTTATGTCAGCAGCTTGGAATTGATCATGAAACTTTTGCAGCTCTAGTAACCACTGTTAACAACTCCAGAAATGATACACTACATGTGAGAGTTGTTAACCCCCCCCAAACCAACACTGCATTTTATTATGCTGAACTAGTGCACAGTTTCTTTTATAATCAATTTGTGGTGGCAAAAGGCTTAATAGCATGTTGCCTACAGTTCAAACTCAGAAGTTTCCAGTTTCTCACAGTGTGCCAGTTTCTCACAAATCCTGTTCTAGAAATGAAATGACTATGCTAGATATTATGCATGAAAGTAAAAGTATCTGTCATGTATTATGTATGTATTTTTTTGTATAAAGGTCTGTATGAAATATTCACTTCAGACAACCGTTGCCTGGGGGTTGGCAATATGAGAGAGGCAATTCAAGTGCAAAAAAAGGAGTAAGTAAAAAATTATAGTGAAGTACTTTTGTTGGTAGTGTGTGTTAATTTGTCAGTCGTAAGCAGCACACCATCCTCCTAAGGGACTATGAAGCCCTGACTTCTGGTAAATTGAATCTCCTTTCTCAGCAAATTATTACACCAAAGTGGGACAAGCAGCTAGATTCCTCYGAGATCCCACAGCAACAAAGAGTTAATGCTTCCCCTCCAGTTTTAATTCACCTCTTTATGTTTTGGGTTGGAGGGATGGAAGTGATCAAACACCGACTTGCTGCAAAATGCAATCACTGTAGACACAATGGGGTTGAGTTAAAGGACATGAGGATTTGACTCTAAATTTCCTTGCTTTTATCCAAATTTTGTCACTTTAACAGCATTTTTTTGCAGTTTTGTTTCTTCCAATTTTATTTGGATAAGGTTTTTTCTTTTTCTTTTTTTTTTTTTTTTTTGGTCATAGTGGAACAGGCCCCATATTTATAAAAGTTATGTATATTAGAGAAATAAGTTATCACTGTTTGCCATTGGTGATTGCACAAAAATACTTTCCAGGCAGGAGACTCAAACACTTCCCACATGAAGATACGAACCATTATCTGCAAAAAGTCTGTGCCATCTCTGCTTGGGAAACCTTGCCTGAATCTTCCAGCCTTCTGTTGTTTCCCCCTGGTTGTACATCTAGGCTGTTTCTTAACTTACAGACATATTTTAGCCTTATGTAATAGCAACAAACTTGAAGGAATTCCTCTTTTAAATAGTAATTATGTAATAAATATCAATGCAGTCAAATAATACGAGTGGTGATTTTTGTTATGATTTGACATCTGTATTTCAAAAATTGTTAATTTTAATGGCTTATAATTGCTGCATTTCTACATTTCATATATTGTGCAAAAAAATGCTGGACTGGTGTCAAAAGATGCAATTACTGAAAATGGGATTAAAAAAACAGAACAAATATTTAATTTGCTATTTGCAGTACTGCAGTGTTATCAGCCTGCACAAATGTTATAATTGTCATCTGTAGAAGGACCAAAGGAAAGTGTTCTGGAAAAAGAAAATACATCTCTCAAATCATAGCCTAATCCATCAGTCATTGTGTTCACATGTAATCTTAACTCAGCTGAAGTCAATAGTGTTAGTTATTGAACACTGGTGACAGGGCTGAATGGAAGTGATAAAAAATGAAAACCCTTTAATGAGAATTTTTGAGTCTCAAGGCCTGATCCTGTCAGCATTTTCTACTGGACATGCCATTTATGCTTGTGAGGAGGAGTACTTATTGCCTTTGGTATCATTATGCCCTATTATAAGTGCTGGCAACGCTACTCTCCATGCATTATAAAAACAGAATATGACAAAAGAGAAAAGAGCAGCCCTAATAGACCTGCCTATCACACGCCTGCAGTCACAGCCTTGGGCAGTTCTTCATTGCTCAGAAACATACCAAGACCATAAGTGCTAAGTTTCCTAGAAATTKTGCCAAGAGATACACAAGGACACACCTACTCAGTGCATTTCCTACAGACTCAATGGGTCAAATGAAGACCAGGRATTATTATTATTGAGTAGGAAAAATTCTCTTTCTCAGAAAGGAGGATGAGGCTCTGAGAACACATAACTCACCTATCTTGGTGCTCAGTTGCCCCAGGACCCTTTGGTCAGTTTGCTGAGATTGGATCCACCCTATGGTGAGTTATGTTTCCTAGTTACCACAAAGCCAGAATCATGTTTGGGGAGCCTTTCTTGCCACTGTTTTTGGAGCTAACTGCTGGCTAGCCAGCTTAGCCAACAATTTTATTTCAACAATGAGAAATGATTAAAATGCCAGTTAACATGGGGGAAGAACTATCACAGTTTTCCTCAGAAGAGGGGAATCATTTGTGAAATATATTCCAAGATCAGAGCCAGGAGTATTTTATGAAAACCATATGCTACTTAATCACACAAATATGTCGAAGTCATATATGATGAGCGATGCAGAATGCAAATATAGGTGTTGTAGATTTCATATATGTATATGTATATGTATATGTATATGTATATGTATATGTATATGTATATGTATATGTATATGTATATGTATATGTATATGTTTGTAGCCTATTCTAGGGCTGTGCTTTTGAAATACTTCATTAGAAATTTGCCTTTTTTTTTCAGTTTCAGTATTTGGTTGTCTTTGGCTTAATCATTAATTTAATGCATTATTTTTAATGTTTTCAAAAAGATGTAGAGTTTAAAACAATTTCATTTGTGGAATTAGAATGTCTGATTTCATGGAGAGATTGTGTCCAAATAAATCAAAATCTTGAAGAAGACTTTGAAGAACTTGAGGCAATGCTGGATCACAAAACTACAAAATAGTACAAAGTCACCTGCTTTCATCTTCCTTCCTTCTGTTTCTGTATTTTGCACATTTCATGAAATCAATAAAACTGTATTTTGTCTGCAAATTAATAGCATTTACTTTTCTTAATGGGCCAAAAAAGTTGACCCTCTTTTTATAAGCACATAAGCAGAGTATGAGTCATTTTTTTGTTGTAGCTAGGATTTATGGCATTATGGTTGTGCTTCAAATGAATTTATAGTGAGTTCAGGAGATTTTAACCTCTGTCTCTGCCTCCTACTCTTCTGCCATGGCACTGACTCTGTTTTTGCTCTGGTGTCTCACACCCATGTATCAAACAAATGGAACCAAGTCAGGAAGCAGGATAAAAGCTGCCGCATTTATCCAGCAGCTAAATAGAAGGTTTTCTGGCCATAAACCTGTACCCAGTCTGTCATGCCGTCCCCGCCACATCTCAGGGAGGATATCGCTCCTATGCGACACGAGCTCAGTGGTGCCAATAGCCTGCACTCAACATGAGCAGCAGCTCTAGGGCTCCTCCTCTCTGTTCTTCAAAAAGGAAAAGATGCTCAGAGAACTTAGAAAAGTTATTGACAGAAAAAAAAAAAAAAAGTAATTGAGCCACATGGAACAACATTAGTGTTCCATGGAAGTTTCTCACACCCTTTGTAAGATTTCATTCTAACAGTGGTCACAGGGAAACTGTTCTCATCCCCATGGAAGGCATTTAGCATCTGTTTTAAGTGTTGCCTGTTATTGTCTATCAGACAGATGGAAAGACTAGAGGAATTACTTTTATAGACATAAATAAAAAACAATACTATTGTACTAAGAACAATGATTTAAAAATAAAAAGTGTCGTTTTTCATCTGATGAACTGTTAATTCTTAACTGACACTACTCATTAATTACTTAATGACATCCTCTGTTCCCTACAGACCACGTGCAGACAACTTTGGTGAACAATGATATAAAAAAAAATTAAAGGTATTTGCTGAATGTCAAAATAGTAAGCCATGTGCTCATACAAAGATAGTTTGGAAAGATAAATTGGAAAGAAAGAAACTGTTTGGAACAACTCAGCAGAAAGCAATAATATATACTATATACTCCAGACCAACAGAGAGATAAGTAAGATAGAAAAAAGTTGATAGGAGCAATTCATCAAGAAAATGAGAATCAAAATATTTTGGAAAAAATATTTCTTTCCCTCTTCATTTTTAAGTCAAGAATTGTACCAAGAATAATTTTAACATAATTATAACTTTCTTTCTTTCTGTCTGTCTGTCTGTCTTTCCATTTATTTATCATTTTGCAGTATGCTTTGTAGATCAGCTAAACTGACGTTCATTCATGTATAGAATGGCTTTGATGGTAAAGGGACTCCATCACAAATCAGTTGCAGTGGCGTTCATTTAATTCCAATAGAAAAGGCAAAAGGAAAAGCCTGGATGGCAGATTTATTGATTACATTTCACCAATGACCAGGAAGAGGCAAGCACTCTGAAAATCCCCAAAGGTGATCATTAGTACTGAGTAACTGTCACTAAACATTAGCACCATCAGCGGACTGGAACTAAAAGAAAGTGTGATGCTTTAAATGTGAGGCCCAAGAGGGATTTCCTCTGGTCCAAAAGAGAAATGGAAAATCTTACAGCATGTCACTTATGTTTGAGACAGCTGAAACGCTTTATACTTTACATATACAGAGACACATATATACCTATATTCATGCATATACAGATATGGTTATAAAACTAGTCTAGCACAGTCAGGCAAATTGGGCAGGGTTACTTACTATAAAACACAGAATTAATGTGTCAAGCTAATTTCGCGGTCTACTTGACTCCAGCTGATTAGGACCAAATTTAATTTGGTCCTAATCAGCCTGAGTGCTTTGCAGGTAATACAGAAATCCATGGGATATGCTGATTACTACATATTATCTGCACAGCCAACACAAGAATAAGGTTTCCATAAAATTTTGTGGTTTTACACTTYTGAATGCCTTGTTACTTCACCAATTTTGATATATTTTTGTTTGAAAGTGCCATGTTTATATGGCAAAGGGGAGCTGGACATCAAACATTAATTCTTTATTTTTCATATTTGGAAATGATTTTCTGATCCTTGGCTTGGCCAAAAGGAACATTTTACAAACCTGAAATGATGAATTTGGATATTATAGGTTGATAGGATATGAATATTTTTGCCATTTTCCATTAGCTCTTGGTTATCTTCCCCTTATTTGTCACATCCTGAGAGTCCCATGTATATACCTTTTTTTTTTTTCCCATTGGAAACAGTGGTAACAAAAAACTTCTTATTCTTGGTAAAGAACTTCTGCTATAGATGTAGTGCTGCTATCTTTTGTATACTTAAAGTGTTACCTCAGCCAGGAAGAAGAAAGACTATTTGAATTCCACCTTCCTGGTCAGTCTATATTCCTCGCAACCTATCATTCTGAACACAATATTCCAACAGAAAAAAAATGTTTTCTTACAGTTATCTCACAGCGAGCTAGCATCAGCCCTGGTCATTGGTGACAAAATCACTCTACTCTRAAAGGTCCTTCTTCCCCTGGTGCTACCTGGCAATCACAGCAGAAAACAGAATATGCTGGGAATATGCTCCTGGCACGAACATTCCCCTAGTATGAATTCTCATCCTGAGCTTTTTCTTGATTCGTGTTTCTGTGTGAACATTAACACAGACACAGATTCTACATAGATGCCTGTATGTGGCACACACTCCATAATGTGATCATTAAAGATGAGAACTTTATGGACTTGAGAAGACTGATGTGCTACAGAGCATGGCAGATTCTGCATGTAGAGTGTAAACTGAAATTAGATGGGTAGCCTATAAATAAACATTTTCCAAAGGATGAGGGCTAAAGCAACAAGAGGAAGAAAGCTCCTTCACAGCTTTCCCCAGCTCTTTGGGAGGACTCACATTTCAAGAGAAAAGAAATTTAGCTATACAGTTTCTCCAGTCAGCAATGGACACTGGTATTCAGCAGATGAAGTTTCAGTTCAGATTTGCAGTGCTTTAGTGATGCCTGGAATGATGCCACACAAGCCACCTTAGAACCCTGCACTTCCTTCATCCCACTTTTGTCTTTTCTCTTGTCCAGTTTTGATCAGTAAAATCAATCCATATCCAGCACAGCTCAAATTTGGCTCCTATGTGAGGGCTACATTACACAGTGGGAACTTGGTGACACTGTGTGGTAACACATTACACAGCTGTACTTGGTGACTTGAAGCTCTGGCTGCTAATGGGAGCCTGTCAGCAGTCATTGCAAGATCTCCTCCTCTGTGTGACTCTGGTAAATACTTAGTCTAATACTATCATGACACAGAGTTATGGGACCTCTAGGGAACTTCTGTCACATCCTGCCTACTAATATCTCCAGAAACTAAGCTCTGTTTTGGAGGAATGATGATGCTTGGTAACACGGAGCTCCTGAGACACAGCTCAGAGGATCCCTAGCTTTGATCATCTTGACTTCAGTGATGTATGTCTGTTCTGGATCAGAGACCTCTCCTGGCTGGGTGCATAGTGTCTGTGATGCTTTTGGTAAACTGCACAGACAGTCATGTTCATTACACAAGATTGTGCTAGAAAACAGATTCTTTAAAAGTAAGATAATTTTCACTTCAGTGAAAATAGGTCTAAGTGCACTAAAGGCAATTATTTATTCGGAGGATAGGTTTGGTACTGTAAGGTCCAGATCTGTTGCCTTAGCTTGATTTATATTATGTTTTCAGATTGTAAATAACATTTCTAGGTTTTCATTCCTAAAGAGATGGGAGAATAAGACACAGTTTTAGAAAATACATAATTTTATGCCAGATCCTATTTTTTTCATCTTTAAAACCCATTAATTTTACTGGTGTTGCAATGAGRCAAAAGTTGAGGAAGAAACACTGGTTCAAAAACCTAACATCTCCATTTGATCATCTTTTATTTCAATATGCACCTGACAGCACTGTCTTTCAGCATTAAGGTGAAATTTTAAACTGTGACATTTTTATTCTTTCTAAGAAACACATCCTTTCTAAAAGAATGTTTATAATTGCTCGTCTCTTTAAAAAAAAAAGAAAAAAGTAACTTTGCAACATTTTGTTTTATCGTGGTAAWTTCATACTATGCTAAGATACTGGCAATTATGATTTAAGTAAAAATGGAAAACCAGTATGATTTACATCATCTATCACCATTCTCTTTCATGGATAAATCACAAGACACCAAAGCAATGAATTGTGAGGAAAGGAACAATCCCCATCAAACTGTATATTTGTGTGTGTAATCTTTTTAATATTTTCTGATTTTGTATATGAAGATAGCAGATTGGATTCTGTAAAGTTTAAATAATACAAAATGATTATTCCAAAATCTCATGGGAATCCTCTAAACTAATCAGTTAATCTCAGTGTGCAGCAACAAGGACAGAGAGAATAGCCCAAGCTCTGAGTACAAATTCCAATTTGTTACTTCTCCCTTTAGCTTAATTTTCCATTCATCCAGGCCACCTGTTTTGTATAGATGAGAAGATCTTAAACACATGGACCATTTCCTAAGGCTGCTTCATGATACTGTATGCAATAGGACCTGGCTGTGGAGTGCAACAGCTAAGCAGTACTGAAACGTCTGGGCCTATGGATTTATCAGTAGATGCTGAGTGAGCCTTACTCTATTTAAGAAAAATTAAGTAGACCCTCCCTCTGGGATTAATTTTTCCTTATCATCAGTCTCAGCTAACGGGGCAAGGACTGGTTGTTCAGCATGAATTTGTTGCTTTCTTCCTCCTGGAGACAGCCTTTGCTCCAGACCATGACGGCAGTTTCCATAGGGGAGAACATGGGTATGAACTTGTCTTGAAAAATCACTGAGTGTAAATTCATCAGRGGAAACATATCTGAGGAAGAAAATGATGCATATCCACAGGAATGTGAACTACTGTGTTTCTCCTGGGGACTTCCCAATGAGCTGGGATGCAAATGTCTCCATGATAGTGATCTCTGACATGCAGATAAAACAGGCTGACTTGGTTGCATAAGTAAATGCCATTTTTTGCAAAGGAGTCATCCTCCAGGAAGGAAATCTTAAAAAGCAGAACTTCATCAGGACCCTTTGCTATCTTTCCCAAAAAGAAACCACAAGTATTTCCATAGGACCATTACTGATTACAAAAAATGCATGCGGCACGTGCCTGCTTACTGAGCAGTCACTCAGCATCTACCAGCATTTACAAATTCACTCCTATTCTCTTCCACAGTTAAATCCTCTTTTATAATCATCTGCTTCAGTGTCACAGCTCTATAAGGACTGGTATTAAGGAGATTCAGGCAAGCAGACTGAAAGGAAAATAGACCTCAGAGTTGATTTTGATAGGTGCTGCATATACCTATGGCCAATCCTTGCTTCAGAGAGTTTCTGATTGAACCACAATAAATGCAGAGCTAAAAGAAGCAGGATCCAGCTGTATTTTATAGATGGAGGGACAGGGAAATGCTAAGTGGTAAGTGTTGAGTGACTTGTTCAAGATCATGAAAGAGCTCTTGAGCATGTAAAAATTTAGATTCAGATCACCCACATATTTAGTAACATATTTTGGTTTAGCACTTTATTGGGTTTCCAGAGGTAGAAAATAGTCTGACTTTTCTTTCATTTTGGAGAAAAAAAAAAAAAGAACTGATAAAACTTGTGAAGCCCTAGCAATAGACACAGAACTGCCTACTGTTGAAATGGCCATAGTATTGCCARTTGTTCAAAATTACTAGCAGCTTTTGGCCTAATATGGCTTTTTGTATTTTTCTGTGAGAATGTATTTATATGTGTGTTATTTATATGTGTGTTAAATACTATATCTCTGTCTCAAATCCCTGCTCTGCTTTCCTTCCTCTCACATGGACTAAGTGCCCTAAATTTAATTTTCCCCCTCACAAATTGGCTGCCCTTTCATGTCAGGAGAAAAAACGCCCACTCAGCATAGCTTGAAAGGAACCTGTCTGTGGCTGGGAGGGAAAAGTTGAGGTGCTGTTTTAACTAACTAAATTAAATACAACTAGAACTCTAAGCATCTGGCAGGTTTGATTTGGATGTAGGATGCTGTGAGATAGTGATAAGTGAGTGTTCAGGACCAAAGGGAATTAAAAGGCTGTACTTTGGTTTGATGGAGTCAATCTCTTTCTGTGGTGTATCCATTAAGGACACCGTGCTGGCGCACAGCACTGCACACGCCACTTAAACTGCAAAGGCCTCATTTGAAAACCTGCTAAGCACTGGGCTCCAGAGGAGTGTGGCTTTTGAGGGGGAAAGAGGGAGATCTGCACAGGGCTGTCCTCAATATCCTCACTGGCCAGGGAAGGAGAAGGCCTCAACATGGCCAATGAGACATCTGGATCTGCTCTGGACTATCCACAAAACATCTGTCAAACAGCCCAACAAGTAGTTTAGAGCATGAAAGAAAAGTCACATTTCTCTGAGAGAAAGCTTTTCTTGTCTCTACAGAGACAGAAAACAGTGTCTTCTCCCATTCTCCTCAGGTTTTAATAGTGCATTAGACAGCAGGTTATGCATAGTTGGTGTTCTCTTGCTCTCTCCTGGTATTAGTATTTTTCTTGCTCATGTAAGCCTTTCCCCAGGGAAAAATGAAGATGGAAAAACATTTTTACACATTATGATGCAACTGTAAACTCTCGCTATTTATCAGTGTCACCAACAGGCAGGTGAAAGTTTCTTTCAACTCGGCTTTCTAAAGGGACTAAAGATGTAAATGAAACTTTGATTTCATAATTAGCTCAACAGATATGATACTTGTCTGCCTCTGGTAACAAGGGGAGCGTTACTTATCTTCACAAACTACTACAAGCCTCCTCAAGAAAGATACAGAAGCTGAAAAATGCTACTGAGTTTTGTGATCCTTTGTGTTCTGAACTAGGCACCCAGTAAGAGAGTCCTGGAGGCAGAACGGGTTAAACATTCAATTTTAAGGCTGACTTTTTGCTCTATTTTTTTTTTAAAAAAAAGGTATTGTAATTGTCTCTATTTGGAGAACTTATATTGTAAGTTCAGGAGCATGGAAATATTGGGTACTAGATGCTGACAGAATATTCATTATCACAAGCAATCCCATTGAATGTCAGGATTTTTAACTAATATTCTTTAGAAGACTGAGCACTAGAGTAATTATCAAGACAATTAGTTTGACAATTCTGATTTCCAACAAGCAGCCTTTACAGAAAGCTTGGTCTTTTGAGCAATTCAAAGTTAATCTTTAATTTTCTTTCTTTCGTGCATATATGCCAATGTGGCATATTCCGTAAAACAACTCAAGAACATGTAAATACATTTGTTTCCTCACACACAGGGATGCATACTTATGAATACTTTCTTAACGAAAAAGGAGATGAAAAAGGAGAAATTGTTTTGAATAAGATTTATTACTACTTGTATGGAAGTGAATGTATTAGGTTAAGAATAAATGCCACATGATTTGATGATCAGTGCTTTCAAAAGGAAAAGGACCAAATCAGGCTGAAGTTTTACATGCAGTACAGGCAGAATGCAGAGAAAAGTACTACAAAAAAGAGAAAATATCATTCCAAAGATGATGAGTGTCCTACCAGATTCATTCTTTTTCAGCTATAATTTATTCTATCTATTGGTTTTCACTTCTCCGTCTGGATGTGAGATCATTGTTATTATCTGCATTATAAGAGCACCCAGAAACCTCAGTTATGCTTGAGAATCAACTGTGTTAAAAACTGCCTTGGAATGATGCACTCTCACCTAAAATGGCTTGGAAAATGACAAAGATGTGACTAGGAATCAAATGTGCTGGTTTGTGTGCCTGTTTATGTGAACAACACAGACAAATAGGCTACATTCATGCAATTAGAGATTGCAATTATTGCAGTGAAAGCTGTGATTTCAGTGAAACTTCTGCTTGCTTTGGATTGTCAGGATTGTGCCCACTATTGTACTGTAACTGGCAAAGATAGAATGGGAAGGTGTGGTAGTTTTCACTTCGGATGCAATTATTTCAGTCTGCAACAAAGATAGTTGTTGAAGATCAGTATAGCTATTTTGTGAAGCAAAGGGGTTTTTTTAAAGCATATTGACAGAATGCACATCATGGAAAAGATATGTAGGATGGAGTTTCTATAAACCAGTTCTAGGAAAATTGTTTCCAAGATATTTTATCTATTGCAACTAGATCTCACGTTATTTCTGGCTACCTTATGTCTGACAGCCGTCATAAAATGCCTTAGCTAAACAATGAAATGATAGTGATTTGACTTAAGTGTTTCACTGTAGATCTGTACAAAAACAAGCAAAAAAAATGAATGGCACTGTTTGACATTTACTGGGTCATCTAGTTTTTTAGATGGCCATTATTTTCCCAACCAATGTGATGTTTTGAGCATTAGAAGTGTCAAGACTTTCCAGGATAGAAAACATTTCATTTTAGTCTACTTCTAAACTGCAATCATGACCAAATAAATTTGCAATTAACCTTTACTGGAAGTGTAAAATATGGAAAGGGATGAACCTGACATTATATTGAAACCATTTTATATATTGAAATTATATTGAAATTATATTGAAAACATTTTATATGCAGTATCCTAACACATGAATCTAAACTTAGGCTCCAAAATAAGTGATTTATGTTCTGAATAACTTTAATGAGAGTGTTTAGAAAGATAGAACACTTCAAAATATCCTTACTTCTTTTGAAGCCTAATTTTAGCATCTAGAAACTCAAATTCAGATAAAAGAATTTGAAAATCTGGATTTTAAGTCTAAAATTTTCAAATTCCACATTTCTGTTTTCAAAGCATCCTTGCAGGGATCCTGAGATGCTGCGGAAAGTCTGTAGGTGCAGAATGGTGATTCAGGCTAAATTATTAGGGCATTTTAGTGATATAATTACAGGAAAAGTGGTTAAAGCTGTGTAAATTCCCTTGGGGAGCTCTTCTAATTGCTCTGTTTTGTTCATTTTAGTTTATTTAGCTTAAGAATCCAAGTATGTAATCAGCTTGACCTATTTTACAAAAAAAAATGGGCAATTATTTTCTTTTTAAAATCCAAGTACCTTTGGTCCTATCATAGTCTTGAAGCTCCCACAGCAGAAACAGAAGTCTGACAGAAATGCTGAAAATAATGATGAATGAAGTAATATAGTGCAGAAAGTAAAATTCAGTTAATAAAGCAATATCCAGGTACCTTCCACTGTACAATAAACCTTGTTTTCCATAAGAAATACAACTGTAATTTTCCAAAGACACCTGAGCAAATACACTTTCCTTATACTAGATTATATATATGATTACAGGAAAAGCAAGCAAATATAGCTAGACCTGAAGTAGCGCTTTTCTTTTTGGAGGCATTTCTCTTCATTCTTGCAGAATTATTCCTCTTTGATGACACAAGTGTTCCATTTAATTTTGTTTTTAGCTGAGTCCCAAATATGCTTGTAAGACACTCATACATTCATTCACTGASTCCAAATATAGGTTTTCTGCAAACCCAACAGAACTGCCAGATATCCGTTTGCTTTCCTGTCTGTTATTGTCACATGTAATTATTCATCAGATGAAAGTACATGCAGACCTTTGGCCACATACTGAAAAACCTAGAATAAAAAGTATTGAGCAAGAATTCAGCTACCAGGAATAGTTCTATAATATCTAGTATTATATGGGATATTTTATTTTGTTAGGTCATGCTAATACTGTTTCACCTCCTTCATTTGCTAGAGTTTTCTGGTKTCATCTTTAAAACCAATTATTCCCTATCCTTACTTGCCTGCAAGGAATAGCCATACATTTTCTCACTGTAGAAATAATCAGCATTAACAAT
Source organism: Nothoprocta perdicaria (assembly GCF_003342845.1). Taxonomy (NCBI): domain Eukaryota; kingdom Metazoa; phylum Chordata; class Aves; order Tinamiformes; family Tinamidae; genus Nothoprocta; species Nothoprocta perdicaria. The sequence goes on from NW_020454805.1 coordinate 400,245, forward strand.
GCAATATCAAGCTGCTACCTTTTTAATGAGCTAAGAAACATAACCATTAATTTATTGTAGTTTTTCATGTCACAATAAAAATACATCAATTTTTATTTTATTAAAGAAAAGTCAAAAGCACTGAAATCGCCCTAGCTGCAAAGCACAGTAATAAGCATTTGATTGAATTAATTAACATTAGTCGTTATTTCARTGCTTTTGATGGATTAAAGACTATGAAGTCCAGCACAGTTTTATAATTCTTAGAATTATTTTATAAAATATAAAATCATAAAACTCCAGTTAGAAGATTATCTGTCAATTTCCAGTAGTTTAATTTCACCAGTGATAAAATATCCAGAAATGGCTAAGCAGACAAAGAAAACTAAAGCCAAGATTCTTAAAGGAGTAAAGATGTCTACACAAGGTGTCTGCAAGCTAGATAACTAAATATCAAATACTAATGGCCAGATTTTAGAAGGCATTTTAATATCTATGGGTGCAGATCAATGAGTCGGAGTAAAGATGTCTACACAAGGTGTCTGCAAGCTAGATAACTAAATATCAAATACTAATGGCCAGATTTTAGAAGGCATTTTAATATCTATGGGTGCAGATCAATGAGTCAGGCCATTTCAGTGAAGCTCATTCAGCTCAGGATATTTTGGGAATATCCAGTTTTGGAACCTCCTTCAGGCCCTCTGCGTCCCTACATACCATTAAGGACATTAGACTTTGATATGTTACCCCTGAAAACAAGACTCATGACTATAACTAATCAAAATATGCAATATGGAATATTTTCAGTCATAGATCTTAGCTTGGTGTGACAGGGAATAGCACTCCATTCTAAAAATGGGTAAATGTTGGGATTGGAGACTTCTCAGGCAGCAATTCTTTTGAACTAGGGCTTTCCTAGACTATCTCAGGCAGCATCCCTAGCTATCCACTCTAGCCTTTTCTCAGACAAGTCCCACTGGGCTATAAAATATGATTTATACCTTTTTTTTCCCTCTCCCTTTGCCTTCACAGCTATTAGATATAAGGGCAAAACCATCCTGCTCCCCAAAGAAGGCCTGAGTGACTGCCCAGGCATGGTGAAGTCTCCATTTCCATACATCGCCATGGGGCATACTCAGCTCATTTCAAGGCCTGTGCCAGCATCCTCCTTGGTTAGCAGTTGTCCAGCTGCCCACATGTGGCCTACCAGCAAAGCAGGCAAGGTAGTGCCTACTCCTCTTCAAGCCTCTCGGGTTTGCAYGTAAAATATCACAGATTCTGTGAGTATTTTCTTGGCAGAAGATACWTACTTGGAGATTAGGTGCAAGTTGGGGGCCTGGCTCACATGGGCACCCATGCAAAGGCGGAGGCAGTGAAGACAGGAGCTCCCKCAAACCTTCGCTCCTGCCATGGTTTTCACCTCCCAGTGTGACAGCAGGAGGGAAAATGCAGAGCTCACAGGAGTCTTCATCTGAACAGCAAGAGCTTTTGACCTCCTTAGGACTGTTTTATARAAGTACTTATTTATCAACTTTGTCTAAGATGAATAAAACCAGCAGTGGAAGATAGTAAAAGATATCTCAAATTAAAACCAATGCCTAGCTAATTTTACATAAAACTTCGCTCAATGGCTTTTCATTCTGAAAGAATTGCTTCTTTATTCAGATTTATGAGTGCCTGAAATTAAAGAATATAGAAATACTGACATAGCACCCTTATTCCTAGGTTACTAACCTTATAATATCTACCCTATTGAGAATCCTGTTGTCTATTTTAAGGGCCTTTTTTTCATTGCTGATTATTGTTTACCTGGTTTCTCCATATTCTGGCTGTAATTAAAGTGGAAAGTATGTTTGAAATCTGAAGTCCTTGTATATTTACTTACCCTAATAAAATTGAAAATACTTGTCTTAGCARTCTAATGGTCTCTTGCAGGAACATACGGTTGTTCCACATTTCATTTACATGATAGATGTGAAATGCGAGATGTGAAAATGGATTAAATGGTGCCTGAAAACCTTGGAACGAACAGAGAATGGTGGWTCGCAGCAATGTGCTAAGTCCTTCATGACAAGAGGGGACTGCCCCAGGGCCTCTGCTGTCTGCATATCAGTTCATCTAACCTTTTTCAGGCTGCTGCCCTGTTATTCCAGTTTTCACAGAAGTACATAGACTATGGCAGAATGAGCAGGCAAGTCAAGAACAAGCCAGGCCAGGGGCTGCCTGTGATGGGTGTATTTGTGAAGGGTTGTAAATAGATAACATGTTCTCCCATCCTAGACCCATGCTATAAAGCTGTATTAGTGCAGGACTCCTACTAATCTCTTCCAGATCCCCACTAACATTTTTCTAGACTCAACTGTATAAATCTTATTCTGGCAAAGCCAATCAATGCACACATTTAGTCAAATTCCATGTAGCTGTCATTTTAAATCTAAAATATATATATATATATATTTTCCCCCCCGCCACCGCCACCACACAGCCCTAGCGGGACAGAAGCACATGCCACCCCTTGGAAACATCTGCATTTGGTTCARATCATTCCCTGTCCTCCAGATATCATTGCTAAACCTGAATCTGTCCAGTCATTCCTGTATATTGACAGCTTATTAATGCTTAATCATCAGCATTTCTCTACTCCAGGAAAGCAGGAATCCTACTTGGGAGCACTGAGGAAAGGAGAGTGAAGTTGGCCAGATTCAGCCATAATTTTCTTCCTATTAGTCCCCGAGCTGAAGAGATCCACTCGCTAGACATCGGAAAACTCCCATGTTGCCTCTCTTGTCTAGCATTTTAGACACCATTAGTAGTCTGAAAGCTCATTTGGCTCACACAGAGAAGGAGCCCACTAGAGCTGGCAAAAAACTTCTGCCGCTATGGGGAGCGTAAACAGTTCTGTGCATAAGAAGCACAAAAGAAGCTGATGCGTGMGGTGACATTCAACACCAGACTGCTGTGTTGCTGCCTCTGCAAGACAGGTTTTTCTTTTTCTGCTGTTGTTCTCTGCGTGTGAGCTGAAGCAGCAAGCTGGTGGCTGAGCCAGGGCAATGGGGGGAAGCATGAACCCTTTCTGCTGCCCTAGAGCTGAATTCTGTAGGGCATTGCATGTCTTTCTAGAGGTCTTGAGCCTCCCCAGCCAGGGCAGATCAAATGGGTTTGCATCCTTAAGGAGAAAATATACTCTTTGTTTTTATGATACGAAGTCAAAGAGCTACAGACTGCTAAAATGTGTTGCTGCCTTCTGGGTGATTTTACGCTGACTTTAATTACTCTCCATCTTCATTTGAAAGCCTGATTAGCTCAGAAGTCCACATAGAAGCTGCATTTCCCAGCCAGCTGTACCCAGGCCCAAATGGGGGAGGATTTGAAAGATCTGCCAGATACTGAGCTGACAGCAAGCTACAGTAGGAGCCTCTCGCATCTATATCAATTTAGGATCCAGAAAAAGTAATCATCTTTTCTACCGTCTCAGGCTCTGGGATATTTTGGCTATCACAATTTAGATGTTAGCAACAATACTCTGACTTAAAACTATGGAATTAAGCTAAATATTGAATGCCTCTTCTTATATGAAAGATGACAAAATTACACTAGAAATGCTCCGTTTCAGACACCATGAAGACTAATACTACAACTAAAGTTGTGGTACATACCTCATGGTATTCTAGAAAGAAAAATATGCAATATTTACCATTCAAATTTTATTTCTCTTATGCCAAGGCAGGTGAGATTTTTGTTCATTAATGCCAAACAAACATCTGTTTCACCTGATTCTCTTCTTACCTAGTGCAACACTGAAGCAGAACAGAACTCTAAATCACTTTCAGTTTCTTGAGTCAGCCTGTCATATTCTGTCTTTAATGTTAAAAACATAATTATTGAGAAACTAGTTTGACTGAACAAAGAATTGCRAGCAAAACAAAATAATGTATTTCTGTTTTGCTATTGCATGTAACTTTTTTTTTTAATTGAATAAATTTTCTAGCAGTAACTCAGTTTTGTGTATTTATGTTTGATCTAGCTCCTTCTTCTGCTTTGGATATGAAGCTTGTGCCTCTAATAGCCTGTTATTTCTTACTATCTTGTTTTAGTAAAATGCTGTTCAGCTAGGAGAACACCATAAATTTACTTTTCATTAAAATCTGTGCCACAGATTTTTTGTCTCTTTATTCTCYTGGTTTACACCTCTTCCAGAAGGCTCTTCTACAAGTCACCTGCCTAAAAAAACCTTAATCCCTATGTTTGGTCTATATATCTGTCTGAACTATTGTTTTGTACATCACAGCTTAGTGGGAAATCCCTTAGTATAAATCTCTCACTTATTCTTCCTCTGTTCAAAGAAGTGACCAGGTTATAAAAATATATATGAAGATGCTCTTCCTTAAGTAGACTTTACGGCAGTCTCTTCCTTAAAATACCCAAATTTGTAACAAATACTCTGAGAACATCTCTTAATTATTAATACAGATAGCAAAGCAATGAAAGAAACTCATGAACAACTACTTCACTGAAAACATATAAATCTTCCCAAAGAGCAGAATTTGTAGTTCAGGTCCCTGTTTCAGTCTGTTTTGGAAGCCTTCACAGCATTGTGGAATGGTTTGGAAGGAAGCAATGGTCTGAAAAGACTCAATTYTTCATTTATTTGAATTATTGATTGCAAAGACATTCTAAGTAAGTATAAAGAGATTATAAAATAGTGATGATAATGTAATTGGKTTTTTTTCTTTCTTTCTCCTAAATTAATAATTTATAAAAGGAAACTAATACTCTTTAAATGTCCTATACAAAGTGTAATTGCTTTAGGAGAGAGAGAGGCTGTTTGGTTTGGTGGCTTGTGGCAGTAGCAGACTCTAATACTGACTGAGATCAGAAGTCTATACTGGGATGAATTTTTGGGTGTCTTTTAGCAACATTGGGATGAAAAGTGAGCTCACTTTTGGTGAGRGCATTCTGAGTATTCAAAGAGGCAGAGAGAAAACACATTCCTTGCTGGTTTTTGAAAGGCTTCTTCTCTCTTTTACAGTGGTTGGCTGCAAAGATAAACTACCTAGAGCTACCTTTGGATAGGAGAAAATGTTGAATTTCTTGTAATTAAATTTAAGAAAAAGACCTAAATAATTATGTCAAGGAAAGCTGCCATGTTAACAGTTTATTTTGTTGCATGTGTAAACTACAGGCATATTTGAACAATTCTTCTATTGTCACCATTTACATTTTAATGAGCTATAAAAGTGATATGAAACACTGTCAGGCAGCATCAATATATAAACCTCTGCATCTTTAATTAGAATTGGAATTATGCAAAATAATGCAATCTTGCTATTAGGCAAAAACAAACTTCTAAACAATGTGTAGGAACAATATATTTTCTTAAGTTCATACAGAATATAAAAAGCAAGGACAACTTGTGGCTAGTCAGTGTTAGAGAAAAGAATGAGGCTGAAATATCTTCTGCCTGTGGCATCTGGAGTCACTCAAGTAAATACAGATTCCTTGGTACTAATATCTTGACTTAGGCTCTGCTTGGAGTCATGCAGACGTGGGAGTTAGTTACCACTCAGCTGTGCATCAGCTCCCTCTTTGAGTACTCTCCTATGAGTTAAGCTCTTTATGGATATTAACAGRTAAGATGGATACATGGAAAGTTATCATGCTGCATATGATGATGAGGAAACTGTCTTGGATGACATGGAACTGGACAGGCCTGACAGGCCCCAGATAATCTCCTGAATTTGTGTCTAAGGCTGACACTGACTGTGTACTCTTCTATTTATAACGGGCAACTGAAATCTATCAAAATCTTGTGCAGAGCACGTGCAAATGAAATAACACTACACAACTTAATACAGGTACAATATAGCAGGATAACAAGGAAAATGCATTACTTTATCTTTGCACTCTCATAGTGCCTGCTTATCYAGGGCCTGTCAGTGTAGTCATCTAAGCCCTTATATGAACATCAATATTAATAACAAAGCTCTTTGTGGATCATCAGAGATGTTTCATTAACAGCACCTTAATTTTCAGGAACTGAACACTTTGACTGGAGTTGAACTCCATCAGTTTCTTATAAAAGAACTTTCAGAGTTTTCAGAGTTTTCAGTCCCTATTCATCACCAACCTAAACAGTGAATCCAGAAAATTGTCTTATCAAGACTAAATCAAGTTCCCAACATAATTGCTGAAGTTGTTTCCCCAAATCTGTTTTGATACAAACGCTGAAGAAGAAGCTAAGCCTAACTTTATCACCTGCATGACARAATTTTATTTCTAATTATACTTTACAAATTCTAAAACAAACATAGAACTTGGGGAAGGAAYTGAACCTGATGATGCTGAATTTCTCCAGTTAGTCACTGAGCCGTAACACTAGGGAGAGTGCTGGTATTCAGTTCATCCTCTTTAGCCAACTCCAGCCAACCCAGGCAGACTACTTGATAGGTAAGAAAACCAGTCCATATGATGGTCTGAAGCCTCAAGTATGGAACGGTTGCACAAAGTGAATTTTGATGGACCTATTGGTTTTGGTTTTGCTATATGTTTTTGCTATATACTACGATAGGACAAGCAGGAAAAGAGAAGAACTGAAGATAASCATTCTGTGACAAAAGGCTTAATGACAGACCACCTCATGTTTCATCCAGAATCTAATTTTATTAATGATATTGTTTTTAAAACTATATCTCCAAACAGTGTAAATCAAGGCTACTGTATGGACTTCATCATATCCGGACCAGTTAGTGACACCAGCTGCGTATTTATCTTATTCCTTTAAAATCTCTTGTGTGTTTTTTTGAGCCATGAGATGCAAATTCCAGTGTGTAATCTTTATCCTATTGAATACAAAAGAAAAGCACTGGATGCTTAAGAGTCCTTACACAGAACTTGATGCTTTCAACACCTGAGCCCTCCCTTCTCAAGGTATGATAGCTTGTGTTTATGGCCTGTTTTTCCCATAAATGATCAATTTTACAAGGTAGKATATGAACCCATGAAATCCAGAATATATCCTTGTATCTCTTCTTCACAACACATGCTAGCTCTCATTGTCGAAGATTACAAGCAAGGAACTCAGATAAACAACCCCAGGGCCATGAAAATGACTCCAGCCTTGAACTGTTTGTCCACCATTTCTAATGATTTCAAAACTTCCTGTACATTGTCCTGTCTGATGGACATGCCGTTTGACTAACTGAGASAGGACTTTGCCCATTCCTGGAGTGAACAAAAGAACATGCATTTGGGTACTTTTCATAACAGCAGCAAACCTCTCCAGTGTATGAATACATATTTTGAAGAGCCTTCTAAAGCTGGGAAGCAGAGTCAAACTGCTCACTACACCTACTACTGAATTTGGGAGCATATAACAGCTCTTATTTTTCTAACTCCGATCCATCCATATGAAAACTCACATCATATTTAACAGCACCAGCAGTGAGCAGCCACAGGAGTTGCTTGACTATTGTTGTGGTCTAAGGAATTAATTTGAAACCTTTCTATTCCCAGGGATACAAATACTAATTCATAACCACAAAGCAGTAATAAAGAAGGAAATGAGTGCATACAACTGCAATAATATACCTTTCAATTCAACATCATTATGAATGCCTTTCATTTTAGATTCTTTGTGCTTTACAACTTTATTAATTAACAAGTTATAAAGACAGGCAATACACATGCAGAGCTTTAAATGACTTGGTATATGCATTTTGTTTTTCAAGGTGGCTTTTAATAGTTCTTTACAATATATACTGGAGCATATCATTGCATAAATATCTTAAAATAAACTAAAATATATTCCTCTTTTAAAGATAAACTTGATACCATATTTCTTGAAAGCTGTCATCTCAAAAAAATTGTGGTGTTTGAATTTAGCTGAGATATATTGAAAGAAAGGAGGAACTTTGTGCACAGTTTTAATGTGTTTTTCAAGGTCTAGTGATGTTTGCTATATTTGTTTTTAGCTAGTAAGGAAAATGAGATAGAAAAAAAGAAAGTTGAGCTGGATGAACGGTTCATAAAATTAGTTGAACTTGCATAAACAGGAATTTTATGCATCCCAAACCTCATTTTCCCACTGAATGTTCAAGACTTGCTTTCAGCTACACTATTCTTGGCTATTCCTATTTCATCTCCAGAATATTAACTTTTTTGTGTGTGTGATTTCAGAAGACTAAAATATCTCCTTAATACATTATTTTTTTCTTTCATGCTATTGTAAAGGAAAAGTCAAAAGAGAGRCAATGATGAGAAAGAAGTATGAGTATGATAAGGCTCAGTAATCTTCTGTGACTAGGACTATAACTAAAAATATCAACAAGAAGTTACTGATAACAGTGGGAGTATCAGTATTCTCAGCCATGATTCTTCCAGTGCATAAGGAGCCAAGCCTGACCTAACAGTTTAAGAGATTATTCCCAGTTCAACTCATCATATTTTTAAATTGTTTCTTAGCAAATTAGTGACATAGCCAATAAGAGCTGGCAGTTTCATTACAGCAATCATGAGAAACCCGGTTATGGAGAATAAATCATAACCAGGTTTAGATCAGGTTTAAATCATCTCCAGGTGGAGATCTCAGGTGGAATAATCTCTGACGATCAGTATAGAGATATATCAGAGTGTATCTGTTTGGTAGATAAATAACAGAGTTCATTTCCCAGGACTATAGGTCTTTTTTGAGGGGCTTAACATTCACTAATTTCTTTTAAAAGTTCTACCATACAAATAAAACTCCTGAAGCTTTTCCATCTGAAGAATTGCAATTGCCTTGCCAGGACTCATCAAGAGGAGGACATCTGTGTGAAAACCAATACCTTTTATATAGATGCTGCACCAGAAGCCGCAGAGAGAAATACTTACAATCCTTATTCTTAAACAGAGGAAAATGAGAAAACATTAAGAGGAGCAGCAAAATTTGGCAGAAGATTAATCCTCTTGATTATTCCTTTGTAAATAAGTGTAGCTCTACTGATATTAAAGCAAAACTTACATAAATGGAAGGAAAGGTGGCTTATAAATCTTTTGTTTTGATCCAAATGCATCAACAGGATGCTTTGATGCTTATGAAGGAAACCATTTCAAAGAGATGGTGAAGGATAACTAATAATCTATTTCTGTTTGCAAAATTACAGAAAGTTCTTCTATCATCCCACAATAATGGATGCATATGTAGTATCTGGAGAAAGTGGTTTCTTAGAACAGGAAGGATGTAGAGGTATGAAGCAGAAAGTACATCAAATTATGATGCTATTTTCTTTCTCTGTTGCCAGTAATGAACGTGTCTCCATCTTTTTAATTGTCTATAAATTATTTTCTTGACAGGAGGAACTCCTATCAGAACACAAGTAAACAAATAAGCAAACAAAGAAACAAAACCAAAAGAAGCTCACATTTTGACACATGAAAAGTCTAAAATAATTCTTAAATTCTAAAATTGTGCTAAGGACTCCTGAGGTAATCTGGAGACAGATGTTTCTGGTCATGGTAACTTGATGTTTAATGAAGAAGAACATGTAGACTGAGTGGAAGGGAAACATTGCAGGTTTTCTAGTGGTTTGCTAAAGCACAAAGAATCTAAGTTTGGACTGAATCCCAAAACTGGGACTAGACCTGCACCACAAACACTCTCTTTGTGTTTGTACAATTTGTATTTGTACAATTTGTACCGTCTTTGTATCCTTTCTAGTTTGCAAGTTTTCCATCAAAGAACATCTGTTAAGGACAGCATAAAAACATTCATGGTGCAACCAGCAGGAATGACAAGCACAATGGTTATTTATCTTTGACAGAGCAATGAAGGCTTTAGCCTCACAGTCTAATCACATTTCCAGAAGGATGCAGGTGTATAAAAAATAACAAATCCTATAAGTAAATCCTGGGATATAGCATATGTACTAACTGTCCTGCACTCAATCTACCAAGTTACACAGGGCAACAACATAGCAATGAATCTGTAAAAAACTTGAGCCAACTTTAAACAAAGATAGATAAGTCCACCTGCTCACTCTCACAGAGAATCCCTCCACATATGCCAGCTGCCAGAAGATTTATTAAGCTCAAAATCAGGCTGTCTCACGGCTACTGCATTGGTTAAAATATCAAGTCAATCCATCCCTTTTATGTCATCAGTAAGCAGTAAGAAATAAAAGAAGAAATGTTATGTAATTGCAAAGCCCCTTTAAATTAGAATTCTATCTCTAGGAAAACACAATCATCTAGCATTCAAGTAGCTAACACTTCTCTCAACTATCTAAAAGGCATTCAGAGGTGTTTCTTGTCCCCTTTGCTACTGGTAAGATGTCAAAAATGAAAACATGCCTGCTCCTAGAAAGAGATGAGGACATATGAGTGTGTGTGAGAGAGAAAGGGAAAATGAGGGAGAAATCTGGAAACAAGCAACAGCTTCTTCATTCGAGAGCATGCTCATTAACCGAGAGGCATTCTCCACTGGGAGGAGAGGAGGGATATCACCAGCATAACGATAATCTCAGAGGCAGACGGAAAGTCTAAGTTCTCCTGTGACTAACGTTGGAAACATGGCAAAACAGTTGCTTTTTATCTAAGGAACAAGTCTAGGTCTGGATAACCATGCCCTGAAGTGAAACTGAGCTCTACCTGCATCTGCATTTCTGAGAAGGAAAGTTTGCCTAGATTTTTTGATAGGTGGAAAGAAACTTTTTTAAAAAATATATATTTATTATATAAATCCTCTCTATCAGAAATAATGTAAATATGAACTTGAATCATGCCATGACTGAAGCATACTGGCTCTAAACACAGGCGTAAATTGGCTAAACATTGACTTCACTGAGATTTACATTTGCTCCATTCTGCTCTTGCTTTATGAATAATGCTTCAGTATGGAAATGATGGATATTCATTGTAGTGGTGTTGAACTGGAGTTGGCATAAGTAACTTCTGCTAAGTTGTGCAGATGTCTTGTCATTACTTGTTCATTTTCTTGGCCCAGAATGAATACTAAAATAAATACTCTGTATAGAATCGAAGCAAACACCTACAGTTCCCTAATAGGAAAGCTCTTGATTAGTACCCAATACCTCTTCTTAACCACTAATAGCATTTCACAGAAATGTTTCTCCGTTAAGATGGACATCTGTAAGAAGAAGGAATTTCTTAAATGAGAAAAAAACTATTAGTTAGCAAGGCTCTAAAAAAAAACAATTCTGTTTTCTCAAAATTATGTCTTCTCAATACAAAAAGTGGAAAAATGAATACAAAWGGAAAACATTCTAATAATATTGATTACTATTGTTACACCATGAAAGAACAAGTTATCTACTCATGCAAATTAAGAAGACTCACATGAAGTTCTACTGTAGTATGAGCTGACTAGGAATCTGTCATTTATATGTTTTCTTCAATGCTCAACATTTATATGTTTTCTTCAATGGTCCAGCAGAAGGTCATAGGTGGTTAAGGCCTACAGTCCTTACAGACATCAGGGGCTTCCTTCCCTGGGGAAGGGAAATCTAAGGAGGGATCTAGTAAGAGCTTACAACCATGTGACAGGAAGCCAGGAAGATGAGAGCTAGGGATGATCAAACCAGAGATTAGGATCAAGCCTTTTCACTGTGGAAGTAGTGTTGCTCTGAGATAGGTTGCGAGGGAGCTTGCGGAGTCTCCATCTTTGGCTGAACAAAGACATACTGGCCTGATCTAGTGTTGCTGATAGTCTTGTTTCGAGTTGSAGACCCCTCATGCTGTCTGTTACAACATTATTTCTGTGACTTTGTGGTTTTGTGAAATATGCCCTGACTTATAAGGGAGAACATGTATAAGAAAATCCTGACACGAGAGCTTTCGCAATATACTGCACCGTCATAGACAAATTTAGCTATATCATGGTTAACTGAAAAGACATTTTGGTTTCAAAATGTTTAAACATATTGTACCTGGGATATCAACATGTCTCAATGCAAAAATTCGAGAATGCTTGTACCCCACATTTTTGAAACCATTATTTTCAAAATTCCTCTGTAAAGTGTTCACAAGAAATCCTGAAATAAACAAATTCTTTTTAAAAGCTCAGCTCAGTTACACTGAATGTTTCCCTAATGTCTTCTAATTTACTGCAAAGAGAGAAAATGACAGGAATTTTAATAGCTTTAGTGTGAAGCCAAGTGAAACTAAGTGATTTCAGTTGATATATTCAAACCTTAAAAGTCAAGAAAAAATCCCCAAATGTGAACATTTATAACTGAAAGAAGCCTTGACAGAATAGCTGCTAATCAGGACAAGTAAATTTTCATGGAACTGATTAATTTTAAACAACAACAAAGAAAAGACTCAGGAGTTACTAAATGCAACGATCAGAAAATTTCTTATTTCCACTTTAAGTGATGTATCTCATTCCTACTATTAGAGTCTATTTTTCTTCTTGATTCCTGCCTTCTGAATTCCCATTTATACCAGGGAGTGGCACTTTTGTTGACACTTACTGATATATGAAATGAATAACTTCATTGACTACTTAGTTGCATTGAAATAAATAGCAATTTAATTGCATGAAATAAAATTATACAATGAAATTATATTGATTTTAATCGGAGGTGAAAATTTAGCAACCAAGTTGGAAATGAGTTGCTTATAACCTAAATCATCCAGCTAGGGAAGAAAAATAGTATTTAGTAAGGTAGATGATCAATTACTTCGCTGAATAGAAGAATACTAAATGGGCAAGATTTAATATTCAGGCAAAAAAAAAGGTAAGAAACTCAAACAAGACTAAAAATATGTAAGCACCAATTTTCTAAGTAATTTAAAAATATATCTTGAATATTTACAGGTGTTSCACTTCACTGCAATACAAACATATTTGTCTTTCATATTTTGATACATACATACATATGTTTTCCATAAATTAATATGCAATAAAGAGAACAGTGAGCTTTTGAACAGGCATGAAGACTATTTTAGGCTTCCTGATATAATGGTTCACTGTGCAGTGCTCTGCCTACCACACCATGGCACTGCTCTAACTCAAAAGTTTTGTTAAGAAGCTGGTATTTACATAAACATATTCTTTCCTAATGGAAAGAAATAAATTGTGCAGCTCTAAATCTGGAAAACAGTTGGTGTAGAAAGATGCAGCCCTGGTAGGAGACTTTGTAAAAATAAACCAAAACAAAACAAAAGCAAAAACAAAAACAAAGAATAAAAATAATCTTGGAGAATTTATGTTTAGTATTGGGGTCCAGAGTTAATTCAGAGCATTCATGGACAATATCATTCCTTCCTTTTTCTATGTGTAAGCTATATCTACTGTTTTCACTATTCTGCCAGGCCACTGCTGAGAATACCAACTTGTCTCAGGTTTCGAAGGGCACAGCTTTACTTTCATTTTGGGGACCAAAATAGTCAGTGGAAGTATTGCTGATTGCTTTAATAARGCAAGAGAAAAAAAACAATTTGACTCCTGTCTTTCACTGGGCATCCGAGCATGTGCAGAATGGTGATTGTAGAGCCCTACCCTAGCAGATGCACATTTTAAATGGATTATACAATTTATCTAACCAATTAAAACAGCAACCTCCCCCAAAACAAGCAAACAAACAAACAAACAAAAAACAAACAATTAAGCAAACTAAATTGTTAAACTAATATAGTTATTGACACAGCGGCAAAGAGTTTCTGAGAAGTACCAAGGGCAAACTAAAATAGCGAGACTGTAAAACCCTTAAGGAGACAAGTCGGTGTGCCATCCTAGCCAGCGCGATCATGAAAAATCCAAGTGACTGGTTGATGTATCTGGGAAAAATAAAAGCCTTTTAGTCTTTACTGACTAGGAAGCACAGAGAAAGACAAGGGAGACAAATGCCAGTTTTATTGCTGAGAAACATGTATTCCAGCTCATGGAGCAGAATTGGGAGAGACTCCAAAAGGACAYGTCTGCCAGTTCTCTTAGCAGGAGTAGAGATGTTAAATTATGGTCCCAGAAAGAGATAAAATAGAACAGCAAGAAAGAGAAGCAAAATAAATAATTTAGCTCAGTGTGAAAAAGATTTTTTTAATGTCACATTTCCAATCATTGAACTATTTTGGCAATGCCTTCTTTGGCTTCTTTGTCACTTGTCAGATAGAGAAGAACTTATCTCCATGGCAACACATTATATTTAATGTAGAAAGGAGAATCTATCTATCTATCCATCTCAGCATCTAAGCCCATTAAAGCTTATTAAATAATAACCTACAGTAAGAGGGGAATAGGGACACATACTGAAGCATTTGTTCAAGGAAAATAAATACTTTACTAGATACCAACTAAAAGTGGGATATTATATATATTCAGGGTTTGAAAACAGTATCAAAACAGATTTTAAATMGGAACAGCTTTCTAGGCAGTGCAAAACCTGTAGATTTGATCGGTAATCTAAATGTAGTGTGTAATGGAAAAATGACATTTTGTGTCATACGGGAGTTACGCTAACATGAGCGCTCCAAGRAGAGTTTCCTGAAGCTGGAATCCATGGCGTAGAGTGAATCATATGGTGAATAAAAAAACAAATGATCACGAGGATGGGGATTAGCAGCAAAGTGAAAGCTCCTAACCTAGTGGTGTGTGACTTTGACTTGCCCTGAATTAACTATGAGTGGAAGGCATTTAGTGCTTACAGGAACAGATTCATAAATCTGGCTAGTGCATAAAATGGACCAAAGTAGCTCTAGGAAGAGTAGTTCATGAACTGTAAACTCAAAAAAGTACTCTGAAATCTGTGATTTTGTGATTACATTATGCAATCAGACCAATTTGTCATGTGCTGGGCAACATGTATACAAAAATCAAGTTCTTTCAACCTGTTCAAATTTTATGATAATAAATTACTTGCTAATGGTTACACACAGGGAATGACAAATGCTCCTGCTGGTGTCAGACCAAGCGCTATCAGCTTGTGATTGGTGAGCCCAAAGCTCTGTATTCCAATGATGCTCCAGACCCATGGTGACAGTTATGTGCCACAACACCTGCTAAGCGCCTTTATATTCAGAAAGATTAGAGTTTGGATAAGGCTAAAATGAGCTCTTAATCTGTCTATGCTGTTTTGTACACCCTTAGTAACCAACAGACATGAAAATCAATTAAAAGGGTACTTTGTCCACTTGGTTCATACTTGCATACTTCATTAATGAAATATCTTTGGGTTTCATCTTCACAACAGGCATCTAGACAGAAATGAAAGTAATAATAGCRCAATGTTTTTGTTCAGAGGAGTTCACTCGTTAAAAGTTAACTGAGTAGGAAAAGAAAGAGAATAACTGAAAAAATAACATGTAGTGGAAAGTGATTCACACTGAATCTTTTAATGAACCTTATAAATTATATTTTGCTTTATATTTATATTTGTATAAATATATTCATGAATATGTATATTATRTCTCTACCCAAGCATCTATTACATCTTCTGTCCATCTGTTTTTAGGGGGAAGGAAACAGAAAAAATGCAAAGTGCTCTCAACATAACTGGAACTACTAGCACAGATATTTATCCTGGTGTCAGTCAGCTGTTTCTTACTAACTCAATTTACTACTTTATCCCAACAACCGTGGAGGCCTGGAGAGGGTATTCCTTCAGCAGATGCCAAGGTCAAGGGAGACCATTACTAGCTGATGGTCATACAGCAGCTGAGACCCCTGCACCCAGTTCTGCCCTCCACCTGTGTGCACTCATAGATGCCCCTCACACAAAGCTTGGGTGATTTATGCTTTAGTGCTGGCACTTCGTGTCTGTCTATGTTCCTCAGGTCCCACAATCAATGCTTGTGAGCTGAGCACCTCACCTTATAGACCTGTATCTGAGTCTTACTAGCAACTGTAAAAAGGTTAGCTGAAGTCAGGGGAAGCCAATTATGCCAAAATCATTGTCAGGAATAAGTAGAACATGCAATTTTATAGTGACTGCTGCAATTAATAAAGCATTGTAACATACTCAGCAGATTAAATCAATATCATCTTAAGACTATTTTGYACTTAAATACAATCCACATTATCTAACTATGTGCCATTATAGACAGAATTCTCTGCAGTAAAGATGTGACCTTTTGTTCCTTTAAATCAAGAAAGTAATGCATTAACTTCTTCAAAACTCAGTACATATCTTAGATCATAGTAACTTAAAAGAGGGAGATGCTACATTTTCTGTATCTATAAATGCTTTATGGAATTAATCTGTCTGAACATGAAAAAATTTGACATTGGGGGGGGTCAGAAATGTATGTCGTTATCCACTATTACTATCATCCTTGAAGTTAGTACTTTTGCAGTATATTAGGAATTTTCACATGACCATATTAATACTTACAGTATTCTGCAGACTGCTGAAATAACATTGTCTTCTCAGCTTTTCACAGATGCTGCTCTACGTACAAGCGATGACAATCAGGAGACAGTATCTCTGAAAGATCTTGCCTAAAGGACAGTGTTTTGATGGAGCACGGAGGAGAGACAGACACTTCTCTCTTTCTCTCTTTTTTTTTTTTTTTTTTTTCAATTCTCTCCTTTGGTTTTTAATTTGTTAAAGGAAAAATGTCTATATTTTTCAAAGAATCTCAAGATCATTTATATCACTTATTCCTATTTTAAAAACAGTTCTTGAATAATCTGTGTGAGTCTTAATGAGGTAAGAAAAAAAAACCTAGTAGTGATATTACTGTTACTCAATGGCATAATAAAATTCCACTGTACAAATATTAGAAAGATTTTTATAGTTTTTTTGAAAGTATCCAACTTCCTAAAGAAGGGTTTTTATTTTGATGCATTATGCATTAATTAATCTTGACTACTATTTTGAAGTATAGTGTTATTGACATTTATACCAAGCTGGTGGGGAACAGATAAGGACCACCATTATCTGACCTCAGGTCAGCATACTACATTTCTTGATGAAAAAAAAAAAAAAAAAGAGTAATCTCAAGAGATTTTCTTGCAGCATAGTTATGCTATTTCCTGCATCGGTATTTTCGTTAGCATCCCTAAAAAAAAACACATAGCAATTACTACTTTTGAACTCGTTTCACAGAATAAGAAAGTACAAATCCTTTCCCAGGAGGGAATGGGGCTCCCTGAGAAATGAGAACGAGTTGGCTTTCATGGCCGCATGTGCGTCCTCAATAACTTTGTTGCTAAGAAGAGGTTAAATCATGCTCTTTAAGGTCTTTGTTAAACGTATCTATGTGCCTCATCTAGAGAAGGCCAAAGGATAATATCCTGTAGGGTCATGACTGGGAGCTTGCTCATAGTCATGAGGAAGATGCAGTCATCTTCCTGCAGTCATAGTCTACAAGCCCAGAACTGAAGGATTTGCTCTTTTCGTTTCTCCACTTCTTTAGAAGGAGATATCCAAGGCTGATGTTACCATCCTGATGGTGGTGGGGTTGGACAGCTCCTGACTTCCTCTGGCTGGGGGGCAAGGAAGAGAAACAACATGCAGCATTTTGTCTCAGACGACASAGCTAAAGCCATGCTGGTCAGATGCAAATGGGGCCTGAGTACTAGTGGAGTACAATCTGACTTGACATTTTGATGTGGACAGATGTTTGGTGACTGTCTCTGTTGCTCTCTTCCAACCAAGTAGAGAGGACGCAGGAAAGACAAAGGACTTTATTAACGGTCCCTGTGAATAGGCCTAGAAAAGCAGCACGACCTCTTTCTTTAACAAATGTGTTACACTCTGGGAAAAAAAAAGAAAGTTTGCTTCAGTCAAACTAGATTAATTTTCCTTTAGAGCTATTTTAGTTTGCTTAAGGCATCCTAAGTACTCTGTATAAATGAATTAGGAATGACAGTTTCTCTAGCAAGGGGATAGGTGACCATGTTCTTTTCTTGTAGAGCACATACTTTGCAAGAACAAAGAACAAAAAGCAGCATGTTATCTGTACACGTGTTATTTAAATGCTTCTCTCCCCTTGCTTTGTGAGAGCTTAGCATTCCCGGTGATGTGTGGAGAAAGACTTTGAAATATAAAAATAGCACTTCAGATAACATAAAATTACTTTGCAGCAACAAATACACACACCTACCAGTCTATAGATGTGCTAAGCAAAGCACAGTGGAATTTTATAAACAAATTTACAGTGTGTCAAAAGCTTCCACAAGAACATAGATTGAATAATGCTCTGTAATAATAGTCCCTGCTTCGCAGTGCTCCACAATAGCTGGTCTCTGCTGCAATGCATACACTGGTGCGCAAGGAAACAAATCCTAATGCCTTAAATCAGGACCTTTTTTTGTTCAATAATTTCCAATATGATGTATTCTTATAATATTGCAATCTTTTTCATGACTCTAAGAGAGACACAGGAATTAAATTGGATTTTGGAAGTCCTAAGTGKATGGAATATATTTCTGAAGTTAAATCCCGTCTAACCTAAAATATTAAATAAATACATAGTCTTAACTCCAAATATTTTGTTCAATGGCAGAAGAAGTGCTGTGGTCTACCACAGGCTACGTGAATCGGGTTATAACACTGATTCTGGTTCATCGTTGTGGACTGGGAAACTATTTCCAATTTTACTCCTTTTAAAACAACTGGAAGCAAACAGCTTCTTCTAAGAGCTCAGCAAACTTCTAGGAAGCACTTATGTGCCCAGACTGAGGTTTACCAGCCACTGCTCTGATTAAGAGATTTGGATTTCTTGTGGTTGATGCTTTAGTTMTGGAGTTTCTCCACGCAGAAAGCTGTTGCCTTGGTAGCTGAATGACCTGGGGGGTTAATAAAGGGAATTTTCAACCCAGAGATGAGTGATTCATGCCTGGCTTAACAGAAAATAGTAAATGAGTTTGGTGGTCTCAAACTAGCCCACAGGCTCATTGTAAAATCCCAGAATCATTTCAAAGGAGTTTACCATAGCTGAGATTTTCAATTCATAAGAGAGCTAAGACTGGAATAATAGGGTTATGTTTCAGGGCAGGATGAGAGGCCATTAAGTAATCCTAGTATATTATTAAGTAATACAAGTTTAAATACATGTGCATAAAATGTCTGGAATTAAATTAAAAAAAAAATTTAATTCCATTATGAGTTTAACTTTTGACCAAATAGTTGCAAAGAAAAAGGGAAACAGTCTTTCTCATACTGCTGAAGACAGTGTTATTTCACTGCATACGTAGTGATAATGTACATTTCGATAGGAATTGGAATATCATCTGTTATGGAATACAGTGTTTCAAAAGTGTCTGAAGAAGTTGATTTTATAATTATTCCTATAAAKATATTTAACTCATTCATGCCAAGACATGACACAAGTTTTGAGTCTTTTTGTTAACAATGATGTTTGAACATTGTTCTCTAGGTGAGGCTAAAGATTTGAAACTATTTGTGGACTGTTTCTAAAAGCAAGCAAGCTGTAAAACAGCAGCATCCCATAGACTTATCACGTTCTGACTGAAAATTTCAATTTTAGTATCAGGTTTCTTAGCATTGAGAATCTCATTAGAAACAAAAAATACGGAAACACAATTGTAAGAAATCATCCAATAACGATTCCATAACAATTATAATCATTGGAAATGATCATTGGAAATGATTTCAATAATCCCCTGGAAGTAATGCTTTTGTTTGTTTCTATGAATGTACATAACAAAGCCTTCACATTTGATTTCTGTATGCCAAAGGGGCAGGAGCAAGGCTGCAGCATGCTCTACCTTTGACCATAGCTTTGGCTCAATCCCCAGTGCTGCTCTGGTGCAACCATTAGTTCACTGATGAGGATTGTAATCTTTACTGACTGCCTTGGACAACGAGAAATGGAGTTCAGAAGAGTCTGAGGACTACCACAAGGCAGGTATCAAGAAACCCAATAGACTGTGGTAAGTTTTCTCTTTATAAAGTATAAACACCCCACATGTTTATGGATGACAGTGGTACCAAGGAGGGAATGAGGGGGAGAGATGAAGGGAGCGACAAATAGACTGTAAATTAAAATTAACTGCATCAGAAACTTGAAGGAAAGATACAAGTTGGGTGCTCTGTATAGAAAATATCTTATTGCAGTCAAGCCTGACCCTGTTCCTTGAAAAGCATTTCTCTGATTTGTTCAGGTCACAAGTGGGATGGAAATGAGCCTCCGTATTGCTTCTTCACACATCCGGATTTAATAGACTTTTTTCCACTGATAAAAGACCACTAATGAGTTCATTTTCAAGCTATTAAATTGGCTAGAATAGCTAGTTCTGCTGATGATTGCACAGAGACCTGACGGTCACAGCGGGTTTTGTCTTTGGTTGTTAACCCTTTGCTGTCTCAGCATTGAAATATAAATACTTCAAAAGAAAAGGAAAGAAAACTAAGCACAAGAGACCTTGCCACCCCCACCCCATGCTTTCTTTGTTTTTCTTTTTCCATTTTGTGACTCCATGTGTTTCTCAGATGCCTGTAAACAACATTACTTAACTCCCACACAGCTCTTGTTCTTTGTACCAGTA
Source organism: Nothoprocta perdicaria (assembly GCF_003342845.1). Taxonomy (NCBI): domain Eukaryota; kingdom Metazoa; phylum Chordata; class Aves; order Tinamiformes; family Tinamidae; genus Nothoprocta; species Nothoprocta perdicaria. Next base: position 420,673 of record NW_020454805.1, read on the forward strand.
ATACCTTGCATGATCCAAACAATTAGAAGTACATTCACAATGRCATTTGAGTTTGATTCTGGCTAAGAGCTGATTTCACATTTCTCTTCTTTCATTCAAATATTTTATTTTAGAGTGTGACAGTTTCTTCCAGGATCTCACACATTTTTTTTTGCTGGGCTGGAATTTGTACTCTTAGTTGCCCGAAGTTACAGAATGCTGCCTAAACCCTAAGAGAATAACTTATTTCTTTCACTATACAAATGAATGCAATTAAAGAATCATTAGGTGATTTCTCTTTTGGTTTAAATACACATCACTTGCTTTATCATGCAATCTATCATTCTTTTTAAAGGCAAGCAATTAGCTATTTAGCTGCTCAGTAGTGTAAACTCTGCCCTTCACAATGCTTGGGGGGGGTTGTTTTCTAAATAATAACACTTGCTTTTCTTTTTTAAGAGAATTGCCTAATGCTGTTGTGTAAAAAACATTAGAAATAGATTTGATCTCTGTCTTTACTACTACACAGAACTAAAAGTTTGCCAGTACAGAAAATTAGTTACACACCTGCCTTTCAATATTTATCTATACTCTGCATCATTCCACCTCTTTCCTCTTTCCATTAACCCATCATTATTTCTTTTAACTTGGATGATCCCAAAATTGGTGTTGGAGCAGCACAAAAGCCATCAGCTCAAAAATATGCCCAAAACTAGACACTGAAAAGAAGACCACGCTTGACATATGAAAAGTCCTGTGTGTCAGGTATTTTACATGAGTTAAGACTGCAATATGCACTGAACACTCATTTGACAGAGCAGAAAATTTCCCTACAGCAGAACTGGATCTTGATATTTCATTAAAAGAGATCAGATAGTTCATGCTAATGTCCTTTTCCACCCAGCTCCCAGAAAAGGCAGATAGGAGGCAGKTTTTGGCATTGTTCTTTCACACCCCAGCATGCTGTATGAGGCTGCAGACAGACAATGGCTGCAAATTATATTACATACTAGATACATGCATTATATTACATATTACATTCTAATAAACAACAGAAACTGTTAAGATGTTAAGACTGAAATTGTGCAGCTATTAGAGGCAAGGCCACATGCTCATTCTCTCCAGTAGCATCGGATTCCAAGTCTCTGCTGACTGTATGGCTTTTCATCACAAAATGAACACAAAACTTCCTGATTTTTCCTTCCTAATGGGACTCTGAGCAGATATCCCTGACTATTTGTCTCTGTGCTTACYTTACAACTCTTTGCTTTACTCAGATCTCTGGTTTTATAGTTCTCCTGAAGAACTTTCCTTAAAGGGATAGGGATTATGTCTTTAGACCGCAGAAAAGCAGCACAAAAAACAATGCTAGCCCCCCCATTATATCATACAGAATTATGGATTTATGCATTAGTGAATTTTATGGTCATTGAATATGTCCATTCAAGCTTAACTGATGTTTTTACAGTCAACCTGCCTTTCCAATGATACATCCCTTGTTTAACATTACAGAGAATATAAAAAAGATATGCTGTCATTTAGAATTTAACATTCACATAGCTTTGCTTGGTTCTTTACTGACTTTAGTTAATGCTCATTTTCTTTTCCTATCTTCTGCCTCAATGATTGCCAGACCACTGGTAATCTTTCACCACTTTCACCACTTTCCACCACTTTTACCATTATCAGAGTCCAGTCAGTGCACTGCTTATGAGTTAGAGCATAATCGTGACTGAGTTTGCTTATTCCTAAASTAAAAGAAAATCATTTCCAGACAACAAAATAAAGCTTGGTCTTCCAGAGCTTCACATTGCTATGCTGGGACTAYGTCTTGGTGATTTTTATGCAAAAAGGCTAATATATTACTTCATAGAACATGCTGTGTGGTTTGCAGCAGTCCCAGGGGCAAAATAGGAGGGCAGCAGCACTTGCTTGACTGCTCCAGCTGCCATACTGGGAGATAATAAATGCACAGAGAGATTGTATGAGATCCCTAGACATGGCAAAGACCTCTATTTTATTTAGTTGAGAATTGCATTCATAAAAATAGAGGCCTAGATTGGGAAACACCAGAAGGAGGTGCTTCAGAATATTGCCATCCCAGCCCAATTGCCTGACTGGTTGTACTGGGACTGTAATGCCATCAGAGTATGTGGTATGTCTCCAGCCCCAACGGTCCTGAGGGACTGGTCAAAGGAGAGTGCAGCAAGTACCATACAAGGGGGAAAAGAAAAGATGTCACATAATATTTCAGATACAATACATAGATTTATGAMAAACAGATTATCAAAAAACTTTGGAGAGAAACAACAGAACATGAAATAACTAGACATGCCATCTCAAGACTTATTTCAAAAGACTTTTGAAAATATTTGCTTACAAATGTTTATCAAAGAATATAGCAGTCAAAGCCACGCTTCCTAAGAGATGACATTTTTGAAGCTAATTTTTCTTGTTCTGGTTTCAGTCACACATGGAAAGTGTCAATAATATCCCATGCAAGTGGACTACAATAAATCACTTCATCTGAAATGGAACTATCACACAAGCAATGTGTTAGTGTTACAGGCTATTTGTTTGACTGTACACATCCTCTCTGCCTACAGAGATCTGGTCAAAGCCTGGAACCCTTACTGGAYTGATGAACTACATAAAATTAGTCCTTACTTCCTCAAATCAAATCTATGCTCAGAAATCTAATTCATTCTTTTAAAGAGAGATAAGAAAGTGGCTTTCCCACTTTTTTATGGAAAAAATGTCTTATCATTTCATTTCCATCCTAAAGTCCCTCTTATTAGAAAAAAWTTATGCAATTAAGTTCTATTTTTAAGTGGAAAAATCTTGTCTTGTATATGTTTGCAACAGGGTCTCAATATCTCAACCATTTCTCATACTCGGTGCCCAGTCATCATTAAGATGATAGTGACCTTATTAGGAACATGGAAATATAGAATCACAGAACTTCAAATTCAATTACGATAATGACACCCTTCAATTAATATATGTTAAAATTTTGTGATGCTTGATGGCATACATTAAGAATCTGTCAATATTTCTGTTTAGTTAAATCCCATTTTCTGAGATGATACAAATTATTTGGTGATAATTAGCTGAGGCTGGAATTTACCCTGAAATAAGTTGGCACAGAAATATATGTCCTCCTTAAAAACAAACAAACAAAAAAGATATGGCTTACATCACACTGCTATTTTAACAAAGATCTATACTAAATCCTACTCTATGCAGCTACATGTATATACACTATGCAACTATATGTATAGTAYATAAGTACTCAGCAAGAACTATTCAGCAGCATAAAACCTGTTGCTTCTTTTCTAATGCTTATGGAAACATCAATTTGAGAAAAAGAACTGTCTTTTTTATCAGAAAACAAATACTAGACAGAGGATAGTAATGGTATACAGAGAAACGCTAGTGAATTACACTGAATGAGCTATTCAAGTGGATTATATCGCATTAAAATTCTATRTGGACACTTCTAAAGTGAATCAAGCTAAATCCAATGTAGATCACTTTAATGTTAAATAATGAGTTTAAGTCATATAATTAATAATTCAGTTTAAAGTAACATCTTTAGACAAGTTGTATTTTTGAAGTGTGTATGTGTAGACACAATATAAACCACAGTTCTGGCAGTGCACTATAGCATGGAAATCTCTAGCAGGTGAGGAAGATTTCTGTCTCCATGACAATGTTGCTTAGACTTTCTGTTGTGATTAAATGACTTTTTTAGCAATTAAATATCAGACAAAGAATATATAAAGTAATGGTTAGAATTCTGTAATTTGAATGTCTCCCTAATCCAGAGGCACAAAATGCAGACAAAGGCTGTATRACTTCAGAGTTTGGCTACCAAATTGCATGCAAGGTAAAACTCAAGAAAGAAGCAAAAAGTAAAGGTCAAAAAAACCAATGACCAGGAAGGGCACTGTCACCAGAGCAATGTGGCCCTTGTGACTAGCTGTGACTCTTTGTCATCCAACAAAATATTAATCACCATCATTGTTCAACTGTCCTGTTGGGCAGCCCCAATTCCCTGCCACTGAGTTACATATTAATATCACATCTCCTTTAACCAGACAGATTGTACCTTTACTCTATGTCTGTTCCTAAATACTGTTATTATAAAATAACCCTCCTTCCCCCCAAAAAAGTCACAGTAATGCAGTGAATAAAAAGAGACAAGTTATGKGCTGATGCAAGATTTAGCTTCCCATGCCAAAGGCTGCTGACTAAAGGCTGCTGAGAGTTAGTGCTTCTTTTCATCTGGACTTTTTGAGGTTTTACAGCTCCCCTTTGGCATGCTGCTGCTTTTAAACCACAACYAGGCTGGATTGCTCCTGAGGTACAACAGGGAAAGATGATTTTAAAAATGAAACACAAGAAAGCTTAATAAATTTCATTTGCATATAATCATCATCCGTGTCCCACAAATTCAGTGCCCAGGCAACAGGAAAAAAAAAAAAAAAAAAAAAGGCTTCTAAAAGCAGGTTGCTTTCTAATTACTGTTAATTTTAGCAACTTATTAACACTTAAATGTTTCCAGGTTTGCAGTAACGTAATCTTATTTGTCTACCAGGTGATATAGGATTGGAACAGCATTTTTGGTTTCCTTCTCAAAAACAGAGTTTAATAGAAATAACTCAAATTAGGTAACCCTAGTCTTTTATGATTAGCATATTATGCCTTCCTGCACAAAACTAATAACCAAGATAACAGTAAGACATAGCCCGTTCTGCTACTGCAGTAGGGAGGGATTACAGAAGACAGCACAAAAACAGAACTGCAGTGGTTAAACATGTGCAGAGAACACTGATATATTCAAGTAGTTTATTTCTCCAGGCTTACAAATTTGATTACCATGGAGTACAAAGCTATTAAAAATATGACCTTTCTGTACTGTACAACTTGGCAAAAAGACAAATAATAACTTTGTTTGACTTAGGTAGTATGATAGAGTGCCTATTCAGCTGGAAATAAAATGACTTTTCATTATAGAAAATTATACCTGGAAGACTAAATGTCCATCATGAACATAACACACATACAGTCATTAATTCAGACTCACAGCAGCCACTGTCATAGAAGTTAAGGGACATTTTTTCTATGTGAGGCAGAAAATGATGTAAAACACTGTTGCTACCTAGCATTTGCTCTCTGGTGGGGAGACATGAAACAAATACTGATAGTAAGTGATAAGAGCTGAAAACATATAAATAAAACTACAATAGGCCAYCGTTAACTTCTTGTTTTGAACAAACAGATCTCTTTTTATATGTCTTATAGTGATATAACGTAATTGATTAAATAAATATTGTAAGTTTCATTTAAAATAAGTATGAACATATAGTATCACATAGTATGCATTTAGTAACATATAGTATGCATTTAGCTGAACATATTCAGGATTGTGCTAGAACAATAAATGAATATTTACACAAGTACAGTTTAATTAAAATATATGTTATTCATATAATTCATTAATTTTCCAATGATAGATAATCATTTTTGATCATTGTGTGAAATCTTTGTAAAGTTCATAAAAGCTAGGGAAACATTTAATCTAAGACCATTTATGAAATAAAACTTTAGCGGCTGCCTAAGTCAAAAGAAAAAAAGTATCAGACCAATCCTGCTTCCACTAATATTAATTTCAAAACAAATAGACTTCAATCCATTGAGGACTAAAAATCAAAAGGATACATGCAGTGTAAAATGCCGGGATAGCCCTTCTGYTTTCCATAGTGTTGCACTTGATTCTACTTTACTAAAGATATGTGTCAGGAATTTGCATTTGTAATATCATTTAAACTAATTTTCACCTCAGCTAGTATTTCTTGGATACAAAATATTTCAAATTAGATATACAGAAAACTCTGAAGCAGCAGGTTTATCTATATTGGAATAGCTAACCAGAAAAATGATTCAGAATTTATAGTGAAGGAGAGACTATACAAAGCATTTTCGTACCTAAAAAATGTCCTTTGGTTTCTCTTGTTGCCTATTTTCAGCTAAAGATAGCTCAGATTCTTTAAAATGTACATATATGCTGATCATAACTACAGGTTTAATGAAAATGTTTTATAAAATTAAATCTATCAATATAATGTCTTATGGATTTTATTTGATGTAATATACTAATGAATGCGATAAAAATAAGAGGACAGGAAAAAGTGTGTGATAGGAGCAAAAACGATCATTGCAACTTCCAGATTTCTTTTGCTTTATAGATGTGTTCTACTATAATTAGACCAGAATGGAACATGACAAATATCATCCTAGAAAAAAAATTAAGTAAAATGCTGCATTATGAAAATTTTCTGCTTACTCAAAGCACAATGATTAATTGTTTAGCTTAGTTCTATTGGTTTTTCTTTTTATTTATTTATTTATTGGAGGCACAGGGGATTTTTCAGCAGATTATCTTTCTGGGAAAACAAAATATTAGTTTTGCTTGTTTGTTTCCTAGATGCTTAACTCAAAGAGTCCTGCCTGCTTTACAGAAACAGAATTTGTGGAGACCCCTCCAGGCAACTGGCCAAGGAACTCTCCTTTCAGATTTTCTCATTGATTTTTTTTTTCCTAATTCTGTTTTCTTCTTCTTTTTTTTTTTTTTTGTAATATTGAAATTTATCGCAGACTATATTTTTTTCATAATTGCAAAAAGAATATTTTCATCAGAAAGACAGTACTCAACAGCGATATTTCATACCGGGTGGGGACAGGRGGAGGCTCTCATTATGCCAGTGTAAAAGGTATAATGCAGCAGTAGATCAACTTCAACTTCTTTAAAGAGAAAGATGAAAAATTTGCACCTTGTATTGCCTTTCTCCATAGTCTAATATTTAAATCCAGCTTAGCTGCTTGTTTTAAATTTGTGCCATTTCTATAGCTATTTCACTTGTTAGTATTATTAATTACTAATAAATACCTTCTGCCATTTTAAATTGCAAGTTCATGCCCGAAAGCATAAATATTTCAGATGAATAAAGGACATCCTGCTATTTTTGGAATACAATCAATTCAAAGATTATTTTGCAGCTTATAGCATCCACAAACTATTTCGGTCAACAAATGAATAACCATAGTAAATCCACTTGAATATGCAGAAGTATTGCAAAAAATCATGCACACCAGCTGATTAAGATTTTGGGAGAAGGACCTTCTGTGGAAACTTCTATAGAATTTTTAATTACCACCCATGCACTAAATGGGTGTCTTTTCACCTGACAAATTTACTTCATTAAAAAAAAGGGTGGATGGCAGCAGTAAGAAAGAGGTATCAGATTCTGTAGCACTGTGTCAAACTCCTATTAACATTAACATTAATGGAGTTTTGGCAGCCTGATTTCAGAATTGGTTCTTCAGAACTCTTCCACACATATCAACATTACCCTCTAAGAAACACTTTTTTCTCTTTCAAGCTTGTGAAGATCATTTGCTTTTATTCACTAAAATTAAATTCTGAATTCTTTGATGACCAATAAGGAACAGTAAAGTTCTAGCAGCAAGTTTTATTTGCCACATGCAGTAAATTGTCTAACTGTGTAGTGTGATTGCTCCTAAGATTTTTGATCAATCTGCCAATGACCACATCTTTCATCAGCTGGATGACTCGACTGCCAGTGGAGATTCCTTCAGATTTAATTCTGAGTTTAAACAAAGCAGACAGATAAGCATTTGTTTTTTGAACATAGAAGATAACATATGGATGTTTTTTCGAGGGTAAACTCCTTTGTGGACTAGGAATGCATATCTATAACCATACAGTTAAAAAGAAAAGAAAAAAAAAAGAAAACAAACCATAAAATCCCAAATAATAAAAGTCACTGCTTTCTTTCTTTGGGATGAGGTGACATTATGAGTTGAAATTGAACTGAGTCTGGATATATATAATTCTGAATTTTGAGATGTTCTTTACTCATCCATGAAGAGTTTCATGTCTGCCTGGAAGTGTGCTGCAGCATGACAAAGTCCTATACCCTCTCACTTGCTCTGAACTCACTCTAGGATTAAGAGTCTAGTCACTTGTCAAGTGCCAAACAGCTATTAGAGTGGACTGATCAAGTGAAACAAGATGGTAGTAACAACAGAGAAATAAAAGAATGAATTTAATTCTATAAGAATTATGAAGCCATCAGTATGCACACAGTGCTGATCATGGTTGCTTACCCTAAGCAAAGATGGGCAATGAGAAGTTGTTTTTAGGTTGGATAAAGGTCCTATCAAAATGCTGGCACTTATTTGTCACTTTGGGACTGTGCATATATATTGCCTGTTGTCTTGCCTGCTGGAAAGATTAGAGGGATGAACTGCTGCTGCTTCTCTATGATATTGCCATCCTAGGAGAATACCAGTCACTAACTGCATAATGGAGTGATAGCAAACATATGAAGAAATACAAGTCTCAAAGCATTCCTTCTGCTTTCTTCTGCTTATGGAGAAGAGATACTCTTAATACATACATTGTGAAAGATCGAGAGGGGACCTCATCAGTGCTTTATAATAACCAAGAATAAATCCTAAGCTCTATGGGTAGTATCCATGATTAATTGCATTCAGTCGACATTAGACTCTGTCATTATCAGCTACTTGCTGCTCAGCATTTGCTATGCTGTTAATTATTGTTGTGTGGCTCTAAGGGATGTTTTCAAAACATTTCAAATTCTGCTACTGTAATAGCACAGTGAAGAAATCAATAAGCTACCATTTAGCAGAGGAAAGACAAACAGATACTTTTATTAAGACRTTTTGAATAATTTTGCTTTATTTGAGACCAGACAAGCTATCACAAATAATAAAGGCACTTCCAATATAGCACTGACATTTAACATTCTAGCTAGACTTCAACAAAACTCATTTTTTTCATCCACCCACACATAGAGCAATACTCTCTGGTATCAAGGCAAGTAAGAAAGATTAAAGGGGTTGCATTCAGATTCTGAGTTTTTTGAAATGGATATTTTAATCAAAATTTTGTTAGCATATTCCTCACGACTTGAAAAAAGAAAAAAAACCCACAAAAATACCCAGTACTTTTATTAAGAAGATGGACAAGCTACTAATTATCTTTCATAGAACAGAAAATAGTATGTTTTCAAACTACAGAAAGGGCTGCCTTGCTCCTCCAAGGTCTGCCATTCAATATACGATATAATTCATGGATGTACTTCAAAGTAAACTTTAACTTTACCAAGACAAATGCAGCTGATTCTTTCTGCTCATAATAGCCAGCTTTAACAGTACTATCCACAATGCAGTTATGCTGATGGCATGTAAGATCTGTGCAACATGCAATAGTTGCTGGAATAGGCTGGTGGAAGTGCGATGCATTTGTATCAGCAATCCTCTCTCATAATAGAAAACAATATTAAATTTAGGTAATAGTTCTAATAATGAAAAGAAAGAAAAGAATATAAAAAAAATGAAATTAATTTACTTTTGGGGTTTGCAAAACATTTTTCTCTAATTTGAGACTGCACTTTGGGGGTTTACAAAACATTTTTCTCTAATTCTAGTCTGCAGGAAGTGTTGAAATATCCTTTCTTCTGGTAAAGCATTAAAATAGGCTAACATTTCTAGAGTTAGAATCATGATTTAAACTAAGTGGAAGAGATACAAAAGCTGAAGGAAAAAGCGTCCACACTTAGATTGCTGGTGTGCATATCCCATGGAAGAGTAGGAGGAACCAGTGCTGGAGTATGTGAGCCTCACATAGACCAAGGTACTGGCATCTGTTCATTCATGGATGCCATCACTAGGAGAATATTCTGATGAAAAATTTCATCCAGAGCTAGGTAGTCTGTCCTGATCAAATTTATAAGCCCACTGATCTGTGTCCTGAAAAGTGCTTTGGAAACTCAGCTTTCTCAGGGAAACACTAGATAGCATTGAATACCAAATTAAAACAAGAATTTTTTTTTTTCCAAGTAACATCAAAACTGGTGGAACCTGAAAGTGTCTCATTTATTCCTTGAGTTTTGGTCTACAAAATCCTATTCAGGTCCAAATGAGAATATATATACAGTTAGAGCAAAAGAACAAATACTTAAGAAGAAATAAAGTGCAGAAATAATGCATTCAATGAAAATATCAAAAGATCCTGTAAATCAACTGCCAGTATCAACTAACACTGTTATCTGAACAAGACATAGTGCCCAAGAGCATCTGCATGTATATATATGCCAATATAGTGAGATTACATATATACACTACTTGTATCTACATGCAGAGGAGGCCTAGAGCAATTTGGAGGCTCCAGCTTTACAAGTCCAAATTTATGGAACAGAGATCGAGATTATGTGTGCCTGAAACATCAGAGAGAGAGTGAAATTGCATGTCAATTACCATCCTGTTGAGAAATGGGAAAATGTGCTAGGGAGAGAATGAGAGCAGAGTGCGCCACAGGCCAAATGATTAATATATTTTCACTGTATTAGCATTAACAATGTGCTGCCTCTGAGGAAGTCACAGTTAAAGAGTATCCACTAACCTGGTGCAAAGCTCAATAAAATATTAGAATAGATAGGATAAAAAWTTACCTTCATTCCTTGCAGGAAGGCATTCTGCTCCAACACATCTCCTGTTGCTTTTCTGGGCTAATTTCAGCATTACTTTGTGCTGCTCATGAAAAATCAATTATGTCACGGAAAGATGGAGAGCCCTAGAAGGTGTTCACCTCTGCGCCAGCAACACCAAGTACTCAAAACTGATGCTAGGCAATTACTAATTAGAAATAAAGAACGAATTTGTAACAGTGAGGGTGACTAACTAACAGAATTTGTAACAGTGAGGGAAAAAATATTCAATGGAGTGGTAGGTTTTCCATCTTTACAGTTCACTCGAGTGACAGTAGAGGCCTTGATGGAAAACATGCTTAAGCTAAGCATAAATTACAAAGCTCAACAGAGTCAGTGAAATAAAGTTGTTCATAATGGAATGGTCAGATTGGGCAATCTAGGGATTTCCTCTGGATCAATTTTCCAAGAAGCTACTAGAACAAGGAATCTTCCAGGTCCTTCAGGGAAAAGAGGAAAACCCTCTTTCCTGAATTTGAGATTGACAACAGTTTAACCCTGTTTGGCAGATCTACCCACAAACAGAATATGAGAAATATAAAATGCTATGAGTGGCGTAAATTTAAAGCATGAGGGCTTGTTATCAATTCATGTTATTCAGATCTGAATTTCATCTGTGATGTGTATTTCTACTTTTGAGCAACACATCCCCGAAGTTCCTACCCATGTTGTAGTAAAAGTGGAAACTGGAACAACCTAAAAGGACATTATAGTTGGGCAACTTATTATTATTATACCCCTTTTTACTTCAAATTTGATAAAACATTAATAAGAATGATACATTTGCTTTCATTCACCTAGGAAATAAATGATGAACAGTTAGTGAAATAGTAAAGTACTTTGCAGTGCTTGTGCCAGACTCCATATATCTCATTTCTGCATGAGAAGAACTTGTTCACCACTATTGTGGTGGGCGGCAAGTTGACCGTGAGATCACAGTGTGCCTTTGTGGACAAGAAGGCCAATGGGATTCTGGGGTGCATTAAGAAAAGCGTCTCCAGTGGGTCAAGGAAAGTGATCGTCCTCCTCTACTCAGCCCTGGTGAGGCCACCTCTGGAGTACTGTGTCCAGTTCTGGGCTCCCCAGTACAAGAGGGATGTGGAGCTGCGGGAGAGAATCCAGCGCAGGGCTACGAGGATGATCAGGGGCCTGGAACAGCTGCCCTATGAGCAAAGGCTGAGAGAGCTGGGTCTATTTAGCCTGGAGAAGAGAAGGCTGAGGGAGAACCTGATCAGTGTCTATAAATACCTCAAGGGAGGAGGATGGGGCCCGCCTCTTTTCAGTGGTGGCCAGTGACAGGACAAGAGAAAATGGCCACAAATTGAAGCACCAAAAGTTCCCCAGGAGCTTAAGAAAAAGTTTCTTGACAGTGTGAGGGTGACAGAGCCCTGGAACAGGCTGCCCAGAGAGGTTGTGGAGTCTCCTTCTTCAGAKATCTTCAAAACCCATTTGGATGCAGCCCTGTGCCCTGTGCTAGGTAYCCTACATGTGCAGGGGGGTTGGAGAGATGATCTCTAGAGGTCCCTTCCAACATTAAGGATTCTATGATTCTATGATACATAGCTGAGCTTTAGTCTTCTTGACAGAAAAATTAAGTTTGGGATCAAAACCAAAAATCAAGTKTATGACTATATTCCTGTCACAGAGATGAGGAGTTTTTAAGCATGATACCAACCATTGCAGACTTCTACCTGTAAACAGGACACATCTTACATTTTCAAAGCTTGTCATACCATCTTCTAAGGAAATGGCTCTCATTTCTCTTCATTTATATGTGAGAGATTAATTAAACTAATCTACAGTTGATTAATGCAGGTAGGAAGCCTGTGGCTTCCTCAAATTACATTCAGATGATGTGGCACTGTTAAATATATTTATTTGACTTAAAGAAATATATCTATAAGAATGATCTAGGCAATTGTGGTGTCAGATTAAAATACATTATAAAATCATTACTGAGCCAAACCAGCAGCACATTCTGTGTGGCCATCTGGAAAAGAAGATGTTACAGAACAGATTAACTTCTCTTCTCAGTATGAGAAGAGACCCTTGTTCTAACATGCATATTGTATTTCATTAATAGCTACGCAGTTATTTTATTACTGTGTAGGCAAAGAGATGATACTCTATAGAGAAGGGATGTGGGAGCAAAGAGAAATTTTTTAGAAAAAAACTCATGGGTAAAAAGAAAACTTCATGGTGCCACACTGGTAAGCTAGACAAAACTACTGCCCATGCAGAACTTTGAAGTTTTATTTGCTGAAGAAAAGATGTACTGCAGTACAGAAAGAATGGTATGTGACAAACAGAAAATCAAGGCACTCATTTATAATCTATGTATTACTTATCAGTGATATTTCTACTCCCGTAGAAGCTTTTCTGTATTTTTATCTATATGTATATAAATACAGATAGATTACCTATACAGATGTTATATAGGTATATATCCATGTCTGATTCTTTCTACTTGCATCACCAGAGAATACTATCACACAGGAGACCAGGGAGAGACTCTGACAAGGAAGCCTGGGGTATATGATAAATATCTGCTTTTAAAACAGTATATGTTATAAGACAGTATTCTGATGCTTTGAGTGCCAGCCTGGAATAACAAGCAGTTCAGTAACTGGAAAAGTTATTTGCTTGATGACAAAGAGTGCAAAAAAGGAACTACAGAAAAATATTTGCATTGTCAGACTAGATGAGTACAGTCAGTTAATATCTGATTTTCACTAGAAAATKCAGTCTGTTCAAAGTGACACTTGAGAGATACTAACTTTCTCTTTAAATAACTAATATATTAGCCATGTCAACAACTAAAATATCAGAATAGATAAATCAGGTGAGAAACATGATCTCAAATATGCAAAATGCACCACAGAACTCTGCAGACACACAACATAGATATCTCAATTTGAAACAGCTATTCTTTAATCCTTAAAACAGATCAAACACCCCTGTCTTCAYGTAGCACAGAAGAAAATAAAAACAAAACAGAAGTGCTTATCATGAGAAGAACTCATTTCTTGAAATATTTTCCTTGAAACTCACAAATCCCTTTGCAAGGACCCTACCAGAGTGAAAAATGGGRTTGGAAGCTTCTGATTAGGAGATACAGCTATGAAGTCAGGTAGCTGAGCTTGGAGAATGAGAACAAATTTATTCAAGCACATTCCTCATCAGTTTCTTTGAGCTTTCTACACTATATGGATGAATCTGAACTTTCCTGAATTCAGTAGCACAGTCAGAGTTTGACCCTGAGCTCCTTATTGCGCCCAAAGCAGATATGGTTGGAGCAAGTTGTGCTCACACAGTAAAGAGATGGTGCTCATATGTGCAGAACTGCCCTGGGAAGACCTTGCCTAAATCACAGCTGTGGCTGCTCTGGCCTTGAAGTGCAGGGAGATTGTAGGGACAATCTGCTCGTCTCTCTATTAAGGCTTTGGCTTATGGCTGTATAACAAAATTTGCTTGTGTCTATTAAATACAAGTGATATCAAAAACACAGCCAAAAGCACTAAAAGTTAAGAATAGATTTAGAACTACATAAAAGAAACAAGATAATATGACACAACACTACATGGGCAYGATTTATTGCATAATTCTGCCCTTCATGCCTTTAATTTCCTCTTCTCTTCTTCAGCRCATGTGATCTGAAAATCCTCAGGAGAAAATCTGCATCTCCTATCTSGATTTGTCAAGTAACAGTTACAGACACACTCAAGTGCCATGCTTATTTGCCACTCACAATTATATACAATAGACTATAAACATACACAAACTGTACATCCAGCATATCTCCTCAATGCATTGATATTCYGTCCAATACTCAGGATTTATTCTGTGCTTATTTTATCAATTTCAATGGGATTATTCTTTTTGCATCAAAGACTTAGGTGTTACACTACTGTTGCCAGTTTAATTTTTCTAATTGACATGGTTTTGCAGAATCTATTTAATTGAATTCATTTCATTAACAGTGGAACYAGCATACTGACATATTTAAAGAATATGATTTAAATAAATGAGCAAATATTCACCACTGTTTCACTCAGCCCAAAAAGGCTTTTCACTGAAATCAGTAGTTGCTTCTCAAAACAAACATATTTTAATTCTGTCTGATTTACTTCTCCTCCTACAACTTCTTTGTCACAGTTGGATGCATTGAAGTACACCAATTGGTATTCATAGAAGCCAATTTTCATTTAAATYCTTGAAAGATGGTTTAAATATTTCTTTAACAGCCGGGGCACATTAACTGAAACTAACACATTTTTGAAATGCAGCAGGCTTGCTATTGATAAAAGTGTACTTGTTTTAGGAGTATTTTTGCTTGCCTCTTCCTCCTCACTATTTTAAGCAGATCAAAACTGTAAGCAGACTAGATTGGCTTAAAGTGTATATTCTAATTTAAATCTGCACATATTCTAAAATACATTTCATTACAGTGACACAAATTTTGTTTTTCTGTGATACTGTTGGACTTTGCTGATCTAGGCATCTTTAATATGGAAACCGGAGCTTAGGGCTCACTAAAATGATCCTCAGTGATCATCCAGATGTAGAGATGGACTGGTTTTAATTTATAAACATGAAATTTGCTTAACACATCCAGCACTGCTTGATTTAGAGTGTCAAAGTATAAGTATATTAAAATGTCAAAATCTTAGCAAAAGCATGGGAAACAGGTGTGCATACAGTGGGGACTGATCCACACAGTGCTTCATGAAGATGATTTTTCAGGAAAATTGCCCTTTTGTTCCAGCAGAAGTTGGTCATCACTGCTTTATCTAGGACATTGAAATCTTTGAGGCCTTGCCTGTCTTAAGCACTAACTGTGCTAAGTAACTGGCTGTGGTGGTCTCCCCAGGATACAATCTCCAACTGGTACACCAGGTTTTACGGTACAGTTTGATGTATATGAAGATTAGGACACAACTTTCTGAGATACAATGCTTTGAAGAGCAAGCATGGTAAGTTCATTCTTTTTATTCTAGCTCTATATTGGCCTCTCTTATTGTTTTTAATACTCTTATTGTTTTTAACAGGCTCTATTACTAGTAGCTGCCTACTAATCTTGTACATGCAGCAAATATTACTGTCCTGTAGTGTTTCTCTGGAAATTGGCTTCATTATCTTTCTACATAGTGGGAGTATACTTGTTAATGAAATGTGGTGTCAAATACATGAAACTTGTAATAAAGGATTCTAGAATTTACCTCACTTTCCTGGGTCAATTACAACTTTTTGCTGTTTGTAACACTGGGGACATTTTTTTTTTTTTTTTTTTTTTTTTTTTTTGTCTAGAATTGTAAAAGATGACCTCCTCCTTCCCTCTAACAGTTAGGAATTCAGCCCTATCTCTCCTATTATTTCATTTGAACTGACTATCCTCCTTGAAGTGTATGTATAGCTGCTACTAAAAATAGACTTTCATATGATATACAAAGAACATATCCAGTAAAGATAACCTTCTTACAGTTTCTTTTGATTCAGTTGCTAGAGTTTCTACAGTTTATATACAAGCTATGGAAATCTGCTGAAAGAATCTCAGTTCAAGGTAAGTTATTTAGAGATATCAAGTTCTTATCTTTCACTATTACCAGAAAGTTCCCCAAACTCCTAAGCTCCCCTGAGATTTAGGTATTCTGTGAAGCCACTAGGAAATTAGCCATAGATATGTCCCAATTCTATCACATTATGTAGAAGGTAATGTTATGCAGACTACAGACTATTTCTATATGGACTAGTTTGTCTTCCTTTACAAAAAGTAGCAGAGAAACCACAACAGAACAGTTGTGTGTGAGAATCCTTTCTTTAATTTTCACATTATTCTGTTTCAGTCTCTTCCACCCTTTTGACTTGAAAACTAAATCAGAAGTCCTGAAGTGAACAAAGTCTTCATTTCTCTCTCGGTATTCTTGAGATCTTGCTGTCTCTTCTGGACTGCTTGAGCTAGAGAAGTTCCTCAATAGGCATAGGTAACTTTTTCTCTTCCTGAGGCTTTAAGTGAATTTTGTTGGTATAACATCAAAAACGTGCGATCTTCTTGTAAAAAGGCAGTTAAGATATTTGGGTATTTAGATACCAAGATATATCATAGTCTTTCCCAGTAATTTTAATCACAGAATGGTTAGGGTTGGAAGGGACCTCTAGGGATCATTTAGTCCAACTTTCCTGCTCAAGCAGGGATACGTAGAACACATGGCACAGGGTGGCATCCAGGCAGGTTTGAAGACCTCCAGAGAAGGAGACTTCACAACCTCCCTGGGCAGCCTGTGCCAGGGCTCTGTCACCCTAACAGTCAAAAASTTCTTCCTCACATGGAGATGGAACTTCCTGTGTTGGAACTTAACACCCATTGCATCTCATCCTATCACTGGCCRCCACTCAGAAGAGCTTGGCCCCTTCCTCCCTACATTCCCTCGTCATGTTCTTATACATATTAATCAGATTCCCTATCAGCCTTCTCTTTTCCAGAGAAAACAGGCCCAACTCAGTCTCTTCTCGTACAAGAGATGTTCCAGTCCCTTAATCATTACATTATATTACATTAATTTACATTACATTAATTTAATGTCCTGTCATTTAAAAATTCAGACAGAATGTAAATCAGTTGAGAAGATCAATGATAAAGAACCAATCGAGGATCGCATTCTAGGTATATCTGGACATCACTGGCAGGCAGCAGTAAGGGACTTCTGGAGAGTCATATTCAATAAAAACAGCACAACAAAAGTGGAAATTATCATGCTGTTCATAATAGCTTAGATGCAGGAGAGCAAGAARAGAGCAAACTCATGGGGGAGACTTTTTTTTCCTTTAAAAAACGCAATGGATTGTAAAATGTTCCCTAATGTTCTTTCACAAAGAAATTATTTAAAATGCCAAGTTTTCTCWCAGCATGTAAAACATTTACAAGTACTCCGGCTTCTCTGCTGCCACATGTTAAGTGGCATGTCCATAGACAAGGCACTTGGGTTAGCAGATGAAGGAACTGGGCTAGAAGACGCCTGTAGACATATCAACACCACAGCTGAAAATCTCTTCCTGAGGGACAGGAATAGGCAAACCTGCCATCTCACAAACAAGCTGAACATTGTTTAGTAGTTCTATAAATTCATAAAATATCCATGCTTTTGCTGCTTAACAAGATACTTCAGTAAAATATGAAGTTAATGATTTATTAGTTTAAATAATTTACTTTACAATTGAATTAACATGCCAGAAGTGTTGCAAAATCTACAAGGAAAGTAAATCCTTTTAAAGTGGCTCAGTAATTTAATTAGCATATTCTTTTTATGCCATGTTTCAACAGTTACTATTCATGCTTGGACCTCAAAGTAACTCCTTCTGGTTAGACCAGGAAAAAGTGTTTAATTTGACTATGTGGGAAATGGAAGGTGTTTAAGAAGATCTGTGTCGTGCTTTGGTAAAAAGCATGACAAAGGTTTCAAATGAACATACATGACTGATTGATTTTGTATCTGATGGCTTCAAAGGTGGTGCAAGATTGCATGATAATAATGGACATTAAATTACCTTTTTCACAGCAGCGTGTATCATTTGGAGTCAGATCATAAAACGGATGAGGAAATCTTAGCTTCTCACTCCTTGCTACACTTTGAAACAGCAAAAGAGTCTTCGCAAGTGTCGTTAGTTGCCATTACGATTCTCAAAGGAATAAGTTAAACTTGAAGCTATACATAAAAAAAATCACATTTCTAATAATTCATAAAGGCAAGATTAATGCGGAAAGCATATTGCAGCATATGAAAGCAGCTTAAAATATGGGTTAACCCTCAAAAATAACAAAGTAAAATGTTTTGTAAAGCAACATGATTTTCTAGGTAGGCAAAATGTTCATGWAAACTCAGAAATGTTGTTTAGCTACCTCTAAGTTAACAAGCCAGCTTTAACAGGACTGCACAAAATTTGTAATAAAATAAAACAGAGGGTCCTGTAATCATCTTCAAAAGACTCTATAATTAAAATCTGAATTTAGCCAAACACTGTCTTCTTTTTTATTATTTTTAAATGTACTTTTTTTCATTAAGCCTTGTGAACTGGTTGCTTTTGTCTATGATACTTAGAAATTTTAACTCTTGCCTAATCAAGATGTRGAATTCCAAAATTCAGTAGGATTAACTCTGAAGAATGTGACAGAAGATACCTTTTGAAGAAATATACTTGAAGCAAACATACTGATTCATAGTTTAAATTTTAGTAGCATCTAGAGACCCTGTAGAAGACTACAGCCACTGAATCAAGTACTGAACATATATACACATATTCACACACATATACACACCATGACATAATGGTATGCATATTCCACAAAGCTTAAAGTTTAAATATTTAAAGTCACATGGAAAGAAATTCGTATTTTTATTTTATATATTGTTAATTGAAAACACTATGAAGAAATGACATAGACCCCAGGGAACTGTTCATCTTTCCTGAGACCCCCATTATGCCTGTGTTTCACCTCCTTTTAGTAAGAGATTTGTGTCGCACTCTTTTTGCATGATGTGTTGGTATTTTGTGTTKCATGGTTATTGCAGTTCTCTAAGCCTCAACAACACATAGAGGYATAAAATACAAATAAACTAAAGCCCTTACACAAAATAGAGGGCCCTCTAATAAAGAAAAAAATGGAAGATTCAAAGTCAGAAGCAATAATTCTTGCATGTTCACATATAACTAGGACCAGTTTTGTTTTTGGCCAAATGTATCTTTTTTATTTTTTTTCCTCAGWATAGCCAATCTATTGTGTTCTCTCTGCAACCTTACACAGATTTGAAAAACTGTACTGCATGCTCCAAGCAAGATGCATGGAGCCATGACCTTAACTTTTTCATGGACTCACTGTTTTATGACCAAAAGTTCTATTTTGGGGGATTGGAATGATACAGTATCTCTCAAAAAGCTGCAAGAAAACCTGAATTCTTCTGGAAGACAGGGGGAAGGCTAGCAGATAGTTGTGTCTGTAGTTAATTCAGTTAGAAAAGAAGAGGTAGATTCAGAGCCTTTTTTYCCCCCCTCTCTAAAGCTGTACTACAGCATATCTCTCCAAGCTATTATTTGCCCACATGAGGATTTCAGAYGAGAGGCATGGCAGCAGGCAGACAGGAAGGCCTGCCTGCAGAACCACTAGGCACCAGAATTGCCTGTGGCAGCCAAAGGACAAGTGCTTGTGACCTCCCAATACTTGGGGAGTTGAGTAGAAATTGAGCTGAAATGCATGACAGAGCTGCCAGGCACATGGGGCTTGGCAACCCTCAGCTCTCTTGAGGAGACACCACCAAATACAAACATAAAAATCTGAGGCACAGTTACAAATGACCAGGTTAGTACAGAACAGACTCTTGGAGCAATGTCAGATTGGCAGGACTTTGCTATTAAAAAGTAGAGACCTGAGACATCAGCCAAGTCGTGCCAGGAGAGAAGGTACCACCTAGATAAGTCAGACATTAACCTACCCTGGGAACAGCAGAGTATCRTATGGCATATTACCGTGCAGAGCGGTAGATGTGGGAAGAGCTTTCAGCTTCCACAGGATAAGCTCACGTGGGACACGGCTCCCTTCACAGCTACTGATGGATTTGCTGCCAAGGGACTACAGAAGTCCCACGTGTGCTTAGCAGGTCCAACAACTGGATGGCAAACTCTGCCAACTGGTGAAGTTGGCTTTCATGTTTGGCTGCCAGCATTAGACAGAAAGGAAAAATACTAGAATTAGCTGATTTCCAGGGTATTCTAGCAAGTGAGGGAATGCTTTGAAAAAGAGCAACACGAGGTTAATTTGGCACTCCATTTCAAAAAGGTATAAGTTTAAATACCAATAATGTGGAATGGGAAACCTAGCCCCCCCAAAAAAAAAGTAAAACAGCAGTGCTGAAATAACAGCATTTAAATACAGGCATTACAGAGAGTGACTGCCTTTGAGTAGACCAAGAACACAGATAACTGGTGTTCAAAGAAACCCCCAAAGATGTTAAGTTTGGCAAAGTCAGAGACAACGTCTCAGTGGAGTACAACTGAATGCAGGTGGTATAGTCATCATCGTGGGGATGTGAACAATATAATACCAGTCCTTGTAAATGCACTGGCTTTTGTTCACAGCAGCATGTTTCAGTAGGGAAGTGGTAGAAGAAAGGATTTGTCTTAACTATTTGCATAATGAATAGCTATGTACTATAAATCATCATCCAGAGAGAAGAACTGAAGCGTCACCACCCCACAGTCTTTTTTTTTTTTTTTTTTGGGCACATGATGGTGGGAGAAATAAAAGGTGATGATGGAATTCACAATTCACTACCCAGTTTTGGAAGACAAATATTCTTCGGTATATAGTTAACAACACTTAAAGGCCAGAGATCCTGTTCAGTTCTGCCTGCTGATGCCCATGGGCAGCATTGCTGCAGACCAGCTCCTGCTGTTGCCCCTCAGAGAAGAGGTCCACACTCCAGTTCTCCTCCTTGTCCCTTGTGCAGAAAGTGTTGAGGAACCAGGAGCATATACTGCTGGGACATGAAATGCTCCATCTGGCAGCAGGAACCAGAGGCAAAGAGAGAGAGCTATAAAAGTTTTAAAAAGATTTGAAGCTGTCCAGGGAAAGGATTAATTCTTATTTAGCAGTAAATATCTCTTGTAAAACATGGTCCCACCCACTTCCCAATTAGTAATGCACCTGCTTTATGGCACAACTGTGCCTTCTCTGTGTGTACACAGTCTTTATCAGGCAAGTCCATAAGCCAGTCTGACTGGATAAAAATACATGGCTGCAGGGTGTGGCTAGTTGCATGTGACTTACAGACTTGGAAAGCTTGGTGGTTCAATCTGTCCTACTGAAGTCAATGGGAGTTTTGCCTTTTGATTTCAAAAGAATCAGAATTTCATTCCAGATTATGGAAACTGCTCCTGGGATAGTCAGAATGACGTGAAGATATTAAATAATAAAGGAATTTATACTCATGTGGATGTCAAAACAGGAAACTCTGCAGTGGATTCCTCTTTCTCTAGAAGCTAGTGGACAAGTGTGTACATAAGAACCGTCTCATCTGCTCCAATTGTATGAAATAATTTCCAGCTGTAGTGTTGTTGACATTACAGGAATAAACAAGAAAATCTGAACACATTTTGAGGGCTTCTTTCTAGATTTTGCTCACCATTTACTGGTTCTCCTATTATTCAACTGTCACAGTCTAGAAGATCACACTCATCAGGAGGCATATATCTCTGAAAGCAGAGGATCTGAAAATCCAGAATGTAGAAGCTGCAACAACTCATACAACAAGAACTAATATAACAATAACTATCACTTGTTACTGCAGGGTTCCTACACTGCAAGGATAAATTATCAAATTCCTAGTATAAAACATGCTCAAGTAGTCTCAAGTATGACTTTTAAATGCAGGGAGCATTTCCCTAGGGCTTTTCTCTGTCTGCAGCAGCATTGGCAAGTATGTCAAGTATTCTGCCACTGATTTAGGGGACTGGAAGCCACATGCTGTCATTGTACCTTACCTGCCATTGCCATCAGGTCATTGCTGTCTCTTGGCATCATGCTTACAGCAGAAAATTATTCACTTGCTTGCATGGTACACACAAAACAGACTATTTTTAGCTACCTGCATCTATCACAACACGTTTCTAACAAGACTTCAGGAATGAAAAGGAAGGGGTGAGAGGGATTGTGCATGGGTTTCCTCTCTTGCACTCCCCTGCACACACAGAGGGACACTCGTGCACGGTACCACAGGTTACCACAAGCAGTGACACAGAAATGTGCAAGCTACTCCTTGTGCTGTCACTCCAGCTTTATCTTTCTCCTGCACTGAAGAGACATACAATGATCACAGTGGTATGAAGGCAATTTTTCTTGTCCGCTCCCTCAGCTCAATAGGGTTTTGAAGACACAGTCATGGCCCGTATTTTTCACAATGACTCAGAAGTATTTTAAATTATTTTCATCATGAAAGTGAGCCTTTTGTCGGTAGTTGGAAATCTCTGCCAGAGACACTTCACATTTTTAGAGTCTAACTTTCTGACAGAAAGATCTAATATGTCAAGTGATGAGGAACACATTCAAGGCACTTTCCCACAGTACTGTGCAAGCATCATCTCTAGTTATGACCTCTTGGAAAAAAATAGAATAGAATAAAACCTGCAAATACTGTTTGGTACATTAGGGTGATGCAATTATTTTTCCTAACAGAAGAATCTTTCCATTTGAAAGTCCTGATTGTTTCAGCTAAGTCAGTAATGTTTCTCTAGCACTCAGAGCACAGCATGGTTGGATTTTCTGGTGATCCAGGTCTAGATTTTGGCTTGCTAGTAGTGATAGAGTACAAACAACTATGTGACAACTACAAAAAGACTAGGGYTTGGTGTCAAATATGTATTGGCAGTGTTCCTACCTAGCACACTGAAGGCTCTCTGAGCCATTTCTTTAAGGGGAGAAAGGAAGAAAGCTAGAGAGTAAATGGTACAGGGGGCTTTAGCATCCTGTACTAGGGCAGAGTTGGTCACCTACTACTGAAACACACTCCACAGTTTAATTTGAATCACTGCAAGTATTCTTTTTACTAAGAACATTTCTAAATACGACACCACAGTACTGTGGGATTTGACATCTCTTTTTGGATTTATAGCTCCTGAGAAGTTTTAAATGGGCAAAGTATAATATCTTCATTCTTAGCTTAGCTGATCTTTGCAAGTTCAGAAAGGTGTTTGCTATTCACTAAGCCAACTCAAATAACCTGTTCCTAATAAAAAGGCAGTCATACTTTACAGATACAATGAAATATGAATCCTCAAATAGTTTCTCTGTATTTCAATTGCTGCAGTTCATTATGTTATGAAAGTTCATCTTGCTTTCTGCTATTATAATGTGTGGTTAAATTGTGCAGAATACATTCTAATTTCATTTTCAAATTATATAGTTAATTATTGCTTGTAAGAATTTTCTGAGTACTACAAAAATATAAAATCAGAATTAACACTTTGCAAAGAAAATATGAACAGGGCATACTGGTATTTTCTTGATCATTGTCTTTCTTTTGAGGGGGGAGAAGGGGAAGCTAAGAATTTATTTCAAAGATTTATTTCAGAGACCTGACATTGCACTTAGTAAAAGAAGATATGACTAACTACTACAGGGTTGGAAAGTGTAGAAGTAAATCAGAACTCAACCTTATCTTTCTACTACTTACATCTAATCTGTTAACAAGTGAGAARCCATTACAATGCTGAAGAATGGGAAAGATGATTTATGTTCCACAATTCAACTCCTATTTTCACAAAGGCAAAACATACATGAAAATTCCAACAGTTCTTTGTTGCTGAAAGTAATTCAAAAGCTCAACTGTCTTTTGTAATTATGACATAGTTGTTAGACTTCCCTACAAGACAAATGATTACCATACTGCYAGTATGATTTTAAAGAGCTTCAGGSCCAAACTTATATTAGCAGAAATCTTTAATTAATTACCTTTAACTTCCCTCCAAATATCAAACATCAACTTTCCAAGAATGATTAGTGATTTTGACCACTCAGGTTGTGACAAATTCTCAGAAAAATGCAACTGCCAAAAGATACTAGTCACTCAACCTTCTGGAAACAAAGCCTCTGCACAAGTGTCTGGATTAAAACCCTCTCAAGTTAAGCACTGTAAAAATAATTACCTTTGAAAACACCTTCACGGTGAAGAAACGGCCAGATTCAAACTCCAAAATACTGCAATGTAAATGTGCTTCCTAGCTGCCGTCTTCAGGGTTAAACTGAAAAAGATCTTTCAAAGTTACAGGAATTCTTTTAAGAGAAGGGTCAGTGCTTTCGCAGTCCTCATCAAGGAATTCTGGGGCTCTTGTCCAGCATGCAATTGCTAACAGCCTCTGCTCGGGCTTTGGTGGCAGTGCCGCATTTCTAGACGTGCTCAGGTGCGGCCATGTGTATCTGGCACTAAATTTGGGAACTAGCTGGTCCCTGAGTACCAGCACATGCATCAAACTAATGTAATCCTGCCATCTCCTGTATACCTTTAATCAGCAAGCAGCTGTGTTTCGCTTGCTTCCAGAAATATCCCAGCCTTGAATACTTCAAACAACATGGAAAAACCCACACTTTTATGGAGGTTAAAGCAAAGAGGATGAGAGGAACAAGTTGCAATCAGCTCTCTGAGGTGTTGCCTTTATTGTTGCCTAATGTTATTTATTGCAGCACCACATTCCCTTTGAAGCATAATTAAAAAAGATAAATAACCATACAGCCTTCCACAAAGATAAATTGATAGCTTTAGCCTTCTTCTGTTGGATTGCATTTTTCTAACATACAAGAGCGAATGGACCTTTCATATATTTTTTCCTTATTCTTCATACGAAGAATATTTCTTTAACCCCCAAACTAATTTGGGGTTCCCTATCCAATCCAGTATTTCACTAGAGTCACAATAAAACACTCCCTTTTCCAGGTGATAGCCTGTCCTTTACTACATGTGTTAGGAAAGGTCTTTCCTACCAGGTATTCTGTGATGAGCTATGCCCTGGGTCACTGGCCCATTCACCTCTCTGCGAGGATCAGTTTTGCAGACTGAGGCACTCGTGCTCTTTTCTAGCAGATTTTTGGTGGCAGMTTATTGATTAGGAATCATTTGCATCACAGTTAGGGCAGTAATAGACTAGCACATTCACTAACTAGATACTGCAGATATCACAGCAGACTTTCTCCTGGACTACAAAAAATGAGAACAAGACTGTCACCTGCCCCACACGATAGAAGTAGAAATGCAGTTAATGCAGATCAGTTGCACACAAATAGTAAAATTGTTTCCACTCTATCCACTGTCTCCTGCACTACTGCAAGCAAAACAGAATTCACAAGGCAGCAAGACACAGAACAACGAGCTTTGAAAAGATGTTTGGTTGAAGGCAGCATGTGATCATAAGGCTCCTACATTGCAAAACATTTTTGTTACTACACATTTAGCTTGCTCTATGTACATGCTCAGGATTATGTCTGGAACAGACATGCTGGATTAGTGACTTTGTTTTTAGAGTAGATCATCTCTTGGTAAATATTYGCACTTTGTGAGTTAGCTTGCCTGCAAAACTGCTCAACAATTTATCAGGCTGAACACAGAGCTGAGTTGCTGATTCTTTCAGGAGTTTGCTAAAAATGATACAAACTAATGGTGCCTGTTTGACTTCTCCTAGGAAACAGAATTAATTAGTGGATCTACTAGACTGGTGAATTTTTGATAAACTGCTTTGTTTTTATAAGTTTGAAACTGAAGTGTCAAACTCTTCAGACTCAGTGGTGTTGATTTAAAGCATACTATAAGTATGTTTTAAAACACTTCCGCTTTTAAACAGAAATACATTGTAAGAGCTACAGACAAAAATTAGTACCTATACTATATGAGTGCGTGGAAGTGTACCAGCAATRGCTAAGAGCAGCTAAATTTACAATCCAATTTACAACATTAAAATATATCAGTTTGATTCTGCAATACCTAGTTCATGAGAAAATCCTACAACCAAAAAAAGAGTACTATAATGAGAAAACTACAGTGTATGTTATCAAACACAGAAAAGGATTTTTAAAATATTAAAATCTTTTCAGCCAAGAGATTGCAGCAAACTGTTTGTCTATAAGATGAACTGAAATATTCATTTCATAGGCTTTGAGTCATTAAAAGAAATTGATTCTTAATCTCTTTATTGTCTACATCCTTCCTTTCTTCAGGTATATATAAGTACCTGAAATCTATAAAAGGGTGTCATTTATTGTCTTAAAGATTTTTTGTAAGCTATAATGCCTCCTGAAAGGCTACTCAGGGAAATTTATGGGAAACTACTTTGTTTGGATGATCTTTACGTTTCTTTTAGTTTAGTTAGCACTGACCTGAGACTCTTAAAAAAAAAAAAAAGATAAAGATACTTGACATAGTGCTTCAGAGGATTTGCAAAAGGCAGAGGTCTACATTAGAATAAAGAATAAGGATGAATTGTTTTAATAAATATATATTCACATAAATAGTGGATAGACAAACATGAAATGCAAGCTTCTCGGGTTCTCTCCCATGTTTTCTGAAGCAGTGCATTAACATCTATGACTAATACTAAAATA
Organism: Nothoprocta perdicaria; assembly: GCF_003342845.1. Lineage (NCBI taxonomy): Eukaryota > Metazoa > Chordata > Aves > Tinamiformes > Tinamidae > Nothoprocta > Nothoprocta perdicaria. The sequence goes on from NW_020454805.1 coordinate 447,382, forward strand.
ATACCAGACTGAGAAGAAAATACTGATTTTAGCTTTTAGGGAAGTTGCTGTTCCAACTTTGAAGTCCCCCCCTGTTTTAGCAGAATCATCCCATAGTTTTATCAATTTTCACAGTTAAACAGACTGGTTACAGTTGTTTGAAAACTCTGCACTCCCATTTCTCCATTTGTAGCTCCCTCACTTGTTACAGTTTTGTAGACACAAGCTTTCTTAAAAACATTAAGTTCTTCATCTTCAAATGGGAAATTGCTTTGTTCCAGAATTTTGCAGTAATAATATTGGTACCTGAAATACAGATGTCCTCAAGGAGAAATTGATAAAAACAATCATAGCATGATATTTTATTAGGATGGCACAGAAGAAGGGATGYTAGGCAGAAAGTGGGAAAGCCTTTTTAGCACATTAGGCTTGATTAACAATGGCAGGACTTACCTGACTTTCAGAAACTCTTCCCCCAAATCTTTGCAGAGGTTATCTCAAGGATGCTGTGGACTAGTGTAATTTCTCTTTGGTGTGCCAAGGTGAACCACACAAATGCCTCCAATAGCTTTCAGCTATTCTCATGTGAGACAGATTGCTGAGCTTCTGTTTGGCTTTAGAGATGCTAGCGTGCCAGTCACTGGGCCACAGGATGACAAATTACCTCTCTGCCAATATGAGAGCTGGGACAGTTCTCTCCACAGCCTCCACCAGATGGGCCTAATTAAACTATTAGCCAATGAGTGAGGTCTGATGGCTCCATTAGGAATCCTCCTGTGCTTAAATAAACAGCTCAAAATAAATAGTTTTCTCAATTAGAATGTTGTTCACATATTTTCCTGGGATATTCGTTAGCAGAGTATCTGTTTTGTCTCCTTTTTCCTAATAGGACAGGACCTTCCTTGACATTATGCRTAATGTCCTATGACATTAGGACTTTGACAGTTTCAAAAGGCAATAATAGTATTAATCGATTTGATTTGTGCAGTTAAGCCCTCTCTTGTGCCTCTTCCAAAGAGTCAGTTTTGCTGGACTTCAAGACAAGGATTTTTCTTCTCTTATCCCTCCCATACAGTTTCATTTAAACCATACAGTCTGCTACTGTGTTGGGTTAAAGCCTGTCAGTGGCATGTGTAACATTACTGCAGCCTAGCCCCTTTACATATCTCCTGTATCTCCTCAAGCCATGATCTCTTCTCCTCCGCTGGCTTCTTTCTTCTCCCTTTAAATTACTGCTTAGAGTGCATGGTAACTTCTCCTGCACTAGTAAATGCCTTCAGCATCCACTTTTAGCCCTTTTCCTTCACCATTTTCTCCCATTTTCACCATTTTATTCCCCAAATTCGTTTTAAACTCTATATATTTTACATAGAAAACAGTTTGTSTACCACAAATTTGTTCAGCTGTGTCTCCAGTTTTTGATATGGAAGATTCAATTTAAACCTGAATCTGTAAATGACTTCTACCCCTCTGTTTTCCCTATTTAAGATTTTCATCTTAAAGCCCCACCTATGCATTTCTTGAGTTATCATTGACATTTAATTTCCTAAATGCATCTTTAGAATTTTAGAATTGAGAACTAACTTTATTTCCTGCTCAATTTGTGTAAGATAGATAAATTATATAGTGAATGCTAATGGTGATTAAATATTTTTTTTCTGATTTTGAGGTAGAAGTTGGTGCCACAGGGAAAAAAAATGGATGCTTCACACACTGAGAGAACCCTCTGGCAACAGTGTTTGACTCACTGCTTSAAATGAGTAACTAAGATTTTACATAAAAAAATAAACAAGTAAACAGATTCTTGGGAATCYTTCATGCCAAATCCAGTATTATCAATGTAACTAATTTGTACTATCTGAACTGCAAAAGAATAAGATACTAGCACTATGACTTCACGTATTTAATTTTCACTCATTTGATATTGATTCTCCATTTGCTCTGATAGAGCCATTTTAAGATACACTAATTGCTGCAGAATAAAATTGGCATTTAAGTTTTTTATGTTATAAAATACATTGGGCTGTGAACCCAAAATTGTTTCTATTTAGTCACTGAAAGGAAACAGAAAATGAAATCATTAACTCTAGGTGAGAAAATAGGGTACTTTTACAGACAAATCTTGTGGAGCTGTGACAATTTGTGTCAGCCAAGGATCTGTCCCTCAGTGCTTTCAGGTAAAAACTTCAGGCAGTAAAAAATCTTCCTTATTCAAAAAAATTACTTTAATGTCACCAGGATTAGACATATTTTTAATTTGAGTATTTTTCTGTGAAAGCCTGTACTTGAGCTGAGACACAAATAAAATATTTTGCCATTTTGCAGCAGCCTCTGAAATCATTATTGAGATCATCCAAATAGAGCCTTTCCTCTATTGTCTTATTGGACTGGAACRAAACCTCAGTACCTCCCTCATCATTTGGCACTTCCGTATGCGTTCTTGTGGAGCCCTTAGAAAGTAGGCAAGAATTTATAGAAAAAAAATACAGATACCTAATGCTAATGATGTCAGCAGAATTCAGGGTTTCAATAACTTTGTGCCTAGATCTGCTTTTGAGCTCCTGTGGGGAGACAGGAAGGAACAAATGTATTGGAAAGCAGCACCTTTAGTGCATCCTGGATTCCTCTCGGTACTTWACCACCACTTAAGTTAGGGATGTGTCTTACCTCATCACAAGAGAGGTCCTCAGAGAAGAAAGATGAATATGCAAATATGTGTGAACATCTTTTGATAGCTGCAGAAGATTAAAGAGCAAGATTGAAAAATAATGCTTTTATGGTTACCATGATCTTRTTTAAGGGCTGATGGCATTTCTACTAGATGAGATCGACATGAGATCATAAAAAGAATACAAAAGCACAGGTACCTGGTGAAAGTACATCACGAAAACAAACAAAAAAAAAATTGATGTGTGTAATGTGTGAGAAGGAAATATCTATATTCTCCAAGGCAGAGAATTTTCTCCATCAAAATCAATCCTTCTGGTCTTTTCAAGGAGGAATAAGCATGATTGCCTGATTTACTGTGTTGTTACCTTGGCAAGCTACTTTCTATCAGTTGCCCCTCTCCGTACCTAAGCTGGGCCTTAGTGAGGACCCTGCCCTAAGCTGGGCCTTAGTGAGGACCCTGCCCCCATTATTGCCTTCTACCTGCCCTGTGCCCTGTGTGTCTGGACTGACAGCAGCATTTGGTGCATAGTGGCTCCCAATCTTTAAGAAGGACATCTGGTACCACTGAAGGGAAAGGTGAGATTATCAGAAAGAGCCAGGAAATTTTCACTTGCTGCAATGTAGGAAGACTCCTTCTCATAAGATCCCAATTTATGTTAGGACATACATAATTTTGCTAGAAAAGCTACAAAGACATCATCAATAACCACTCAAAACATAGAAGGATTTGTTTCTTTTTTCCATTGTTTAGTCTGAAGAACTAAGATTATTGCTAGTGTTGTGATTCTAGGTTGTTTATGGCTTTCTTAGTCCTTAAAAGATAAAATATGCCAAACCTAACATTATTAACACAGCTCAGAACATGCCCGTGCTTGGCACATTGTGTTTAATTGCAGCTTTGAGCTAACATGGGCTCTTTGTTTAAACTTCAACTGTTGGAATTGTCATATTGCAAAATTTCACTGAAGTCCCACTTCTCCGCCTGAAGTGCCATAATGCTAGCCAAGTGGGGAAAAGGGTTCTTCTGAGATTGATTTTTCAGATACCGTAGTTCTGTTCAATTGAATTCACTCAAGTAGTGGTTAACATAAACACTGTGGAGAGTATGACATGTCAAATTAGCAGCTTTGCAAATCTCCTGTTAATTGTCAGCCTAATTAAAAAATTGCTAATTATAATGTTTATAACTTCAAATAACTGCTCAGCTATAAAGCACTGGATGTCAGGTGTAAACAGGGGGACTGAAAGAAAAAAAAATCAATCGACATCTGTTAATTTATCAGAGGCAGTGCACTAAATTGAAAAATGGATTGCCTAATGCACTGTAAATCTGCATTACGATAAAAGACCAATTCATTTCAACACCTGCTTAATAAATGATAATGGCCATCTTTAGTGGCTAGCCCTAGGGTTTCTTCTGCCAATTAGACTTAAAATCCTGCTTTTACCAACATAAGACCACAAACTGATTGCACCATGTCAGAATGCATATCATATCTCCTCCTTTCTTTTTGTTGSTAAAAATGAATAGTATTTATAGATGCTTTCTGTAAAAAAAAACTGTTGGATTTTCTAACACCATAAAGAGGAAATCTATCTCATCCTTCAAATGTACTGACATTCCTCTATTTAGACAGACTTAAATGTGTTGATGAGCTAGAAAAAAAATTAAAAATAAAATTAAATAGTGTCAAGCACCTATTTCCAGTTTCTCTATCTGTTGCTTGCTTTCAGTACCAGCTATACCACTGGAAGTTCGTATTTGATTTTGTATTTTTCTGAAGATAGTTACTCTGATCTGAGAGATGATGCTCTTCTGTGGTTTATAGGACCGATTAGTTACTGATAGAAGTATTAGTAATTTTCTGGCGACCGCAAACTGCCTGTAAGAGCTGACACCAGCTTAACTCTCCTGGGAGAGATAGGGAGCACACACAGCTGGTTCCTGTTTCTCTCTGCAAGAACTGAACTCTTTTAACTTGAGGGAGCAAGTGAAGGCAAAGGCAGAGACTAAATGAAGACCACATGTCTCAAGGAAGTACTAAGATTTTCAAAAGTCTGAGAAATGCTTTTCAGAATGAGCATGATGCTGTTGTTTCCTAATCCCTAATGACCACATTTTTGGCTCTTGACCAACATCAAAGTTTGTGCTCAGTTTAATGTAGCAATGTTTGAATCTATTTGTCTTTCCTGGACTGAGCATTAACTGGTAAAGTGATGTCCTTGGCAGATGGCAGCAGCACAGCGGCAGTTGCCATTTCTCACCAAGAAGTGACCCAGGATATTGTGCTGATGGAAGTTATTTCATTGTGGCATGTCCATCAGGCAACTCTGCTTCCCCTATTCACTGAAACACACTCCGAGGGATTAGGTAGCTTCTGAGTGATAGGATAAAGCTGGTCAAGAGGCCTCTTACATTTTTTTTTGAAACTGCAAAGCTTTGATGGCATAATATTAAGTTACAGCTAAGCTAATGTTTAAGACTGTTTTAAAATTGTGTGTTGTGACAAAAGGTTCAAGTACGGTTTAGGATAATATTAGATCTCTCTGGTCTTGCTTTGTATTTCCCTTCCATTCATCAAACTCTTACTCCCTAACCCCAAGATCTAAACATTCTTTTATTTCCCACAAACTCTTACAATTATTTTATGTTATAATTTAATCTGCAAGCTTCAAACAGTACTAATATCTGTAGCAAGGACAAAAACAAAAAGCAAAAAAACTCTAGTCCTTGACCCAAGCATCTAACAATCAAATTGAGGCCAACACGAGTTGAGAGGAGCAAAATGAAGAGAATGACTCGTAACCAAACACTGCACCAATGTTTAGATGTTACTCACCCYTCCTTGCCCTACAGACTCATCTTTATATTTTGGATTGTGTTGTCCAACCCCCAATTTGCTATATCCTCATGAAAATCGTGTCTGCGGTTTTTGCGCAAAAAATCAAAAACAGAATCAAGAGCCTTACTAGGCACACAGGAGAAAAGGTGTTAWGGGGGAGGCTCATCCAAAATGCCTGTGCTGTGACAGAAAAAAATCTGGTGGCTAAATCTTATTTTAAAGATTGAGTGCAAAGGATCTGTGAATTTACTATGGTAAAGCACAAAGTAGTAGTCTATATTCTGTATTTTTGGTTAGACTTCAGCTGTTACATTTTTCTCATGCTGCAGACAAGTGCAAAACTTGATTCTTTACAAGATCAGCATTAATGATTTAACAGTGTTCAAGTCATACAATTACATACAGGGTAATAAACACATAGAGTCTGAAATAAACAAAAACATTATTTTACGTCATCTCTTAAATTTACATTTTAAGCTGTACATATACTCACAGAAAGTTCTTTTATTAATGCATAGGAACACAGCTGGTTTCTTAAGCCCCAAATGATTATTTGGGGGAAACATACAAAATATATTTTGTGCTATTATATCATTATTGACTTAGTCTTACAAATCTCTGGGGAAAGTTGTTTAGGAAGCTTTTCCTTTTTTTTTTTTTTTTAAAAAAAAGAAACTATTTTCTTAATAATGCATGATTTTTTACTGCCCTACAGCCTTTAATAGATTTTATTGTGCCTAAAACTACTTGTCATTACTGATACCTCCTTTCTCTCTGAAGTAAAACATCTTGTTTTTCCWATTGCACAACTGCTATGTCTTTGGCACATGTAAGTACACACCTTTTAAGGCAAACCCATTAAAATTAATGTAACAGCATGTACATCCATCTGGTGTACATAAGTCAGCCAGCAGAGAGTCATTTGATGCATGTAATCTGCCTTGTACATCTTATGAATTCAAATAGTTAAAATTGTTGAGAGCTTTATATCCAATATTACACATAACTTTCAACATGACAGAAATGCAGTTTTGTCTATTCTCTTAATGGCAAGGAATTTATTTTTGAAACATAGTCCAGAAAAAAGAAGTTGACAGAATGATTTCAAAGGAATATTTTGGTACTTTAGTACTCTTTTAATCCTTTAATGTTCCTTACTACAATAAAAGAAACTTTAATTTGATATTACAGATGATGTTGTTTAATCTAAAATTCCAGATYAAGTAGCTAAATAAATGTTCACATTAAATGCCAAAACCAGCAAAGACCAAGGTAAGKTTATTTTTTTTTCCTGGCTTAGATAAATCAAATTTTGATGTCTGAAATGAAATCTACAAATGTATTGTGTATCTGCTTTTATTAAAATTGATACAGAAAATGTGCCTTACATTCTATCCATCTGCCTAAAGATTTTATAGTATCATCAGTACAGTTAAGTACCTCAGGAACCATGTTAATTCTGCTGACAATGGTGGTGACAAGAAAGGATAGTTTGCATTTAGACAATGCAGACCAAGCAATTTTCATGCCTGTAGTGACAAACACCAAATTGTTTTCAGAGCTAAGGATTCAAGGAAAAAAAAATCCACATTTGCAGTATATCTGACACTTGAAACAGCCTTCAAAAGAAAAAACAGAAATACTCACTGCAGGCACATTAGCCAAATAAGAAACAGGATACTAGTCAACATGAACTCAAGAACTATGCATTCTTTTAATCATRTTTACAGATTATAATGACAATTTTTGAAATCTTTGTCAAAGAAAAYAAATAAATTTCATAAGAGATCTCTAAGATGCAGAAAGGAAAGAAGTTCATTTTTCATTGTTACCTGAACACATAACTCACTCTGATATTTAACTGGAAGGTTAATAAGTCCTCAGAAACATTTCAATACCAAATGCAGTAGACAACAGGATTTTACTGGGCAAACTAAAAATACTTGCGCCCGTACTGGAGTATTATACGAAACAAGGGTCACAAGTGACCAAGATAGAGTACCACATAGTATGAATGAACAACAAAAAAGGCAACTACAAGAGAGAAGTGGAGAAAAAAAAATCATGTTCAGATTTGCAGCTGGTAAGATCAATCAGTAAATCTCCCCTAATTGGTTGCTATCTACACCAACATAAAAGGTCCACGGATCACCTATTTTTCCTTAATTTTTCTTTGCTTACCCAAACATTGGCCTCATAACTCTTTTAGASTTAATAGGAGTTTCTCTGGCTTTATGCTGCCAGATCAATCCACACTGGATAATTCATTTTCAATATCTAATTATCCACTATGTTAGTGCCACACATCTGTGTGCAAACCCTGCCAATCAGACCACATTTGGTGTCAAAAGACTCACTAAACACATATTACTGYAGAGCAGAATCACACCATTTCCACTCAATATTCTCAACCAATTGGTCTTTCTATGGAAAAAAAAAAAAATCTAAACATCTCAAAGTAAAGCATATTCACTTGAAGCATAAAATCAAACCTCCTTGAATTATTTGTGCCAATTTCCTGATTTTATTGCATTGCAAGGTAGAATTAAACATTTTGTGCTTATTCTTTATATAACAATTTGATTATCTGTAACTTTATAAAACTTACATCAAAGTTGTAATGGTATTTAAACAACGAGATTAACACAGGTAAAGAGCAAAATTATTTGGCAAAATCAGCCACAATACAGGGTTGCTCTTTCGATCAAATAAACATATCCACAGGCACAAAATACCTAAAAGCTGTTTCCATGAACCCCTGAGGCTCACAGATATAGCTATGGCTTGAGATCAGAAGAGAACATTGTGCAATACCTGAAATATGGGAAAACAAAAATAAACAACTTGAACCACAGAAAGTAAGAAAGAATATCATAGTTTTGCTTTTATCAAGGAAAATACAGACAAGAAGAAGAGGAGGGATGTTTCACAAGCAGGCACATCTCAGCTCTCAAATTCCTCACAGAAAAAAAAAATGTCATCTGAGCTCAGCTTTTATGTAACTAACTTAAAACGCTTTGAGTTGTGAGAACTAGAAGGCACTGAATATTTCTAGGCTCAAATAACCTATAAAAAGGCATATCAGTGAAACTGTAATGTATGTCATATTTAAGATATTCAGCTTGCTCTGAAAGTCACTGCAAAACAACAGCAGCTCCATTGCAGTCTTTGCAATATGACATCCAAGGTGGGTTGTTCTGGGATGAATAGGGGTGAGTAACTGGCGGATTGTGGGGCCATTGAGTAATAACACAAAAGAAAAAAAAAGAAAAAGAATAAAAGATATCATATTATAAGGGAGTTGCCTAAATATAATAATAGAATTATTAAAATGCAAGTTCCAAATAGGAATTGCCATAATGGTTATTTTCCTAAGGCCTTCAGAGACCGTCCAGAAGAAGCAGAGCATTGACATGACAGGCTGTAAGGCAATTATTACGCAAAAGGTCAAAGTTTCCTTTAGATTATGTCTACGTTGTGAGTCATTGACTTTTATAGACCAAGGTGTTTAGAAAAAAGTGTCATGAAATTTATGGCAGCATAATGTTCTGGCTATACTTTATAATCTTATTTTAAAAGAAAATATAGCTCATTAACTATAATATTCAGACTATATTATATATTATTGTTTTTCATTTAAATGGCACCATAAATGTGCACTGGGCTTTAGAGCCTGGTTTGAAAGACAATAACCCTGCCAAGAAAAATTTACACCTTAAGGATTTAGCCCTTGAGACACCTACTCAAGTGATGAACCGGGCTGGAAGTCTGACAGATTTCAAAAGACTGCTGATACAGATGAGTATTTTAAACCCATATTTTTAAGATAGTATGTAGTATGGATGAAAAAAGTTCTTTTTGTCCCAGACTTTTAGTCAATCCTCCTATTCATTAGCTTTTTCCTTAGTATCTCATTTAAGGATCAAGCTCTGTCTTAGGATCCTGTCTCCATTTTGTTTACAGCATTTTCCTTACGAGCTTTCAGGGTTCAGCCTATCCCTCTGTATTTCCTCTACCTCTCCTCATGAGCTCCTTCCACCAATTCAGTTTCTCATTATATGTCTCCCTGAAATCTCCACCTGAAGGTCTCATGGCTTGAATTTAGCATGCTCACTCACCTTGGCAAGCTTTTAAAGATTGAGTAATAAATATTACAAATAAAAATGACTGAAGAACTTGTTTACTTCTTCAATGCACAAGTTTTTTTGAGAAATACACAAATGAAAACATGATTTAGGGTGTACATAGACCACAGACACATTCTTGTTTCAAATTGCAGAGCTTTTACTGGAGCAAGTATGACCATYATTATACTGTGATAATTCTTCAAAAAATTGGCATCAACTAGAGATGGAATATTTTCAGCATTCACCTCGGAATAAACTTCTATTTTTATCGTGAAAGCTGAAAACACTCAATTAAAAATAATGAAATAAATGCTCTTTTCTTGACATTTAGAACACCAGCATTCACCCCCCAAATATTTATTTATCTATTTATTTATTTATTTATTTATTTATTTATTTGTTCTGTATCTAAGACAGCATATCTATACTCCACTGTGCAGTTTTAAGGGATCATGAATGTACATTAAACTCACTCACTGTAGTGCAAATGATTTGGATGGATTTTCACTACAATTTTTCTTGGTATTAAAGAATCTTAAGCAGTTTAAGTAGATTTGTGTAAATGAGTCTTGGCAATTATTCTGAATAATTTAATGCACTGAAAATTAAATGATTTGCAATCTTGTGTAGTTACAGTTATAATCATGACACATTCTCCTTTCTTTCCTACCACCTTTGTAGTTAAATAGCAAAAAATGTATTACTTTATCATTGGAAAGGAAAGAGACTTCAGACTTAACAATGTTCATTTAAGAGAAGGAGCACAGCTTTTAGTGGACAGGTGTTAGAATAACTCCACCACTATAGTAACATTTCYTATTCAACGTATCACTTATATCAAAGAGTTAGCGATGCCCTTTTATGCATTTTTGTTCATTATTACTTTAAAAGCTCAGCTAACGATTATGCTGTTGCATAATTCAATTACAGTTTAAAAAAACTCTGCTTGGCAAGACAATCACCTGCCCCTTAAACCTAAACATTACGTGCCAACCGTTTCCAATCTCCACTGATTAACTATAGCATATTCCAAATTTATAGGCTCTATTACAAACCATCTGAAGAGCAGCCACTGTGCCAAATCTCCCTTACTCCCTCTCCAGGGAATCCCTTCTCAGATGCTCTTTTCACATCCAGTAAACAACACTTTATGTCTTTTGCACAGATAGCAGATAATTACCATATGGTTAAAAACATGCTTGCTTCATTCACTTTCCCACTGTAAACTTCCTTCATTATGACAGCTAAGGAGCATCTAGGGAGGTAAACTCTGTAATTTAGTCCCCTATAGGCTTAGCGGTTTAAAAGGTCAGTGTCTATTACAATAAAGTTAGAAGCAAGAGTAAGCGACTTTGCAAGAAATTATTTTTATTCCAGCAGGACTGAAGAGAGAAGCTGATGCAGGTGCAGGAGTAGGAGTACCACATTTTGCACAGAGCACCAATATATTTTCTCTTTGCATGCAGGACAGTAACAAGTGCATGCTCAGGAATAAGATAGGAAGAGAAAAGCTAACAGTGATTTGGGAAGTGGCTCCAAGTGCCCTCTTTTTTGTTTCTCCTGCGTGCTTCCCTGTCAGCATTCCTGGCAGACAGCTGGGTGGCACAACTGGGACCAGGCAGCTGGACCCAGTCTTGGAGCAGCATTTAAGTATGGATGTGGCCCTGCCCTGCTGATCAGCACCCTGAGGAGAAGAAGGACTTGCATATTTCCTGCACATAACGCAGGAGACAAATTCTGAATCSCTTTACAGATAGAAATTCAGAGTTTCCAAGATCTGCCACAGTCTGGGAGAGCCTTTGAAAACATATTCTCACTGAGCTGCTTTACTGGAAACCTAATTATGATTTCTCCCAGGCTGAATGATCGATTTCATCAAGCTCCCATCCTATTGTTGTTGCTTAATCTGTGCTCTGAACTGAAAGGTCGGTTGGCAAATGCTGTGGCACTTCTGACCTCTGCAAGATTAATTCTTTGTGACCTGGCTATTTACTTAGGAGTGCAGGCAACAGACAAGCCYATAGGAGAAAGAATGAGCTTCAAGTGCATTGCATCCTCTTAGTAAAGCTTCTATAGCTTCATATTCCATAATTCCTAGAACATAAAAAATTGTCAAGGACAGAGAGGGAAGAAGATCCTGATTCCTATAGAATTGTACTTCCGGAGACCTGAGTGTGTAAGAGATATTTTTAAAGTTTTGTCTTCTACATCTCTCTCTAGTAAAATGTGGCTTCTCTTTACTTCCAGTTTTCTCAGTATACTAATCATGTCCTCATTATTGGTGAAGGTGTAAAAAGTCTTGCTTGAAGGCAGTTAAGTGGTAGATAATAAATCTTTTTAATAAACTTGGGATTATTAAAGAGCTGATCTCATTCATTAGGCTTTATCAAAATTAGCTAAAGAATTTAGGCTTTATCAAAACCCTAGTGACATCAGTGAAAAACAGATGATGATTTTGGACACTTTCAATTCCATTCAGCTATTAGGATGATCACTTTTATTACAGTTTTCATTTCTTTCTTTTTCTTTTCCTTCCTGATTAAAATTTCATGCTGTATAAAAAAGAATGGCCTTCTAAGAAGAAACAGACAACAACGACAAGATATCAAGCATCTCCTTTAGAGAACAAACAGAATACAAAGCACTCCCATCAGTAGCAATTAGAAGACTCGATGTTTGGGTTACAATCCTTCCAGAAGGCTGCATGGACCTAATCAATAGGGTAGTTTCACATTATCAAAGAAGGTGAAATCTCACCTACGCCCAGATAAATTAGGGCCTCTTTCAACTAAATATGCACAAAAGTGGTACAAGCAAGAAGGAAGAATTAGAATAGTAGAGTTTATACTTATACTAGGGAGGCCAAGGCAGGTCAATGTCCATAATGTCAAATGGTGGGCAAGCAATTGGGCAGAGACAGTGACAAAGTGGAGCGATCACGGCAGTGCAGCTGCTGCAAGGGCAAGTCCAGAGATAACACTGACTAATAGTTACTAATGTATTTCAAAGACAGAAGTGAGAATGATGATWCACCTCATATGGACATGTCATCTATCAGCAGAAATTGCCCTCCTCAGTGGACATGCTGCCATCATTTCACCTGCTGCCTGGCTTGGGGAGGGGGTGAGAAGGGGCAGGAAAGGAGGAGAAGGGGGCTTATTCAGCTACCTGCTAAGAAAATAAATTATTTTYTGGATTAGAAAAAGTAAGATATAATACTCATCTGTATGCCCTGATATMACTCATGTCGTTATGCATGTTGTAAGAGCCAGCACATGTGGTCCCACTAAATGAAGTGCAAAATTTACTCAGAAATTCAGTAAAGCTGCACAACAGAATAACTGTGAGTTAATTCCCCAAGATACCCCTGCGTTTGTCCAGAGCATCCCCAACATTTTATAAGCACTTTTACTAGGCTTCTCATTTTCCATTTGCCATTATCACAGCATTCTCCATTGTGAGCAGTGCTTTACAAAATTGTTTTATTGGTCATAGAAAAAGAACAGAGGACTTTAGGAGTTCATGTCCCRTTTAAAATGTTATAGCAATGCTCAGACACACGTTAACACCTTTCTGTGGGTCCTATTTTATCTACAACTTCATAACTTAAAACTCCAAATGAGCAAATTTCTAAGGGCAGAACGTATGTTATTGGTGCTCAGTGAAGAAGACTGAATTTCTTCCATTCTGTAATTTGAACTTTTTTTTTTTTTTAAGCAGAACATTTATTGTACACGTAAATGAACTTTTACTGTCATTTATAGACTTTAAAAGGAAGAGATTTTCTCCTTGAAATATAAAGCACACTGTTTAAGCAGCATTAGAGAGCAATTTGGGCAGCTGGCACCCATCTTATTTGTTTTATAGATAAGTCACCTTTCATATGAGAAAAGAACACCTGTGGCTTTATCTACAAAGAACAAGTAAAATAAATAGCAGTACAATATTAGAGCTGACTTCTCACTGATTTTCTCAAGAAATAATCTTCTTATGTTATAGTTATTATTTATATTGAAGTATAATGTAGGAACCCTGTGATTTTAGGCATTGGGTAACACAGAACAAAAAAAAATAGACTTTGCTCCTCAGGTGTTCTGTGGTCTGACCATGGCAATGTGGCACACAGAGTAGTCAGGGAAGTTGGAACTCTTGTCACCAGAAGCTTTTTTTTTTCTTACATAGAGAGAAAGAGGAGGTTGAAGGATGGGATTAACTTTTTAAAGCAGGACATTTTTGCTGTAGTATTCTGACAGAATTCTGGCAGAAAACTACCAGCAAAAATCTCCCAATTTCCTACTTATTTGGCAACATATTTCCAAAAGAACAGATTTTATGGAAAAAAAAATCCTTCTTATCATTTAATAAAGGACCATTTGATGGGATAAGATCAGAGTAATGGACTGTTGCAATCAATTACTGCTGTAACTGAAAAGACAAAGGTGTAGTAAAGACATTGACTTCAGAGCAAAAGACACTGAACATTAAGTTATAGGTTCTTCTTATTATATTCTCCTTATACAATATGACTAATATAGACAGAGACATGAAATGAATGTTGACAATATCACTGGACATAAGAGTTAATACATGTGATCTCTCTGCAAAGACTCTCTTCAAGATCTCCATAGCTTGACACGGAAAGCTACCAGCTACATTTGCCCAACTCCTTCTTCCTTTGCCTTATCCTTTAGCCACTTGTGGAGAAAAAAAAGGTGTAACTTAATTCACCAGAATGCAGCTGCTGCGTGTGCTTTTCAAACTCTGTCACTGAATCCGTCCATTTCTTTGAAGGGCCTTCAGTGGCCTTCCCTCACTGTATTACTTCTTAATAACAGCAATATATATTCCTAGCAGACAATAAGTTCTCAGGCCTATTGTGGTGGGCTTAGGTATAGAGAGAGAAAAAATGTTCTTTTCCTGATCTATTCGTATGGTAACGACAGCCTCAGAGAATGACAGGGGTGTATCTCACAGCCTGGTGAATCAGGGGAAGAACTGTACAACACACATGGTGATACGCAGTGCTGTGAGGGTGTCTCAGGGACTACAGGAGCCGAAAAGGAAGAAGGAGAAAGAAGAAAAGTTATCCCAACCAACAAGGTGGTTAACTGATGATTGACCAGGTCTTTATGAACCCTGTAGCACAGGTGACTATTGAAATTTGAAAGAGTCACGGTAATTTTAGTGATCAATGAATAGCAGTCAGTGCTGACAAACAGCAAYAGGCACACATGAGCCTGCCTTGAAGCGTCAATGGTAAAAAAATATATTCTGCACAGTACAGTCTTTAAAGCACTAATAATCTAAAACAACTGCATGAAACCTGTGAAGTTCAGATCATGATTTCACTCAGGTTCTTATCTGAACTCAATGCTGTTTCCATCGTTTTACACCCCAGGAAGTGAATTTAGTAATCTGAGAGGAAAGTCACTTTTAACTCATGCAATGGAAATCTGCTTATTTAGTCACAGCAAAGTATGCGGATTTTTTTTTCTTTTTTCTTTCTTTTTCTAGGGGAAACATGAACTGTGAAAACAACGAACTCACATTTTATTTCATTTCCAAGTGATGCTAAAGGAGCTGCTTTCATCTGCTGGGTGCATATGTCCGTAATGCCTCCAATCTAAGAGACAAGCTTCACTATAACTGACATTTTCTCCACTCATAGATACCAGCTCTAATTTTCTTAAGCCTTATAATTTTTTAAATTCTTTTTCTTCTTTTAGTACTTTCTGGGATGCTCATAAGTTTTACTGGATAAGGCAAGAAGGGATAGAAAATAAAATTTTGAATCAGTGAAATAGCCCAAGTTGTTTCAACACCATTATAATTTGCAGTTTATATACCTATTAAAATATTTAGTTTTAATGGATACTTGTTGCCTAGTGATGATATTTTACATTATTAAGGCCTATGAGTCTTTTTTGTAAAATTGATTTAAAGGTGAATTGAACATAACCAGGCCACAAATATACAAACATATGTAAAAATATACAAGGCCTTCGACAACAATGAAATTAAATTAATAGTAAAACTCGAATAAGCTAATCAGTTGAGTAAGATGACAAGAAAGTTGCATAAGAGTCAGGATTAAAGAAGTTTCACAAGAACCAGTTTCTGCAGTGCAGCTGCTACATATTTGAGTAATAACAGAGCTGATGAACCCCTAATTCATTGGAAACTGGAAGCACATTTAATGTTGTTTGGATTATAACAGGAGCCTGCAGCTAATGCACAAAGTCTCCATGGGCTTTCTGCTACACGCTGGAATTTCTCAAAGCTATTAATGATGGGTTTGGCAGATCAGTATGTGGCCAGAAAAAGTTGCTGGCATGGTAATGAAAAACTCAGAGACTCCATTTCCATTCCCTGACCTGGTGCCCTTCCCCTGGCTTCTGATGCTATTTTTCATTTGCAAAGAGTAAGGGAACATGAACTCACAAGACGGTGCTACTCCTTCTCCTCCGGGATGACGGGCAGCCACGGTGCCTGCGGCAACGCAGGAGCGAGCGAGCAAATTAAGGCAAGCATTGAAGGATGATGTCCTGAACAGGCTCTAATTTGACATTGCTTTTCCAGGGCTTCACATAGTGATGCCTGCAGCACACAGGCCAGTTAACGTCCCAGGAAACTAACCACTTATCAGCTTTTGTGATTAGGGGTGTTCATAGTCAGACTCCACTGTGTGCAGCAGAGCTGCCSCAGTTGCCACCGCTGTCACTGGACTTACCTAAACAGTACTAGGAATAATCGCCCCAAATTTAAAGTGGACTCACGTATAACTATATAAGCTCCAAGTGCTGTTGGAAACCAAGRTGTGGACATAACCTTAGCTTGAGATATAGGGACACAGTGGGATGTAGGGAAAAACATTTTTTCTCAGCTGGAAACACACAGAATCAACAATATCAACTCTTTCTGTGAGCACATGGCAGTACCAGTAAGTGGTTTGTAATGCTTTATTTTAATTCTATTATATTCTACAAAAGTGACATGGAAACATTTTATACTCTATGTCATGTTTTGTTTCAGTTCATACTTCTSTTTCTCAACAGAAACATATTTTTTTTCCAAATTTTCAGCTCACCATAAATATTAAAACATGTTATTTTAAAAGGAAACACATTTTTTCCCCCTAAATTTGAAAACACATAGAGACTAAAAGTAATCATAAACAGTGATTTACTTATAATAGCCAAAAAAGACATTTCCAGATTTCTAGTACTGGAGTATAGARAATAGTTCTATTGGAATGAAAAGACTGAAAAATATATAATTAGAGGCATGTGGGACCTATGCACTTGTGCTAAAAACGTCTGTGTCCATAGGCCCCAGTTCAACACAGCTTATTAGAGATATACATTAATTCAATAATGTCCCATTTATCCTAACAGGACTATACAAGTGCTTAGGTGAGGATAAAGTACAGAATACTACTTACAAGTGTGCCTGTGCTGACTGTTTGCTCATTGTATTGAACTGCCTGCATCTAAGATTTTTGAGAATAGCTATATTCTTAGGCCAACAGATGTTTGAAAATAATGTCAAGGTAAAGGAGGCCTGTCATAAGTAATCGAAACTTGCAGTGCAGTCAGATAATAGGGATAATTGGATACAGGGCCGCTTGCAGGGGAATGGGTCCCCTGACACTGTCATCTGCAGATTCAGAGCTGCTTTTATCCATGGGATACTGACTTCTGGGGCCTTGCCAGATGGATGAATTGTAAAACTCTCCATCTGATCCAAAAAGAAAAATGGATGTATTTCATTTCCTCAAGTTTTATGCTGTGGCATTAGACAAGTAATAGGAATCACACTAAAGTAGGATATTTAGAGATAAATATGGTTCTCCACATGAATACATACAAATGTAATACCTCATAAAATAATAGTAATTAATAGTCATAATGATGACTATAGTGATAATGATAAAATAGCAGAATAAAAGAAATAGTTAAAAGCTCTTAGTAGCTGAACCAGAGAGTCAGGCTTTCTTGAAAATTATGGAAAACTGCAGCACTGATATAAGTAAAGGCAATTCACTGATTCCTTTGGCATTTCAGTAAATGGACAAATARTCACTTTTCCTTTGTTTTTCCATCTCCATGGCCCAGGGCCGCTAGAGCTTTGAGGTTCTTAGCCTGGAGCCCAACAAGAGCCTGTACATCTGCATTTTGCTTCTAGCTTGCATCCATATGTCAAGCGGTCTAAAACGTTGTTAGCACGAAGTGCTAACAAGAGCAGATGGGGGAAGTTTATTCTACCTTTATTTTACAACCATCACCCCAAATCCAATCCATCACTCATCATACCTCTAGACAGGCACGTGGCTATCACAGTCAAGAAGAAGAGCTAAACTACCAAGTACTTTGTAGTTAAAGCAGAACCGTACTGGCAAGAGCTAGATTATGGCTGTTTTAATAGATAAAAATCACTCTTATGACAGTATTGCAGGATAAAGCCCATCATTAATTTCTCCTGAATATTTAATAGTTGATCTGAATCCAAAGCTGTGCACAAGTCTCTTTTTTTTTTTTTTTTTATCATATTCAAGTTCTTTAGTCTTGGTGTATACAGTGATTTCCAAACCAGTGTTTGGAAATGGTTTCTTTTTTTTTAACATTTTAAAATTTATKTTCCAATATTGTGTTTCACTAATGCTCAAGTAGCCATTAGTTTTTATCAGTAGAGCTAAAATGAATGACACTAACACAAATAGAATAAAACATTGATCTATTTTTATTAAATGAAGGAGAATAGGCCTTACAGGGTCTGTTGGGTTGTCTCATTTATTTTTCCACTTAAAATTACCGATATTTCCTTACTGTGACCCATATATACAGGTTATGCTTAACTCCATTTGAAAGTAACACAAATGTACTACACAGTATATTCTTATTCATCTCCTGTTCTGAATTACCAGCAATTCAAGAAATAGCTAAAAATTGATGATTCCAAAAACCGTAGAAGGAAATGAAGCCAGTATGACCCAATACCATTTTTAAAAGAATTATCCTCAGGCATTTTTCTGCTCAGGTAATTTTGCATGTTTCCGCTCTTCCTAGCTCTGTCCAATTTTAAAGGTCCAATCCTGACTGAAGAGCTAAGTGCATTTCTCTCTCATTGATTTTAACAGAACACAAATGTTCTCAGCACCTCAATAAAGTTTGCAAATCATTGCAGAATTAGGCCAAAGAACTAATTATTGTCAAATAAGATCAAATGTCGAAGAAGTATCCTTGGAAACTTCACTTGCAGGTTACACACTCAGCTTCCTCAGCGCTTAGGAATTAAATTTAATGTCACTTAGTAAAGTTTCTATTACTTTTACACTAGTAACCAGGAGGTCCCAAATAAGATTAGTACAACATCATTTCAGACATAATTTAGTGGTCTCCAAAGGGCTCATAGGGCATAGTTTTGGAAATAATGATGACAGAAAATATATTTTTCTGTTCCCATGGAATACATGCAGAAGGGAGTTGAGCAGCTTGTCCAGAGTCACTGTAGCAGAGCCAAAAAATTAAATTCAGGGCTCCTGAATTTAACAAGATCATCCTCTTAATGAGCATTTACAGGCAAATAAGACACACATGCAATCAGCCAACTGGAACTCTTGGAGTTCTCCATATATAAATTAATCACAAAATGACAACAGTCTGTTCTGACAAAACCGCACTAGGTTCCAAAAAAAGATGGTTTGGGATAAAAATTATAGTTTAGAGTACCAAGGAAAAACACCAGTTACCACCTTAGGCTCTACACTTTAAAAAAAAAGCAAGCCACTATTTACAGCTGACTTTTTTTAATAGCTCTGGCCTTGAAGCAGCAGCTCACATTCCCAGTATTATAGGGAAGGAGGAAAGCAGAAACATATCAATCACTCAACAAAGAGCCTTGTCAAGAAGTGGGCATTTTTCTTTTGTAGCATTTTCTTCCCAGCAACGGCCCACATAGAGCCTATCAGGAGATATCATGATTGTCCATCAGAATATTTTTCTGTGCTCTCTCCACTGCTAGTGCTTGAGCTTAATTTATTCGTCAAGTGCTCGTTTGGGAGTAGAATGGTGAAGAGACGGAGGAGTGGGAGAAATGTACTTATGTACTTGTTTCATTTCAATACTGCCCCTATCACCCTGCTTTCTGTCAGCTGGCTAATGTTTACTTCAGACCTGCTGAACTTCCGCATCTTTTAGGATTTTTTTTTTTTTTGTAATTAATTCAATCTCAATATTCTCCTCATTTCCATATCTCTCAAAAGTTATATCATCTCTTTTGATCTGCTTCCACTTCTTTTCTCCCATCTCCCTCTTTGCCTTCACGCTCTTTCTGAATTTTGCAATGGATTTTATTGCTTGAGAGAGACATTTGAAATGCTTTCAGAGATTGGGCCTTGGAAACACAGGGTAGCAGATTGCTTAATCACATTTCTCACCTAGAACCTGTATAATAAGGGTGATGCATAGGGTGTGAGGATGCGAAGCTCCTAGTGATGATGAGCTAATGGACCTTGGCCAGTCTTAATTAGAGTTTCTAAGCCAAGCCTCTCTCTCCTCTGGCCATGAGTGTGTTAGCCTATCAGTTTTATAACAGCTGTCAACCTCCCCTGACTAGTTTATCTTCATATTTCCTATTTTGTGTGTTGATATGGCACCAAAGGAAAGTTATTTCCCTGCAACGAAGAAGCTTTTTGTTCTGCAGCAGAGCGGAGAACAGCTCTGCTGCAAARAACTACCACAGCACTTCCCAGGAGGGACCAAGTCCCTGGGAACACAGARCATGGTTCCCCATGTCTTATGGAGTAACAGGACACTTCTTCTCAAAAACAAACAAACAAACAAAAAAAAAACAGGAAAAAATAACCAACCAATYGAAAAAAAGAACAAAAAACCACAATCACCCCAAGTACATGGGTGGCACCCCAAGTACTGGATGTGTTGGCAGCTAGCACAAATTGCCTATCGGGTAAAGAGGGTTGAGTGTAACTTTTGCTATTTCAGACTCGTTTAGGAAGACTTATAGATTGCATATATGGTTTCAGGTTAAGAGCTGTGCAGCATGTAAAACAAAATGTGACTTCTTGATAACAAAAGGGTTATTTTCATGAGGACAGGCTGATAAACTGCTCTCTGCAAGAGGACAAAGGGATAGGCTTTTAGGTATGTTAAAACTGTAAATATTTTTCTGCTACTTTTGTTCTTTCTTAGCCAAAAGCATCTTAAGAGGGCCATCTGTTTCCTTGCCACAGAAGGAAAAAATTTAGGGTGAGCATTTATTCATCTGGTTTTGCCTTGGGTTAAGCATTGGAGAACATTGCCATTTGGGAAGGGCTTACTGCTGCTTAGTTCTGCCATCGGCTACAATAAAGGCTGCTGTTTYCATCCACAATTAGGCTTGTTTGTCTCTGTTTATTTATTTATTTATTTTTATTTCTAACACAGCTCACTAAAGGAATGGCATTACTCTAGTGCAAAATGGATGAGATTTCCTCTTTTGAGTTTATTATCAGCATCTATTTCTTTCCAGGACAGAGCAGGGAAAGTCCCACTCACTCTCCTGCTGCCTTCCCCTCAACCCCAAAGAAAGTCGTGATTTCAATTGTACTATCAAGCCCTGAGTGCTCTGCATATGCAAACACAGACACAGTGCTTACAGGAAAGATCTTCACTATCCATATGTTCATCTCCTTCTCTTTACCTAAACCAGACGATTACCTCAGCAGCTCAGCTGTGTTATTGAGACATTTCAGCGTGAAATTTGTTTTTCCTCACTGAACTTTAAGCGGAATTTCAAGTGCCAAGTCTCCAAAGCCAAGTGGGGCTATTAAGAGATAATTACTAATTATGCTAATTTGAGAAGTTGTGCTATTTCTTTCTCTGGTCATTTTATCTGCAGCTCTCCTGAGAGAACAGTCCCCATTCAATGTTAATAACCTTTCCCTGCTAAGCATTCAATGGAGGACACTGTGTCCTAAACCTAGGAATATTTTACAGTTAATCTAGATATGTGGCTGTAAATTAGAAAGAGAAGTGAGTTGCACTAATGCTAATGACTTACATTATTAATTTCTTGCAGYAGCAGAAGCATTTGATTCCTCTCCATTCATGTATTGATACAGCCTTTTGCTGATGATTTATTTTCTAATGAAAAAGCCCTTGGTGATTTGAGATATACACTGTACAGATAATGTTTCTCAGTGATCATTTTCTAATCCTAATTATTGCAARCTCATATAATAACAGATTAAAACAAAAAAAAAAAAAAACATTTTCCAAGTGTTTCATCTATTTTACATTATTTATATAAATGTATCAACTATATCAAAAATATTTTTTCTCCCTCAGTGACAGGGTTGATCACATTAATCTGTGCAGTGTGCTGACAGAATAAGAGCTTTTATTATTTTATTTAATAAAATAATGATTTTAGGCTTTATTTGGTGTATAATTCCAATTTTGTTCTATAGTAAAACAAGCATTTTTTACACCTTTTATAATTTACGTGTTGAATGGTAATACCCTCAGCCTTCTTAGATTGGCTTTCCCTTCAAACACTGAAGTGCTGAGACAGTCCTTTTTCCTTTTTGTTGCCAAAAACCTTATTTCTCTACTCCTCAGAGCAAATTATTGCAAGCAAAATTATTTTGACTGCACATGAGATCTAAGAGCAGAGAGCTCTCTCATTAGGAAACTTGGTCTATGTAAAGGCCAGTTGTTGCAATAGTTGCTCATGTAATTATCCCACTTAGTGCAATGCCTATGCATGTAAGAACAACTCTTGGGAATAAGGGCTGCAGGGTCACACTCTGATTTTACAAATATACCCTGAGCACCATAAATATTCAATAGAGGATAGTGACATCTCAAATCAGATGGCCAAAACAGCCACAAATGTGGTATTGGAGCCACTGCTGGCCTGATACAGCACTGAATTGCTGGCTACCTGACCCAGAAGTGTCACAGCTAATGAGAATGGTAGCTTCATGTTTAGAGTAAATAAACTCCCATCTTCCTTAAGTTCATCATCTCACTTGATAATTTGTCAAATTTTATATCAGCAGTGTTTTTTAATGAATACAGTTTTACTGAACTCCTTGCTTCAAAGCTGCACATAGTGACCCAATTATCGCTGGGCTCATTCCCCAGCGTTACCATACGGGTCTATCCCAAGCACCAAGGCAGGACTGCGATGCTGCAGCCTATAACTGCATTGCAACTCAAGGGCAAATTTCAGAAAACAAGAAATATTCATATTTTTATAGGAACAGGGCTGATGTTTAACACTTTCCTTGCAGTATACTGCATATATATGGAAATCAACCAAGGAAGAGTCGCCTCCATATAAACAAAATAAATATGAGAATTAAGTGACACAAATCAGACCACATTTCTTTTTTTTTTTTTTTTAAATACAAGTGTAAAAAAAATTAAAGAAGTGTGCTTGGGTATCCCCTGTTTCTGTAAAATGTAATGCATAGCCCTCAGGCCTCAGTTTATTGTACACAACATTGGAGTGAGAGGACTGCATTTGTATGGGAGATGAATTAGACCCTAAAAATAYGTCCCTGCATTTAGAAAAAAATATAATTTTAAGCATTGCCTGTTTCAGAATGTCACTTTCTGCACTGGAATCCATTTTGCCAGTGTGCAAAGCCATCCCTGAAACCCTAATATACACCAAATAAAACCCAGATTTCTCCTGCTGATGGAGTTTGGAGAACAGGATCAATGCTGCTGTAATACCACTGYAACACATAAAACAAACACAAGGTTATTTGAATCCCCAGCTAATAATATCTCTATACCTTCATTCAGGTGAACCGGCTATTTGCATCACCCCATGATCTCGTTAGGTAGTTTATGTTATCCACGTTATTTAGGCAGCTCACTAGCTCATGTTCAGCTGTAACCAGTAGCTTGTGCCTCGACAGACAGTTGCAGAGTGTGTGGATTTCTCCATACAATGACTTTCYCACCGTTCTCAACAGTAAAGGTGCAGGTGAAAACTGAGTAACTCGTGACAACTTTGACACTTGTTAGCTCTCCTGGCRTGATGGTGTCCAAGCACAGCAGCCGAAGCTGCCCGATGTAGGGAGAGCCAATGTACTAGAGCGGCTGAGCCCTCTGGGCTGCTGCCTAAATGGGATTTTACAATATTGCCAGTAAAATAGYCTTCTCTCAAAATGGCATTAGGGAAGAAAAGTATGGGCAAAGTTGTAAGAGAATACACCTCTGTGAGAGAGAAGATACCTCTTGAAATGCAAAAAACAAAAGAGACAGTCACGAAAGGAAGATTGCCGTTATCTTCTGAGAGGCCTGCTGGTGTATTTAAAAATATCTTCCTGGGGAAAGAAATGAGTATTAGAGAAAATTTCAAAATATTTCATGGGCTACATTGGTCACAAACAGTGCACTTTGAGAAACAATGGAAAACTAAAATATCAGCCCCTAAAGACATTTCATTATCTATCTATCTAATTCTATCTCAGTCAAAGCTTTCTGCATATGTTCTTTCACATTTGAAATTATTTTTAATAAAATATCTACACAAATAATGGATAATCACATTTAGTCATTAAATGAATAAAAAAAAGCTAAAAATCTGAAATGCTGTTTTCGTTCCCTCTCAAATTTACATAATAATAATATTTATAATGATATTATTTTACAATATCATTCCAAAAACTGCAGAAACCCCTTTGAAAAACATTTTGAGTTATTACTAGGGAGAATATTATAACATATTTTGACAGGTTTAGATTGTAGGAACACAAAAATGCACAACCTTGAAAAAGACTGACTCCTGTTTAAGGAATTAGGTCTGGGAGAACCTGAATATCCCTCTTTGGTCCAGGTCAAGTTGGGGAAAACTGAGTCCTTTGGATGGACAAGTCCATCTAGGTGTTATTATAAATAGAAAGTAAACAAGCAACTGCTGCATAGATTGTGTGGCACTTGGAGATGACCAGTTACTTTTGGACCAGTACGTAGAACAAGCAAAGAAATATTTGTCACTATTCTATAGTCCAGACAAAAGCAAAATATTCCAGCAAAATTTGTCTCCCACTATTCCTTCATTCTACATGCAAGGGAAACTTTGCCATCCACTGCTTCCAGCTGAAAATACAGCATGGTTAATGACTTCTTCCTTGCCTGAACCACATCCCACCTGCCCTTTAGCACACTGGGGAGAAGGTACTGCCCAGGGCAAAGGAGGTGAGGCAGAAAGGTTGAGGGGAGACTTCACTCTAGTCTCCCCTACAAGAAGCAGCAAGGGTGTCCAAACCCTGAACTGGTAGAATCAGAACCCAAATAATGTGGAGTGCAACATTTCAACCTTAAAAAAAAAAAAAAGAAAAGTGATAATAAAGAACAAACAACAAGCATAAGATGTACAAGTTGCAAAGAGATTAATTACAAGGTTGACATTCAATCTTGTCTTTTTGAACGTAGATTGTAAATGGTCTAAGCCTAAGAGAAAAATTCAGAGCCTGAAACTAGAGGTTTGCTAATTAATCAGTTCTAACTGCATGGGGAATTACAAGCCGTAAGTCAAACAAACAGAAGGCAATAAAGACAAAAGAGGATGGCAATGCGAGTATGGAAGCAGTATGTCAACAACTAAACATCTCTACACCRGCTTGTTATCGTGTTGCAGCTTGTACAAAACCTATGCTTAAGAACTAAAACTCAACTATGAAAGTTGGGCTTTAAGAAAGTTGAGGGGAAAGTTTTAAGAAAGCTGAGTTTTAAATTTAAAAAAAAAAAGCAATCTGATGAGACAAGTGAATCCTGGAAACTTGGACCAATGCTCATTAAAAACTGTGGGTTTGATCCAAGCTCCTACTGACGCCAAGGACAAAACTTCCATTGAGTTCAGCCCTTTACATGAATATGCATCTATATTAATATAGTACTGTCGGAGCATATTTTGGCACATTGATATGAATAGTACTAGGGTTTTTCTGTTTAAGTATGTAAAGAGAAATCGAATATAAACACATGCATTCATAGCTTTGAACTTTGATTAGTAATAAAACAGCTTAGAGAAATTATTAGCATTTTTACATGATGTTTTCTATGAAGTCAGATACTGAGCTGTTACTGATACTTAGTAGAAAGGCATTCAACAGATGGGGAGTCTAGACTAACAACTTCTGTGTTATGCTAGTGTATTTTTAAACCTCTTCTAATGTTAAATTCTGATGCTGTGCTACAGAAACAAAATAAAGTGCTTTCTCACATGTGCAGTTTTAACTTCCCCGTTTGCCTTTTGAAACTCAGGTTTGCCAGTGATAGCACCAGTTARTGTGATCCTAACCCATATAAAACTGCACTTAAGTCTCGAAATATGTAGTCCAATACACCCCAACATAGGACATACAAAGTTATAAAGTATTCTTTTCTCATTGTTCTTATTGTAACAGAAAATAAATGCAATCTCTTTAGAAATAATGCTGCATACTATTAATGCTATTTAAAATTATATTATTTAGGTAGCATTTATTTGTGTGGTTCATTTCTTGAGCTATGAGACTTTCACTTGTTCTAAGCATGAATTTATTCTAGATTTAAAATGCTAAAAGCAAACAATCGTAAAAACATAATGAAATCACCTTCAAATCTGCTTATGGTCTCACTTTTCATACAAACCCCCCATCATAAAAATAATCTCCCAAATTTCTCTGAGATTATTTCAGCAAATCCCACTGCCATCCAGTCCTAAAACGTACTCCACCTGCTAGTGAAACTATCACAGTAATTGTCTGGGCTTTTATCTAATGAATATGCATCAAAGCGGTCAAAAACAAATTCTAACTTAATCTGCATTACTGGGAAAGTTTCTGAAACAAGCTGTTGCAGGGAAATTTATGTAATACATTGTCAACCCTTGGCAGGGGCAAACTGTCTCATAGTGACAGAAGCCAGCTCCCCAAATTAAGTGGGGGAATCACACGATGGTWAATCTTGTGCCATGGGCAGCCTTGGGTTGTGGCTGTGCTGGCAGTGTCACATTCCACTGTGTCTGCAACATCCCTGCTGCCTACTTGTGCTTCTTGTGCWTGCAAACGCTATGCTGAAGATTGTCCAAAAAACTTCCTTTTGCAATGGGGATTCCCATGCATCTCCSTCATCTCTGCCCAATGCATGAACTCACTGTCCTCGTAGGACAGCAAGGAGAGGAGAGGCAGCAACTCCGTAATTTGGAATGATGTGACGCCAAGATTAATAAACCCTTTCATCCTAATTAACTCCTTTCATCCTGATGCTTCACATATAATGCACACAGTAGTGATATAGTGGCTAAAAAAAAAATAATCTCCACTCCTTATCTGGGCTTTTTGCTGTCTCTCAGTTCTCCCTAAATAGCATATGAACTATGCTAACTATACTAAATATTTCTTTGGTCAAGCAAGTGGTAGGAAGATCAATTAAATATTACAACATGAGACTGGAGCCCTGAGAAATGTATATTGGCAAGCAGGTCCGTCAGAAAGTTTTAAAAAAAGGATTTAGCCAAAAATATATATATATATATATATATATATATATATATATATATATATATAAAATCCAGTCCCTGCTTCCACAAGATATCTAAGCATCTGGCTATCTTTATGCAGATCCTGTTACTTACCATTTATTGCTATTCCGGGTAGCAATGGACTGCGCAAGCGATCCTGCTGAATCAAGGCCATACGCTAGCCCAAACATCTTTTATGATATATTGCTGTGATGCAGCCACCGATACCACGCACGTGCTGCTTGTACAATTTGTACGAACACGGGCTGCTCTGACAGGTGAGGATGCACACAAGGGAACTTCAACAACGACGGAAGGGGAGGAAAGAGATCTGCGTGCTGGTAAAGAACAACTCAATTTTAAAATGTGCAAATATATGATAAACACACGTATCTTGAGGGCTGCATATACATGATTTAATACAACATACTCTTACAAAAGGCACTTCTTTGGAGACTTTGCATTTACCTTATAAATCATTAGTGTAGTAGACTAACACAGCTTATGTTGTGCTTAAATCCCACTCCTCTTATTACACTACTGTATACAGGCACAAAATAATATGTAATTTGSTGGTTGTTCTTTAATTCCATTTTAATTTTGTGACTCTTAATGAGGTTTTTTAAATATAAAATTAAAATAATAATCCATAGTTTACATCAGGGAATAGATTTTTCTAAAAAAATTATTTTTAATATTTAGATTTATAGTCCTTGACTCAAAAACTGGGCTTTTTTCTCTTTCTCTTTCTCTTTCTCTTTCTCTTTCTCTTTCTCTTTCTCTTTCTCTTTCTCTTTCTCTTTCTCTTTCTCTTTCTCTTTCTCCTCTTTTTTAGAATTATCTGACACATATGTAGAGGTTAAGGAACTTGGTTCTTTGGTAGGTTTTAAATGCTTAAGGAATTTACTTAGTTAAAGTGGAATAAACTCCTGCTTTTCCAAGAAGCACAAACACACAAAAAAAATGATGAACTATTAGTGAGATGCGAATGTAGCAACTGTTATTACTATTTTTAATGGAAATACAAGCTGTGACATTTAGATAATATTTGACTCATTGAAATTAAGTCATTCATTTAAGAGAACCGATCTCATTAAAAAAAAAAAAAAATTSACAACAGTTTCAATCAATTCAGTAAGCATCTTAAGRAAGTATGCTGCCCAAATACAGTTATTATACAGATTTGTCAGTGAGGTGCTGCTAATATCAAAGAAAGACTTCCCTTTAAATTATAACTTGGATACCCAGACCCCTCCTCCTGAGAGTGCACAGCAAGCAGCTGTGAAGAAATGAGGAGAAATCAAAAGCACCCCATGGAAACTGAGAAGTAAAACTGATTTAATATGAAGTAAGAACCTGATCCCATGAATTTGTTTGCATATTAAAAAAAAAAAAAAAAGTCGCCTTCCTCCAAGCACAAGCTGCAGAAGAGCAGGGAGGCAGCAGTGCTTGCAAGGAGCCACCCGGGGGGCTGCGTTCTGCCCTGTGCTCTGTTCTGCCCTGGACTGTGAACGTCACCAGGCTGGAGATGCACTGACCACCGCGAGCACCAGCGGGGTGATCAGCTACAGATGTTGTGCAGCTGCAGAAAGAACAGCTACGAACCAGAAACAGCGGTTCACTTAACATGAGGGCYTGCGAGCTGCAGGCTCCTGGAACCTCTCCTGTGATAATTAATTCTGCAGACAGATTTATTAACTGTTGTGACTCATTTTAYCTCTTGGTAAACTGGGGGTACTTGGCCTCTCTTTTGCAAGAGTTAATAAAAATTTCTATAGAAATGCTGGAGGAGGAAGTGCGGGTAGCCAGGACAAGTATGTGGATACATTTTTATTAACTCTGGGCAGTGAATGTCCTTTCTGGCTCGGATGGGCTGAAATTATCTGAAGAGAAGGATGTCACAAACAGGGAAACATAGACCAATGCACCTCCTAGCATACTAGTGTAAATGTAATACGGGCTTCACTGCTAGACTTCAGGAAAACCTACCAGAATGTCGCTTGTCTATGGTTTCAAGTCTCATGCCATTTAAGCTGAATATATCACCTGCTTAAAAATATGCATGGCCCAACTAATCTYCAAAGCTTTGGTCGGTTACCCTACATCTCTTTCTTAAAAAACAGATTTTTAAGCTGTGAACTGCTATTTCATTTGTGACTGGTAAAACCATGTGTGCATCTTTAAAAACCCCCACCTTTGTTCTGGAAGTGAAACACCCATCTCCTGAGCTACAGTACTCGAAATGCCTAATGTCTGTTTTTACCTTCCTGTTTACGCCTTGTGCCATGGCATGCAGAGATTCTTTTAGCAGATGAATGCAGAGCTAGAGTATTATTTTTAAAAGTATTATTGCCAGGATACTAGTTAACCCAGAAAGACCTGAGTACTGTATTTTCCCTCTTCCTGCCTGCATAAGAATTCCAAGGGATTTGCACAGTGAAACTTTCTCTTTTTTTTCTTTTCTTTCTTTTTTCTTTTTAGTCATCAAGTGAGTTGTGCTCATGGATTTCAGCTGAAAGCACACAAAGTAGCCCTTGTGGGCGCACTACTGAATAAACAAACCCCTCTCATGCGTCTGTAAAAACTGGCCATTCTAAATGCGAATTGAAATGAGTCAACTATCTTGATTTCAGAGAGGGGAAAAGAAACGGATTTTACAGATGTACATCAGACGTGTTAKCATAAATAAATGATAAACAGAGATCAATCAATAACCTTGTAGCAGTTGCAACCGGAGGAAACCTTCTGTCAGTGACATTAGAAAACATTCTTTTTTTTTTTTTTTTTAAGGTGATTTTAAACTATTTAAATTATTAAAGCCAGGCAGCCAGAGCTGAGCTTCCATTTAATTACTGTCTACATTGTTCAACAGTGAAAACAATCCAGAGTGTGGGCATCCTGCCCCTTGCCTCCCCAAATTACCATTCATATGTACACTGAAATGTCAATTCACAGCTGGCATGAAGGGGAGAAACTGCAACCTGGAAAACAACTAATAAAAGTGAATTTTAGCTAAACATTATTCAGAAATCTATGGACCTTTTGCCTGACRCTTTGAGGCAGGTCTGATGCATGGATATAAAACAAACAGAAGCTTAGTGTCGGCTCCCGCTCCCTTTTAAAGGATTCTTCTGCAAGATTCAGCTGGAGGAAGATCAGCACACAAAGAACTTAAAACCAAATCCACCCTTTTTAGCGAAGGTTTGGGGTTTCCTGACATGAAGGCTGCTGTTTAAGTTCCTGCCTGCAACATGCATAATCACGTACTATTATTGGGGAAAACATACGGACAAAAATAGAACATAGAAATACTCTGAAAATTATGGTTTGTAAGGACTTTTTCATTTATTTATTTCTCATTCAAAAAAAATCTTCTGAATGTTTATATATATATATAAACAAACATTTTAAATTACAAATTCATACAGCGTGAATGAGTGCATGTATATGAAACAAAAGCTACTTACGTATTTTATTTTTATATCTTTGAACAAAATTCTTTGACATAATATAAAAAATAATTCTGGCTGTAAATAATTTTTGTTGGACTCCACGGGTTTGTCTAACATAACCTGGAGTTTTAATTTAATTATATGCCCATTGATTTAACACAGCTACACAACTAAACAATGAAAAGAAATCATGTTTCATACATTATGTATACACAGAGAGACCCATACGCACACACACACATATATATACGGCAGCTCAATTCTGCCACCCTGACTCATGCCGAGAAGTTTCAATTTCAACTTCCACATGAACAGGGGCAGCAGGAGCAGGCCTTGATACGGGAGTAATATATTATTAGACCTGGCTGGATAGCCATCATTTTACATTTGTTAAATCCCACTATTTAAAGAATAAACAGCCATTTCACAGTTTCTGCAGAGTGCTAAGAAGCAGGCAATTACATAAAATTAGTTGTGAGTAAATCTCTTTCTATGGAGATGGAGAAAAATGTCTGTCAATCCTTCCTTCTTCCCACAGCTTCCAGTAGCTCTAACTCTTCACGCTGTTGTTTCATTAGTGGTTAGAGGAAGGTGATTCTGCTAATAATTTTCAGCACCATTTATCTCATAAGGAGCAAAGATGATGTAAAAAATGGTAAAAAGAAAAAAATCACACTTTATCACGCAGGTTTTCGATGAGCCCTACTCACTGGTCAATCCTGAGACACACTGGAAGCACCAGCACCGTGGGCTGCAGCCTCCAGGCCGGCGTCCACAAAGGACGTGATTCCAAAAGCGACTGCAAGAGTCATAAGCACAAGGCACTGAGGTTTGCAAGAGTCTGCCCCTTCCATACAACTTCTTTTATGATAGTACAGTCATGGAGAGTACAGTAACTGGTCGCCTTCTGCTTAACAAATCCTCATGTGTTTATTACACAGCTTGTTCTGACCACACGCTATCCGACGGTTTTGTTTCTTTTTCCAAGGAAATAKTTGGGGGGGGGGTGATTGTTTATTTGTTTTTTAATTTCTATTGTTTTCATTCTGAACTCACCTCTCATCAATCAAATCTCATCAATCTCAAAGTAAGAGATGGGAATGAATCTCACCATTAGCACTGTTTTACCAGTGGGATTAGCAGGAACAGACTCGAAAAAAAATAAAAAGGTGATCTTGCATAATTGAAGGAAATGTGACTATTTTCTTCGTGCTTGTCCTTCTGAGTTTTTTGAGACACAGAGGTGGCTCTGAATCGCCAACACTGTGAAGCAGCACAGAAATCACAACTCAGGCGTCCACCGGTCAAGAAGACATAGGTCAGTCATAGGACTCAGAGTGAATATGAAGGACTAGTCCCCTATAAATCACCCTGCCTCTTAATCCACCTAAGAAAAGACCCAGATCATTTCCTGAAATGGAGATTCATATAAATACACATATATAATACATAAAAAGACTCTCTAACATATCCTACCCAAAGCCAAAGTTATGATCAGCAGACTTTTTGGCTTCAGTCTTAGTTGAGCAAATAATCACTTCACTTGTCTAAACATGGATATATCTCTCTTTACCTCAAAGCAATGCATGACAACGGCTAGCCGGGTACTGGTTCTAAAAAAGACATTTTACTGGTTTTAAATATGCCAGAAGTCAGCTAAAGGCCTTTTCGTAAATAAATATAAAATGAATAAAGCAGAGCAGCCTGTTCACCTTCTTTATATTCTTTCATTCTTTACTATAGTTTCCTCTTATGTTTTTATCCAACCAAATAAATCCTCTCAACTCCCTTATACTGGAATTCTGCACATCTTGAATCCYTTTTGTTGTACGCCTGAAGATACCTCGTTTCTAGTGCACATTCCTGAGGCAGAAGAGTCGGAATGCTCAGTGAGGGCAGACATTTCGTTCATTAATGATACCGTAATATCTTCAGCATTATCTGTCCTGCTCTTCATGTATTCTGCTCTGCTCTCTTGTCCCCTTGTTACCAAGCCTTAGTGAGCAGTGGCGTCCATCAAGACATACACAGCAAAGTTCAGYCCTTGGTCCTGGGCAGATGCTGTTATGTCAGGGCCCAGAAATTCATCCTCGGGTTTTAAATACAGATAAKTCAGACAGACTGAACAGCAATTATAATAGTATCTATTTAATGTTTTAATAAAAGCATTAAATCTGGTTATTTTATGAGTGAGAGAGGGTTGCCTGATATTATGGATTTACCATCAGCTTCCATCAGGTAACAAAGTGGTCTTTTTAGTACATCACATCTCACAGTATACTGTTAAAACTCCCCTAGGCTGGCTACTGTGTTTAAAATTTGTACAGATCAGCTGGAAAAAAAAATGCAAGCATTTTATTTTACTGGTGAAACATATAATTTTCAGGCAAAAACCAAGCTGTTTTACACAAAAGATATCAGGTTCATCACAGATGCTTTTAGAAAGATCCGTCTACTGATGCATATCAGCTTTTTTTGTCTGGATAACTAATAGTGTACAAGGGAAAAACAGTGAACTGCCGGAAAGGTTGTAGAGATAGCTGTAAACATGGGAATAAATTTAGCTTCATTACTACTCACAAAACCTATACAATACTGTACAGAATTTAAACAAAAGTAGTACAATTAACGGAGCTCAGATATCCTAATCTTTTCTTTCAATTCATGCATTTTGTTAATCTAAAATGAATTAAAATAACCTATGACAACAGTTTGCACAGACCTTTAGTAGCTTTGATATTTCACCAGGCAATTTCAAGCAATCTTTAACTTTTAAGGCAGTGTTTTCCCTTTGTGGTGTATCACTAGAAGGGGTCGCCCGAAGTATTTTAAGAATCCCATTAATWTCACTAAAATTGGAATTTTTCAGCAAGACTGTAGAAGACCATCTTATAGAAGAATTTCTCTACTCAAATGACAATGAGGACATCTAGGAGTTTAAGCAACATGAAGCAATTTCCAGCACTTTGACACTTTGCAACCAGGTTTACATGTCCCTGCATCACTACTGAAGAAAGCAAAACACCTGACATGTTCAACACGTTCCATTTTTGAACACGTTCCATTTTTGAACACGTTCCATGTTCAGAAATGTAAAGATGGTTGTTGCTGTGATTACTCATGTAAGATATGGTCCAGATTTATGTCAGCATGTCTACTTTCATAAGCTATACTTTGAGGCATAATTGAAATATTTGCTTCTCTCTCAAAGTAAAACAAACCATTTTATTACTCTCTTACTTCCGAGCTGTTGCTAAGAAGGCACGACTCTACTATATCCTAATTGTCTGCTATTTAGATATGGACTCTTGAATCCCATATTTTTATTCTAAATTTAAGTTCAGTCATTGTAGCTAATGTCCTTGATGCTGTCTCAAATTGCTGTCATTACACGGATCACTAGAATTGGAGGTAATAGTAAAAAAAAAAAAAAAAANAAAGAAAAAGAAAAAAAAAGAAAAAAGAAAAGCATGAAATCATGGAATTAGATGATGGATAAAGATTTAATCAATTTAATTTTATCACCAGATCCAGTCCCTTCCTCTTGAGCTGTCAGGGAGCGAGATAAGCGGAACACATCTTGGAGCACAGTGCAAACCCATTGTGGAGAAGGAGCTGTGTCCCTGAACCTCGCCAAGATGAAGCACGCTCATTTATTACTTTGGCATTGCAGGATGATGAAGAACCAAGCGGGTTTCCTCCCTCTGTCCTCAGCACAATTTTTCTATTTCATTAATTTTACATGGAATTTCATTTCATAATCATTTTGCTTCTCACATCCTTTTACTGTCCCTATTTACTTCATTCTGTCAACTTTTATTTCATGTCCTGTGGTATCGGCAGCATCCTGAGCTAGGGCTTTCTGATGCAGCATCACGGCTACCTGATTCTTTCTCATTGCTGACAATTAACTTAAACTGCAAAAATGCCTTTACAAATAAGGTGCTTTGCTTGTCATACACCAGCAAATAATTAAGTAGTAACATATTTCCAACCACCTTTCTCATATTTAGTTTCTATATGTTGATTGCTAAGAATTTGCCGAAGGCTGCCAAATGCAGCCTTTTCAGCGCTATCAGTAAGCAGAAACTCTGCTTTTGTTTGGTCTGCTTTTGCCACAAACCTTTGAAAATAAACTTTCTGTTTAAAGCCTATACGCTCATAGCTGCACAGCTGTACCGAATTCTGTCGCTGCCTGGGCATATTCAGAAGCCTTGGAATAAATAAAGCAAATACAGCACCTTCAGTCAARCCTCTAAGCATGTAAAAGGGATTTCTCTAACTCATTAAGCATATTTTTCTAATTTCTGGTCCTTTTATACACACAGATCAAGCAAAAACACACACACAATAGAGAAAAAAATGAAAAAGAAAATATCTATTACTGCTTTTACACAAATTTAGTATGTGGATTTTCTGGCAAGCATCTGTATTTATTTTTCATCTGGTATCTGAGAAATTTGGATGTTTACTTCTCATTGAGAGTTAACAAGCTCATCTTCTTAGTGAYAATAAAAATATTCCTACCTATAATAACCTAATGAATAGTTACGGCTATCCAAATATTTTAGCTTTTTAACATTCTTTCTACAAGTAGTATAAAACTGAATGCTATGCAAAAATATAGATGCAATTTAATACTCATTGCAAGAATATTTAATGATAACTCATGTAGGTAGCTTCTTTATACTGAACAGTTTCTAGTTTTAATAAATGTAAAAATAAGGCATGTGCAAATTAATTGCTGGACAATCTCTTTGTACACTGGAATTGCACTCACTGTCTTACATTTTTCAGTGCTCAATTTGCATATATGAAAATTCTCTCTCTCTCTCTCTCACAGTATGTAGGTTTTATTGTCCTTTAGCAGTGAATTTAGCTATTCAGAGAATATTATTTTCTTTTCTCATTTGAACTTGCTGTCTGTCCTCAGAAAACTAAAACAGAGGAGTCAGGTATAAGAAAAATGGAGAAAAGGATTATAAACAAAGATGCTAATTTACAACTCACACTGATACAGACAAAAACATGAATAAATACCTGGAAAGTAAATCAGAAGGAGGAAAATAATGCTACTATACAGAAAATATTTATTTCTACTACAAGGCATTTTTAGATGTTTTATAAAGCAATGTCTCGATCTTTTTTTAAACACAATTCATATGTAACATGTCCAATATAATATAAATAATTTTTTCATTTCATCTCCTTAAAGAGTGTGGATGTGGCAGATAATTTCATTTTCTTATTCTCATAAATACTCAATTTCCATTTAACACTGCAGTGAATTTATTTCTGTACACATGTGCATAGATATCTGTGCATGAGTATGCAATGTGTGTGTGTCTGTTCGTGCACACATATATGTGGGTATTTACATGCTTAAAAGYATCTGTTACAAGTATTCTTGCAATAAGGACAGAAGTATGCTCTGTGAATAGCGAGATGCGCAAGGTTTTGGTGTAACCCTTTAAAAGGAGTTTTCACAGCTATTAAATAGAATAAATCTGCACAACATTGGAGCACATATTAATTCTCATAAAGATGTAGTCATTTATGGGGCTAATAAACAGTTTCTGGACTAATCTCCAGTATAACTAATTTCTTAAATACTTGGTGGGTATTAGGCACCATCAAAAAAGACACAGAAATATATGATAAGTAAGCAAACTAGCATTAACAGTTAAACCCAACAGGTTTAATACCGGGTGTTCCTTAAGTGACAAGCATTTTTGCCAACATAAATGCATGTACATTGTTATGAATATCTATATGTTGCAAGTATATGGAACAGAAATTCTAAAAAGTATGAACACAAGCATGCCTCCTGATAGTTACTATACTAACTAATTATTATACTCTAATTACACTCTTTGCAAGGTGGATACAACAGCACATTTAAAGAAATAAAAAATGAACCCTTCAAGTGAACAGCCTCTTATTGATACTGGTCAGCCAAGCTCTTTCTTGAAYGCCAGCAGCCTCCAGCTGGGCATTTGGCAAATAGCCCTAATTTACCAAGTTACTATTTAGCAAATTGTCAGCTTTTTAAAATACTCAAATATCCCATCAATTTGGCAAAGCACCCAGCAGCAAAGAAAGCAGCACAAACAAGTTTTACTAGGAATTCCTCACTTTGCGCTGTTTCTTAGAAAGATTAACACTTAAAATTTACCTTTATAATATAGCACCTTAGCTCTATTACATAGGTGAATGAATTATTGACTCACTTCTGTTTGCCAGAGTACAGAGCACAGAGTAGCTCGGACTAGGCTAAGTTTTTAATTCCCTAAACAAGTAGTTTTGCTAGAACAAATAGAACAGAGAGAARTCTGTAGAGCACGTCTCAAGTAGATGCAGATTTAAATACATTGAGTATGGAAGCTCTTTTGCTCAGTATTTTAAAATTTTCTATGTAATAAATCACACAACAAAATCTTTGTCACCAGGTGCTATCACATGCTAAAGATTTGGACAAAGATTTTGTGTGTGTAACAAATCAGGGTTACACACACATTGGCACTCCTGACACATTCGTTGTTTTTACTTGTGCTTAGATTACTATTTGTTACTATGACTATGAATAAGAGGACAGATTAGGCATGAAAGTTAAAGCAATAAGAATCAGACTGTATAGCTTAGCATTTGACCAGCTTTTTTATTAGTTGCTATACAAAAACTGCTTAGAAACCTTTCTAAAAAGTTGCTAAATGCCATGTTTATTGGCTCTAACATAAGCAATAATTAAAAGACACTAAGCTAATGGGGCCTCCAAATTAGAGTTTCTAGAATCAGATGCACATGTACAGCATTAGCTTGAGCGGATGAGCTAGCTGACTAAAACTTATGTTAGTGGCCCGTAATGATGACAATTATGGATTGGATGAAATGTATGGTTTCAATAAACACTTCTCGTTAGGATCTCTGCAATCTAGTGCATCACAGTTGGGCACTTCTGGCACTCTCCTTCTTATATCAATTTATTTTACTTTAAAGTCTTCGCAGACTATTAACTTTGGCTGTTCAGGCAAAACATCAGAAAATCAGGCACTACTGTGTCATCCTCTCTACTGGAAAAACAGGACAGTGTTGAGAAGTGCCTTTATCTAGGACATATTCACTGCCTGCAATGACATCCTGTAGCTTTATTTATCTGGATTATGACATTCAGTATTTTTCTAACAAAGGTTTGTCTTCAGAAGTGGTAAAATAAAAAAAAAAAAAAAAGAAAAACAGTTTGCATATAATACTAACTTCAGCATAGCACAACTCAGTGGAGCTTCTTAAAAAAAAATGGAAATAGATAAAGAAAGGCGGTTGGGCGGCAGCAACCTGTCAGGCAGCAGTTTGGGGCACAGCCCGGTGCCAGCTCTGCTCTTTGGTCGTGCCCGGACACCAGTTTCTGCACTCCGGTCAAACACACCCGCGCCCGTCTTGGCGGAGGAGGGGAGATAACTGAGAAAAATGGGAATTAGTTGCAGTTTTATGCGAGGCGGCAGAGCCCGGGGACTCCGTCCCCGCGGAGTTGGAGCCCCTCGGCCCAAAGCATGGGGGAGAACGAGCATCTCCCGTCCCCAGCGGACGGCTCCGTTTGCCGCGCGGGTTCTCCCGGCGGGGCAGTGCGCGCCCGCCCCACCGCTGCCCCGGCCGACAGAGCATCCCAGAGGAGCATCCCAAGTGTCCGCCTGCTAAACAAATGCACAGACAGGAGCAGGTGATGCGTCTGGGTGAGGGAATGTGCGTGTAGGAGAGATAGGCAAAAAGARAGAGGAAAGAAAAATAAAAAAGAAGAAGAAGAAGAAAAGAAAAAGCTCCCTTACCTTTCCTTTTGCATCGCCTCCTCCTCCTCCTTTTGGACTTGCATTTCAGCTGCCCGCTGGGCCCGCCGGCCGCTCTGCCGGTGCCCAGCACGGAGGTCATGGCCGCAGCCGGTCGCTCCGCGCCGCTCCGCGCCGCGCTCGCCTCCGTGCGCCTCTGCCCGCTCCCGCTTTTATAGCGCGGTGGGTCGGGCTCGGCGGCGCGGTCCTGCCCAGAGCGCCGCCTGTCACCCGCCAGCGCCCAGCCGGGATGGGCCGGGATGAACCGAACCCAACCGAACCGAACTGGGCCCGGCCGAGCCGGGATGAATCGCGCCGGGGCGGGGCGGGTACCGGTCACGGTGCCACTGTTCGCCCCACCGCGACTTGCTCGGCGCCGGCCACTTTGAAGGCGGCCCCGCGGGGTGCGGGGGGCGGACTCGCCGCCGCCGGGGCTGCCGCAGCCCAATCGCTTCTGCCTGCCCCGCTGACATCAGCTCCGAGGCGGCTCCCTCCGGCGCGGGATCCGCACCTGCGGAGAGCGACGAGCGGCCCCGCTGCGAGAGAAGGCGCCGGGGTGCTGTGGGCAGGACTGCCAGCCTTTTGCAATTATTTTTATATCTGTATGTTAAATAAATACATATATTTTGCTTTAGACCATGTGGACCCTGAGCACCGTGCTTCCATGTGGGCACACAGCGATCGGCTGGCTTTGCCAGCCAGACACTTCCTAACTACTTCACTAATTGCAATGCTTATTGCTTCCAGGGAAAGGATACAAGCCGCTGTCAAAGGATGCCAGTATCCACAAACCTTGTGTGAGAGACTAAGTATAACAACTGCCTTGGAATTCCCAGTTATTTTTAAGGTATGTGCTCTGCTAAATTCACAACCAAGGGCAAAATCTCTTTGGAAAGGGGTGTGTGTTATTGCTTGGACTGATGTGTTAACACTCTSCAGTCCCTGATTCAGGCAACTGTGCAATTAAAGTGTCTGGAGTAGAGGGGCTTTTATGGAGAGGAAAGATGACAGCAGCATCCCTTTGAAAAGCTTGACCGCAAAGCCTTACACTTTCGTTGCMAAAAGGCAGCGTGCACAGAAGATAAGGTATTGCATTAAGTTACAAGGCACCTACTGCTGATATGCTTTTCCCTCCCTAGTTATCGTCTAATTTCAAAATAACTATCTGGAATCCTAAGCAGTGAATGGAAAGCAGAATATTGGGAAAAAATGCTAAATATTTAATATCGTCATTAGTTCCTACTCTTATAGTCAGCTGGAGGAAAACCCTGTTTATCAGAACTCCTTTAACTTCAAACTTCCTTTTGCTGTAATGTAGGTTACCCAGCTCCTGCTGTTAAATATATCCACTGCAATTGTCCCAGCTATTAGAAACCCTCTGCCTTTGGCTGGTTTAGGTCTGTCACTTTTGGGTGACCTCGCTTTTGGGTCACCACGCAAAACAGATTTTCAAATGAAATAAACAAACCAAAAAGAAAGTTTGATAAAATCCTTTATAACTGCTCATTTAATCCCGAATTGAAATGGCACACTCCTGCCAAGATGATGTCACCCTTGTACCCCATCTGCCACAGAGCAGGTTCTTGCTGTTCTTGAATACATTAAAATGCCCTATGTACCCTCAATTTAAGCTATGTGGCACAGTTTCAAATGCAAAAGAGGACTAGCCCTAATTCTTTACCAGATTGTGTAAGAGAGCCTGTGAATTTAGTCCAGCAAAGTTTGAATGTCGAATATAATTCAGGGACCCTTTCATGAAAGTAGATTTTTGCATAAGTATATTTTATGAGTTAAGAGTTGCTTTTTCTCACAGCTTATACATAACCCAAAGAGTTAAACATTAGGATCACCTCGGAGCTTACGTGAACATGTCTTAAAATCCCATTCATTTCAGGAAGAAAAGTGTAGCTCAGGGAAATGAGAGAGAGAATCATTATGTTTCTGTTGTTTYTTTTTAGCTTGAGTTCCAGCCTTTTTCCACTTTCCTTTGTGGTTACTATTATCCTAACCACTGCTCAACCTCACTTATGAATGTGCCAAAAGCATATAGCTACATGTGAGGTACTAGTGCCCAGCCAAACACAAGAGCACACTCAGTGCACATTGAACTCCCCTACCCTGTCTAAAATTTAACTCACTCATTTGGGAGGCAGATATAGGAAACAGGTTTCACTCCTCTAATACCAATATCAGCTTTATTCATTTCTAAAGAGAATTCAGATCCAGTTAGCAACAAAATGAGCATCCTAGAACATACTCCTATTTCTAGGCCTGGTTGCAAGCACAATACTTTCTTTAAAGTTTCTAAACACTTTCTTGCTGATAACATATTATCCTCTTAASAGGATTGAAATCTGGAATGTAGGAAGACAGTGTCTGTGTAACATTGCCAGTCCCCAGAGAAAGCATGTGACCTGGTTAATCTGAAAAATGCAACAGACGGGCCACTTCTCAGAAAATAATATTTGGTACTCACAACCTTATAGTTTCAGTTCTAAGCACAACTTACCAGCAAGTCAAGTGCAGCAACAGCTTAGCTACACCGATAGTATAGCTCTCTCCCAGAATAACTTCAGGTTTGATAAGGGCATGAAGAAAGTTCAAATTAGGTTCGTGGAAGGTCTTTTCTTCATCATGAGCACATTTAGTACAATCCAGCTGCAAGAGTCAATCAGATTACTTAAATTTGCTGTTTTTTTTTCTTGTGTTCCTTCATAATGGAAGGACTCAATTCTTCCATTCAGCTAAGTGCCTTCTTTCAACTGTCTTTTTTTGTTGTTGTTTTTCTTTTATTGTTAATACAAGATTTAATGCAGGATCACTGTGGGAGACTTTGAAAGGAGAGGGCTAAGGTGCCAGAACTTTCCCAGTGCTGTGCAACCATGTCTCTCTCATCCTAGGCAGACATGTACCTGTCAAAATTTCAAGYGCTATAGTGAAGGCAGTGACATAAGCTAAGTCTAGGAAAATACTGAAGCAGCATCAGTGAGGTGGAAAAAAAACACTAAATTATAAAATAATATTGCCTTTCTCTCAATTATGTGCTTGTGCCTAGTAATGGCCAACACACTTGATATCCTTAGCACTCCACTGAACTTATGGCTATTTCTGAATGCTCTGATAATGATAATTAGTGGCATTTTGTGCTCCTTTATGTCTAGTAAAGAAACTTAGAACCTTTCCCTTTTTCCTGGATCTGGCTGGGGACACCTTTATGTTTATGACCTTTCAGATGAACATTTCAGAGTCTACTAGAGGCAATGACTTCACATACCTTAGGTCTACAGAAAAAGGCACATCACACCAGTGCATAGAGACCTGCTCAGTCCTAGGTGAATCAGGAAGGTAGGAGATTTAAGGTATTAGTCTCAGCGTAGGGGACTTCCCTAGGCTATCTGAAGAACAATTACTTTTCTTGCCACCCGTGGCCACTGCTGATCCCAGTGTTAGCTGAAGAGCCAATAATACTGCTGACTTCACTGCTGCAGAGGGATCGGAGAGCAGCAGGCTGCCGCAGAGCCCTCCTTATCATGGTCGTTCGGGCAGAAGTGCCCCAGAAGCTCCTGGGGAGCAGGAATGTAATGCAGCAATGATGCTGGCTTGTTTTTCTCCCGTCCTCCCCAGCCCATTTCGGCTTGCTTTTGGTCCCTCTCACCTGCGTAGGTGGAGAGAAGAATAAAGCCCTTAGAATTCGGTAGATAAAAGATGCTCAAGGGCATTAAAGCAGCACATCAGTGCAATCCGGTGGCTGCGCAGGTGAGACTCCAGAGCCTTCTGCTGCAGAATGCCTCCACTAATCCACTCCTGCCCTACTTACAAGTTGCTGTCAGTGTGGCTATTTGCAGCAAAAGCCACTTCGGCTTTGGGGCCAAACATCACAGGGTGATGAAACAGGAAGASTATGGATCCATACTGAGACTGGCAAGTTCACCCTGCTGCAGACTAGCCCTCTCAACATGAAATAGCCCTATCTGCCTAACGCTGTGCTGCTGCATACCAGCACCACATGCTGGCCAAAGCTGGGCTAAAAGCAGTTTGTCCCGCTGGAAAACTGCAACAGAACAAGGAATTGGGGACCCACAGCCCTTGCTGCCACAGGAAAGGTTTTACCTCTGCTAGGACAGGCTTGTTCCCTTGGCAGCCTGGTCTTGTCTCCCTCAGCTCTTCCCAGCTCCACACACTTGTCCACTGTGGAGCTGCTGGCAAGCAAGAGAGTGACATCCAGCTCCCTGGTGAGCGTGAGATAAACATTTTCAAGCTGCTCACAGGAGACTCTCTTTAATGGGGAAAGTACCTAGATGCCAAAGACAGCAAATCATCATAATTAGTAAGCCTGTGTATGCCACATAGAACAGCAGCTGTCTCTAGGGATGGAAAAAAACTTTCTGAAGGATGTTTGATTATTAAAACGTAACTCAGCAGCTCTGACTCTTGAGGGGAGTAGAGAGATACAGCTCACCAGCAGACCTTCCAGCTGGGTTTTTACTAAAGCTTCTTATCTTTGTTATAAGTTGAACCCAAGTGTGGAATGGAAGTGTTCCCAAAGCAGAGGTGTGTGATGGCTCTCCATGCTGCAGTTTCCCCCTATGCCACAAGATAACCCAATATAGTCTCTCTTACAGCACTTTGAAAATTATAATATTTAACTCGTGTAATATTGATAAGTGATTTCAAACTCACAAAATATCTGTGATATAAATCTGAAAAGTATTTTTTGTTTTTCTTTGAAGAAACCACCTAACACAGTGAATCTGCTGGGGAAAGTCTCCTGCATTGCAGTGTTCTCGTAGCACAGGGGGCCGAGGACAGCCAGGCGACTGCAAGCAAGGGCAGCGGCACAAGGTCCCGCAGTCACCAGTGGGTTCCCAGCTCACCTCTTCAACACCTCAAATTCCCAAAGAATCAAACTGTAGGATTGCTTTCCTCCTTCATTTGTCTCAGCGGCCAGGCTTGAAAATGAAGTCTTCTGATTCTCGCTGCTGACAGCTTTCTTATCAGTAAAACAGGGATGCAAATACCTGCTGCAGGGGATTAATGAAGGGCTAAAAATGACCAAGGGCTTGTTTGAATACAATATACTTTTCACTCTTATCTTTTTGGTTGGGAAATCTTCCAAAACTTAGGTTGTGAATAAATTCTTCTCCTAACAGCAGTTTGGCTTACAAAGACTTGCAAAGTTGGTGATGAAAGACTACACCATTTTTTTAAAATAAATGCTGCTAGCCAATGTCATGAGAAACCTCAAACAACTTCCTTGGGACTCTTAAAAATGTTTTATAGAGTAATC
Source organism: Nothoprocta perdicaria (assembly GCF_003342845.1). Taxonomy (NCBI): domain Eukaryota; kingdom Metazoa; phylum Chordata; class Aves; order Tinamiformes; family Tinamidae; genus Nothoprocta; species Nothoprocta perdicaria. The sequence goes on from NW_020454805.1 coordinate 491,080, forward strand.
ATAGAGTAACTGCATTGTAGAGAAATAATGCAATAGGAAAAATACTACAGCATAGTTATTGTACTGCACTATTTCAGTAATGTGTAAGAGTTTAATAAGCGACTATAGAAGTATAATTTGACTAAAGTTTTCATTTGCTAACATGCATATATTTAACGTTACATCTTGTTCTTTTACAACCTCCAGCACCTGTTACTGACCTTCTAAGTGACAGTGATTGAGGCTAAGGTGTAATAGTATAAGAGTAGTGCATTAAACTACTTTAACCTTTGKCAAGATACCCTTGCAAATTTTAGTTATATACTATTTCTTCATAAAAGATGTATCACTACAATCTTCTATAAACTTATTTTTAAATATATATTTATAAATTATAAAAAGGAATTCTGATTTTGATGATGTATTATCACTGCACAGCCGGAAGCAACAACTCATAGGTGTAAATGAATGTAAATGCAAGAAAATAGTGGAGTGCTCCATTTTTACAAGTGTTTTTTGGTCAGCAGTGTCAATGGTCCACAACTTTCTAAGGAATGTAAGCCTGTTCTGAAGCCTATACTGAGCACTCTGCAACAGTCAAAATGGGGCCAAAGATGCAGAAAATAATCTATTTTCTGAACGAACTAATCTATACATTCTGAAATGAAATACTGMAAAAATATTCATTGTATATCTTTCTAATAAAACATCAAGTACAATGATTCACCTGCAGAAAGTTGTCTGTATTTCACAGTACGGCCATTCAGAAACCCACAGCAAAGTGAAAACATAACATCAATAAAGAAAAGTAATATGCATAAAGACTTCCTAATAGTAAAAAAAAAGTAAAAATAGTAAAAAAAGTAATATGCATAAAGTCACTCAACAGCTGACAGATCTCTTTCCATTTTACATTTTTGACCTTTTAAATTATGGCATGTGGCCARATCTATACTGTTATCACTTGACTGAGACAATGTTCAACATATTATGGAACTGGTACACAACTGGGAAAAAAGGRAAAAAAAACAGTCTGAACCAAAACCAGCATATATTTATGCATGTGACCTTGGCTAAGTCACTTAAATCACCATGTTCTGTACAAGAGCAATAAAATGTATTGCTTCCTGTGCTTTTTTGCTTCATGAGTTTAGTCTATAAGCTATTGAGACTTTTCTGGTGTGTAAGTACAGCTCTTACAGATATGGAAACCAACTCTTGCTTGAGATGTCTAAAGGCTTTTGTRGTGTAAACAAAGAAATGGCAGGGAGAAATGACTGCAGTCACATCCCTAAACATTTATTTCTTTAACACCAATGAGAAAACTGGAATTGTTTTGTGCCAAAGAACAAACTCCTTGAATTGTCCTCATTAAGAGGAAGGTATAATCTGTGTTACATGTTTATTCTATGTCTATAACATTAATTTTCCCCTAATTTTATTTTTCCTGCATTATGGCTGATTTTCCCTTATCTAAATCCCGACTGAAAATAAGCATCAGGAAAGCAGAGGAACTGAACCATCTGTCTGCAGAAAAAGAGATACCTAGAGGTGCTTGTCATATGCTTCCTTATGTTGTTGCATCCCAAATCATTGTGCTGTTTCCCCAGAGGCACAGAAACAGGAGAGGTAACACAACTTCTGCCTGCATGGGCAGAAGAAAGCACTCCAGGCCAAGGACCTGCTGCTCAGTAACATTCAAGGTCTCTTATAGCACATAAGCCAGAAAAAGAGGATCATGTTTACCTCAATCAGGGTCCAGTGACAAGTCACGAAAATTTTAGCAGTAGCAAAGCCAGGCAATGGATTCAAAACTAGTATCAAGAGAAACTGAGATGACACTATTTAGTTTTTTTCTCTCCCTAATTCCAGAAGTCCCAAAGAACGATCCAATATCTCTGAATCATTCAGTAGATTAAAATCTCTCCACAACTCCACAAAGAGACAGAGTTTCAGGAAGCCAGGTAAATCTGTCAAAGCACAACGAGTTCATCKTGCTGGAGGATCCTGAATCCTTTCACACAAAAAGAGAAACTCACTGTATTTTATAGCAATYTCCTAGGGACATGGAGGCTGTGTTAGTACTGTGTTAATCAGTAGTAGCTACAGAGCCCTTCAACTGAAGGATTTTGCCACTCTTCTCTACCCAAAACCATCTGCCTTGAATTTTGCTCAATGACTCTGCATTCAGACATTAGTTTCTATGTGCCACACACCAGTAAAGACCAGTTTTACATCAAGAAAATATCGACAGACAGCCACCAAAGCTTTAAAACACAGGTAGTACTATCAAATCAAAGCTTAACCAAATTAACATGATTTATTTCAAAATTACGAACTTTTCTTTACTGCTGGACTGCAGTTAATCAGTTTCTAAAACAAATCGTCAGATGTGAACATTGTCAAGCATAACAGTAGAAGAAATTTCAGTGAAAATTCAGTTTTAAAACTATACTTTAGCCACAGTRCTATAGACCCAAGTTGGGATTCATCCTATCTGATTTGGCACTTGCTCAGGTGAAGATCTAAGTGAAGATCTTGTTATCCTACACTCCTTCTACACACAGCTGGAGAGAGACCTCACAGTGGTAGCACAAAGTAGATTTTGGAACTGTCTTTCTCTTTTTCCATGAGCTGGAATTTTCCATTCAGTTGGACACTGAATGAATCTTGGGCAACATGGGATTTCTCAGCATTTTTTTGATCCTAAAAGTAGATAAAACTGGTAAAATCGGGTCTTGTTTTAAAAATAGGTAACATTGGAGGGCTTTGGCTCATTTTTCCATAGAGTATATTAGAAACCAAATCCAGTGTGAAACTTGAGGAGGATCACAGGGGAGGGCAGTTGAAATGCATGAGTGATTCTCTTGAGTTTTTCTGTTATTGAATCATGTTCATTAATAGCTTTCTGATCAGTTGCTCAAGAATCTTGCTACATTTTTCATAAAATAGAGAAGAAAAACAACTAAAGAAAATTCTACATCAGTACTTGACTTAATTTTCTTCATTTTCATTTTTTTTCAGCAAATGGCATAGAAATGCTTTATTTAGAATTTAAAAAATTATCTTATGTCTTTCTGTTGACAACTAGAGGCAGGTGGAAAAAAAAAACATCAGGACAAAGAGCTCCCTAGAGATATTTCACCTTTTCTGACTCACTACATCATCACATATGACACTGAATTATTAGTTTCAGCAAATACTGAAATAGCACAAGAAAGCTTTCTTGCTCTTTTATCTTCACCATTGTTCTTGGACTTAAAAAATTCTCAGAACAAATTTCAGATAAAACCCACGAATATTGAAAAATCACAATTTTGAACTGTGTTTATTGTACAGAATGCCCCCTTAATCATACTGATACAGAAGGCTGAGACTACAGCTTGCTTGACCACAGAGGACAATTTGGATAGAGAACATTTTTAATGCTCATGTCCTGATCTAAATCCTGAGAGGACTATAAGAACTTTTTGAAATATACTTTTTTGTGTGTTTTCTTCGTCATTATCATATTCTCARAGAGTTTGTGGCTTGTTTTGCGTTGTCTGAGAGGCCCACACAGTACAGCACATTTTCGGGCTTGTATTGTATTATTTCCAAGCTATTTATTTTCTATTTCCTTTTAAAAACATAATCCTCAGTTACTATCAAAGTAACTATAAGAAARCTATGTAAAATATCGGCTACCTGGGATCTCAAAATAGAGGGTGAGCAGCTGGCTCTGTATACATCACAGGCACTTTATAAGTACAATTGTCATATAGATGACTTCTCATCATAAACTTCTGTATTCTGCTACTTGTATGGACTTATATGATTCATTTGGCCTTGACCTTAGGCATAAATTTTTAAGCTGTGCTGTATTGTTCTGTATTGCAGAAATAGTGGAAGGCAAGTGTCCATGTTGTCACTTTTATGACCTTCTGACGGGGGATCAAAATATAATCTTTCACAAAAAAAATCCAACCAAAACAATGACTCCATACCCAGCTGTATGTAGGAAGTTGGTAGGTTTATACAACCTAYTTTGATGAAATCAATAAATAAAATTATAATACTTTATATTAATGTAGATACTGAAAATTTTGGAAAATAAAATATTTATTTCCTGATTAATGCTAAAAGCATTATATAATTAGTACATGTTTTTCTACTTTGAGAAAAAAAAGTTGTAAGCAAGCTATTATAATTCTTACTTTTAGACTTGAATATCTTACTTTCCTCCCACTAAAGACAATGAAATAATTCTCAGTTACCTAAATTTTACCAGAATTAACCTGCTTTTTTACAAGCTTTGGCTTTCATATGCTCTGATGTCAATACCTTAAAATGCTGTGTTAATTACTTAAAATGCTAGAGAAAAGGTGAAGACAGAGAACAGAAGAAATGAATAGATCAGCATGTTAACTGATATTATAAATTGAAAGGAAGGAATAGAGAATTATAAGGAATATATATGTTACAATTTAATACGAATTAGGATAGGTTTATTTTAAAATCATTTTAAAATTTACTGTGCTCATCTCCATTGCTGCCTTCTTTTTCTATTCTTCCCATATCCAGTGAAAGATTTAAACACCTTACTTGTTAGTAATAAGCATTGATTCAGCATCTCTCATGAAATGATGCATGATTTTACTCCATCAYAGATAATTTCAGAAACATTTTGCTGCCTGCTTTTATCTGCACTCTACTTGTGGAGAGGATTTGAAAAGGTTTGCGTAGTTGCCTGCTCTGCAGTAATGTTAGGATTCTGTTATCCAGCTGAGCTACCATCACTGGTTCAGATAGATAGCTCGGATTCCTTCCTTCTGGAGCCAAAATCTTACAAAACCTCTTACTGAAATACAAAGGTGCAAGAGAGAAAGGGCAAATGAATCACCGAACCTTTCAAGAGTCTAATTATATTCCTCCTGGAAAGTGGCAATTAGTGCTTCTCTCAGCCCCATCTGATCACCTTGTTGTCCTCTGTTTGTGCACCCATTTAAACAGTCTTTTAGGCAGAGATCTTCATCTGCTTCTGATATCAGATCTGAACCTGCTTCCAGAGARAGGCAGCAGACCTTTCCCTGACTTTAACATAAACTAAGAATTGTATCTTCAGCAAGCTGCCCCTATTTGCACAYACCTATGTGCACATCCAGAGCACAYCATTACAAGCTCAGGACCAATTTTTTACACCCAGATATGTGATACTATCTTCACTGCATGTGCAACAGTGTACTTCTTGCCTACCAGCTTGCATCTGCAACAGAGAACCTTGGATTCACATACTCACACTCTTTGATAGTTTTTCTTTCATTACTGCAAGGAAATAGAAAGCATAATGCAATACAGCCTGCACCAAGATTCACATAAAATAATTTTCTCTTCCTGGTCTCAGTCTTTCCCCAGGCCTTCACACTCCAACACATCCCCAACAATGGTAAGATTAATGTCGAATAATTGACAGAGGCTTTTGAATGTGAAGACGGAGCTTGTTATCAGTAAGACAATCACAGTGATTTGAATTTACCAAGTACTCTGCTTGCTTATAAGATCTCCAGGGCAATGTCTTTGTAATCCTCGTGTACAGTGTGTCGCTCAACAGAGTCTGGATCTTGTCTSGGGCTGCCGGCTGCTCCCAGGGTAGGTGCTGAGAAGGGGCATCCAAGAGTCAACTTAGCCTTTTTCCTGTCTGCACTCGATCTCCTTTGACCCCAGTGAAGCACTGTCCGTGATACAGTACATCAGGAGGCCACGGAACAAAGCCATCACTGCCTGGCTGGCCTTTTCTTGGCCTTTAGCAGTTTCATAATTAACATTTCCAGCTGTGGAAGGAGAGCAATGGTTTTTGATCAGGTTTGCATCTGTGATGACCCACTGGGGTGATTGCCATGATTTTCCCCTGCTAGTGTCCTGTTGCTTCCCTGGGAAGAAGAGGGTCATGCCCTTCTAAAGGAACATCAACCCTTGAAAGACATGTCACCTCTAGTCAGGAGCATCAGCATCCTGAGGAGGGGATATCAGTCCCTAGAGGGAGTATCTGGGAGAGATATAAATCCCTAGAGGAGGTCTCAGATACCTAGAAGAGGTATCAGAGCTGAGCAGGGGCATCAGAACCTAGCGGGGTTGTGAGTCCCTAGAGAAGGTATCAGACCTGAGCAGGGATATCAGCCCCTGGCACCGTACCAGCTATGCAGGGTGCCGGGCCTCGGCAGGGGTATCAGTCTGCCTGAGGACAGCCACAAGCGATCCATGCAAATTGCAGCTCGAGCACAATCAATAGATGTGACAAGCAGCCAGCGCTGGCAACCGGGGACATAATGAAGGTGTGACTGTGTAAACGGCTAACAGATAACAATGCTATAGGAAATTATAGGGCAGCGCTGTATTGAATAAGTGCAGTGCGAAATGAGCTGCGGCTGCCGGGTCATGCTTTCCCGCTGCTGAAGTGTCTCCTGCTCTTGTCCTTTGTAATTGTAAGTGGCAGCAGTGGCAGACTGGATGCGAYGGGGGCATGTATTCAGCCCTCATTTGTTCTGCATTACAATGCAGTCCTCCTTCTAGCAGGGATCAGTGGCGTCAGTGCCCACCTCCCAGGTGGACTGAGACACCAGTGAACATGCCAGAGTGCCAGGTACGTAAGAATTAGAAAGACTCTTGTTAAAACGGGGCTGTCATTAAAACCACGCTAGGCGTCTKAGCTAGTCTCCTAAGGAATGGGACGAAATGCCTGTGTTTTGTTTTAAAAGAATGATATTTCCTTCACAAAGAAACACAGGAGCCTGAAGGCTTTTCGTTCAGAAAGCAAAAGATCATATGTAGAAAATAAAACAAAAATTGACWTTTTTAAATTTGAAGAAAATTTTATAATACATAAAATATATGGTTTTTAACTTAGGACAAAACAGGCTTTTGATTACATGCAGTTTTAATATAGCAAATTCTCCAGATGCTACTATTCCTTTTACTTATCCTTTAATATTCAATGGATGGGAAGAAGAATGGATAAAATGTATTCATTGATTTTTAATTTCATTTTCATTTCCAAGTCCAGTGATATGAAGTACTTCTCTGTAATTTTGCTCTGACATTTCATTCAAACACAGTGCTTGTTTTCTGAAACCTCAAGTCTTCAAGACTCTTTGGTCTGATTCCCATTTAAAGGTTTGTAGATTAAGTATAACATTTGAACCTAATCAAAGTCAAAGAGGTAACTCAAAGCTCTCTGTCAGCTTTGCTGATATTTCACTATCCCTAATCAATACTTTCTGCTATTTACGATCACTGCATCTGTCTCTTCCCCCTGTTCACAATACCAAGCAATTTCATTTACATTTTTTCTTCACCTTAGTCATGAGAATGCCTATTTATCTGGTTAAAGTAAAACCTACACTAAAGAGAACATTTGCTCAATTTCTTTACTAATGTGATGTAAAAGTAGATCAGTATTTATTCTGTTGCCATGTTTTCATTCACTTAATGTGGCTACCTGCTTCCACTTTCGTAAAGAACCATTTTGATCCCTTGCAAATGCACCTGTCTACAAGTGAAAATGAATTTAAGGCAAACAAATTGAAGCTTCTTAGACTTTTTTTTTCTAATTTTAAATACAGTGAAAAAAAAGTCCTTTTCCATCTGGCTTCTTGAGGCCAGACAACTTTCAGCTGGACTGGGGGGATATGCTTCTTGACTCTTAAACCTCTGAGGAGTCCAGGTTTATATCCCTCAAAATTAAGCAAAATGCCACAAAAACTCCGTTTTTGGCAGATGCCCAAATTTGAGGACACAAGAAGGTGCCCTAGCAGTCAAACCTACCAGCGAGGGACTTGATGCCTGCAAAATCTGAGTTAATTTTTCTGCTGATGCTATGGTTATGTATGAGGAGGCACTGAGGAAGCCCCTCCGTTGCCCATGTGCCTTCTGCAGGGTGAGTGTGGAGAAAGAGCACAAAGAGCCTTCTGCCACCTCCCAACACATCTCAATGCAGGGAAGGTGCTTCTAGGGCTCCAGCAGGCCTTTCTCAATGCATCCAGGGGCAGGAACCCACTCTGTGTGTGCTGGACTCTRGGGGTGGAGAAACCCAGGAGCTAATCCTGTGCCTGGGCTATCGCTCCAGTGCATCGCTGTGCACCCAGGACTGCTCACAGTGCTGCATAGGGTGTAAAGAAAGATGGTATCAGCCTCTATCTGCCCATGCCAGAAGCAGGCAATACCAGAAAAGCCAGCCTTGTCCAATTTCCAGTTCAGCTTTACTGGCTCAAGAAGTGCAGATAGTTCAAACATGCTTTAGATAAGGAGCTGAATATCTGGGCGTTCTCCTGAGCRCAAGCTGAGCGCTACGCTTCATGCAGTTTACTAAATTGTGTCACTAAATTCTTACTCTTCCTGGTAATAGCCTTTTTTTTTTTTTTCTTCTGCCAGCTCCCCAGAGACCCTTCTAGCAAATTCACAAACATACACGCACAGCCACATGTGTGCGCACTCTAGCAGTGTTAGCACCAAAACGTGCATATTTGTAGGGTAAGCTCAGGTTCTTCAAAATGCAGAAAACCCCATGCCGAGTTCACTTTTAAATGGGTGAAGAGAAAACAGACTTTGGCTTCCCGTGTTTTTAGAAACCCCGCCTCCCCCCCATTCCTATGCAGCACAAATGCGCACAAACACCTAATTTTCATCTAGTTTTCCTCATGATTACTTACAGTTCTTTTCTGGCTGCTTTCTCACTATTCCTGGCTGCCTCTGATGCTCTTCTGCACAGGAGTACCTTGCTTCTACTCCAGTTTATCAAATGGATTGAATTCTTTAGATGTAACTGCATTGTTTGCATTGCAACTCATTTGTGATTGTCCCTATTTGAAGCACGACCCTTTGAAACACARAAGGTCCTTTACGATGGATTTGGAGGCCAAATGAAGTATGACTGCTTTCCTATATGACAAGGAGTAGCTTAGTTTCTTATTTCCAGGGTAAATGCTTACAGTTCAAAATTYATTTTCTGTTTAACTTACTTCACAATTGGCTTTTATAATTCCCTGTCAGGGATCCACGGATCAAGGTTGGGGAGGAAAGCTCACAAATGAATAATTTTAGCTATTTCATTTTATTTATTTATTTATTTAAAGAAATAACACCCCAGAGGCATCGGATGTTTGTTGCAGTGGGAGGAGACAGGKAGAGAAGGATGCAAACAGCTGACCTCAACCATCTATTTTTCAGCAAACACTGCAAAAGACTTTTTGTCTGCATCCCATTTTACAGTTAGATAATTATCGCRCTTGTTATCTTGCTGTAGAACAAGACTTTTGTTTCAGCAAAGACAAAGCCTCCGTTATTGGCGTGTTTTCAGAAAGGGAAGGTGAGGGCAGCTGGGGTGAGGTAAGGAGAAGATGACTAGGTCTTATATGAACGAGCATAACAGAAATGACTGCTCCAAGGCTGGAGAGCCTCCCAGGTGACAGTTTCCCACCACATTCACCTTGTTCCTAAGCAATGCTCCTAATGCTCCAGCAGTTGCTGAACCTGCAGGGCACACACTGCCCACTCTTTTTGGTTTGAATGTCAGGAATGCAAATGCATCCCAAGCTTATCTTTGCCATGAAGATCGCAGCATGCATTCAAACTAATTGACAAATTATTTCTCTGCAAAGAGACTGTTTCTCATAGRCAGTTTCTTGATTAAAATAGCTTTTTATTGCCCTGATCTTCCTGAACCTGAGCTACAGTATATTCCAAACAGTATATTCAGCAATATTCAAYGGGAATGAGAAGTAGCATTTTGTATGGCTCATGGTTTGTTTTTTTTGGGGGGTAGATACTAGGAGACACACTTAAAGGGGTCACAAGGAACTTCTTTTCCTTGTTGCTGCATTATACATTTTTATGTACATAACCTAGAAACATTGGCAGAAATAGTTGTATTAAACCAAATTATATCAACGTAAGATTTCCTTTCCTAGACCAGTTGCTCTTCCTAATGTAAAAGTCTGTTTTTCCCTTCAGATATGCAGCACTATCTCTTTCCATATCTGTCATTTTCCCTTATACTTTTTCAATCAAAATGTTCAAGGATGACGGACCGAAGACTTGCACTCTAGAACCAAAGATAGATGTTGTTAACTCTCAATTGCTTACACCATGATGAGTTTGGGAGTTGCAACTGCTGACCTTGCCACTAGCTCCCGCACAGTGYGCAGAGGAACATTTCCCCATGCTCATGCATTTTATTTCCATGTCTGATTATGTGCTTGCTTTGTACAAATCATACACTGACACAAATGTCTATGAGTCAGTCTTTTCCTTCAAGTATTACTCACATAAGATCGGTAACAAAATTCTGTTTTCTGTGTACTGCAAAGACTTTCTAAATTAATCATACTGAAAACTGGAAAGAAAAATTATGTCATCCCTCCTTAGAAAAATTGAAACTTTTGACATTTAAATAGCATATTTATGAACTTGCTTTGAAAAATGCTGTCATCTATTTTCTGTCTATTAAAAATATGCTTTAGTGCAAAAATTGCTTTTATCTCCATCTCTGCAAAAGCATGGCCAACATTGATTCTATTTAACATTTTATCAACTGAACTAGAGAAGAGATATTACCTCCTTTAGCACCAGCCAAAGGTCTTGTAGCTAATGCTGACCTCTGTCAAATATAACACATTGTATAGGAAGGATTGACAATTATTGTTCTACTGTATTTCGCAAGACACCAGGGGTCAAAGCAATGGAATTGTTACATTGCAGCAGAGCAATAATTCAAAGCTTGTTTGCTTTTGCCGGGCAAAACAACGAGGGTCAAAAATAGCTACAGTGTTAGAATATGGACAAAATATTGTGGATTTTATAAACTGGCTTATCATTTTCTGGTTATTTTATTTGTTTTCAGAGATTTCTTTTGTGTGTTTGGGTTTTTTTTTGACAGGTGTTCCAAATCATCCCACTACTCTCCTATGAAAGCATGATTCTTCCTGTTAGTAGATGATAAATCATCCTTTCAATCTTAAAGATTCAGATCATTTTGAAGCTTTCTCTGTCTTGCTGGGATGGAAGGGCAGAGGTCAAAGTAGAAAGGGAAAAACTCTCATTCCTCTTCAGCTTGCATTTTGATTTCTGTTGCTTATTTTCAAGGTTATTTAAAATAAAAATTATGCAAGATATACTCTCTGTAAAACCCATGATTATATCTCCCTCGATGCCTGGCCCTCTTTAGACTTCTTGTTTCTGTCAAGAATGCTCTGCTTCATTCAAAGAGCGCAAACTTCTTCTTATCATCATGTATGAATAGATCTATGGTTCATTGCGCATGCGCTATATAAGGAGAAGTATAACTAAATGCCTCTATACAATTATCAGAAATGGCAAACCCATTGATGTTGAAGTCAATAGGGGTTTATTGCAAAACTTTCCTACGAGCAGGATTGGATATAATACTGAATATAGTATAATTCAAGATATAATTCATAACACAAAAGGGAAATAGGAAGAATATCAATAAACTTGTCTAGGTCATCTCTTTTGCCTCTTTTAGGAACATTTCTTGCAATATATTGCCAGTATTTTTGATCAGTCAATCTGAGTTTCTCAGCACATTTACCCTGTTGCAAAAGCAGAAAATATTGTACTGAGCTATCTAAACAGGAGTACCATCTACTGGATTTAGAAAGAAATCTTTCTGACCTACTTAGCCCTGCTAAGTCATCTGCAAGTGTGTGTGTTTTTGTGCACTGCACTTTAAGGAAAAGTGGGGACCACAGGAGAAAAGAAGAGTCCACAGGAGAATTTTTTGAAATTAAAAGAGATTCAGGGAAAGTGTGAAAGAACTGGAGGGTTTTTATGAATGAAGGCACACAATGAAGTCACAGGCTGCATTACGAACGGGCTCATGAACTGACACTGGATTGTTAAAGCCAGTGATATTTGAGATAGGAATAGACATCAGGGAAGAAATTAGATAACATTAAAAATAGGGCCAATTGCCAGAAATTTAGAATAAGTTTATCATTGTTGTTTTTCTGCTGTGAACATTTATTTATCTGCAACAAATCAAAATGAGATGGCAAGCTGAGGGTGAGAAAGTAATTATTTTGCCAGAGTCCACTATAAATCAGGACCCGTTTTTTCTGCACTCTCCAGTTGCTCTTTGGAGAAGTATATGCATGGAAAAATGATCTGATCTGTGTATCTAAGAATAAAATCATTCAGGTTTTATTCAGTGGGCTGAACAGTGCGGGCTGTTCTGAGACGAACAAGTTGACAGCAGTTGTTTTCCTTCTTCTGTTTATTTTTTATGGGAGGTAAATTTTATAGTAAAAGAGATACTAAAGTGCATGGTCCTCCTCAATTGCTCCAAGGAAGGAAAGAATCTTCAGGAAGAGATGTCCAGGAATAGGTCATATGAGATTAAAATGAAGTATGACTGCAAATGCTTAAAAAGAGAAACAATTGACATAAGAAAAGAAAAATAAAATATAACCAAAACCCCAGTCCTGAACCAGGACGACTTTTTTTTATGAGATTAGCAGGCCTTATAGATACATAGTACCAGATTTTGTTGTAGCTTCTATTGTTGTTTGATCACCCTTCTTGTACAAGCATTAATGTCATAAAGAACAGCCAAGGTTATGGCTCAGGATAAAATCATTGTTTTTTTTTTCAATAGGTGGTGATGTGGAAGGAAAGCATGGCAAAAGCTGAGCATACAGATTATAGTTTATTCTGATTATCTCTAGACCTGCAAGGTTAAGGTCAAATGCTGCCTGGAAACATCTGGTATTTCTGTGCAGAAGGCACTCAACCTGTGGAGAAAGTGAGAGGATTTCAGTCTTCAAAGTAGCCACTTTATCACTTTTCATGGATATTATGCTCACAAAAACACTTTTATAAAGCCTTTAAAATAAATCAAAAAATAAATGTAAGACCTGGAGAATGAAGTGGTTGCAGACCAGCAGCAGAGCTGTGATACTGTTGTGCAAGTCTACTGTGCATTCTGAACTATATACTGTTCTGTATACACCTGCTAGATTTTCAACTGTACCTACAAAGGTACTTGTAGSTAAATTTCTCCCACCCAAAGAATATGAAACCATGTTAATCAAATTATTTTCTGTTCCCCAAATCTGTCTTCAATCCTTGATCATTAATATTCAGTTGTGGTTTTATTCTAGTGTGTTCTACAGATATTAAAATATGTCTTTAAAAGATATTCAATATTCAAAGCTGATATGGAGAGAATCCGAATTGTACTGACTACCTAAACACAGCAATCTAAAATGACTGCCTAAAATCCTGAAAGTTGCCCATACATCCCCATTTTTTCTTCTAACAGTTTTGTCAGCAGAAGGGAACACCTAAGGCTTTTTCTGTTATCTGCTCATGGYTGGATTCTGCCTTCAAGGACCAGAGACTATCAGTAACTTTGCTACTGTAAGACTCCTTGTGGAACRTGAAGGGGACCCTTAGAAAAGCGAAGTTATGCCAGAGCTGGAGAGTTTGTCATTGACAAAGGCAAACACTGACATAAAGCAAAATGAAACCTAGAAACACTAAAAGTTAAATTATTGTTTTTAGCTTTGTTTTCATCAAAAGAGTTGATGACAAAGTTTCTAAGATAATCTGTTTCTTCTTTGATAATATAGAAAAAATATTTTAAATGTTTGCATAAAAATACATTTTCTTTCATATTCAAATTCAAAAGCATTATCACTGTATATATATTTTAATTAACATTAACTTTATTCATCATTAATTGCATCCTAATAAAAGACAGGGAAGATTTCTCTTTTTTTCATTCTTCTTACATCTCACTATTTAGAAGATATAGCATGAGTGTTTATCGATAAACTAATAGAATGCATGATGAAATGACTCTAGCATTAAGCTGCTAAACATTGACCAACATATTAATGTTATAAAATATGTAAAAACTGCAGCACAATTTGTGTTTATTGAGCTGTGTACTTCCTTGCCAGATAAGCTATCAGTAAATATTTTATCAGATACATATATTTAAATTAATACAATTAAAATAGAAAAAATAAATACTTAATCAGAAGATTTTTACATCTGACTAGAAAAACGAAAAGAACAACAGTAATTACCTTTATYAGATAAAGCTAACAGTATTTGTCATTAACTGAATGAAATTCAATCCAGAAAAATACTCTGCAGAGGGAGGCAGAGGMTGGGGGGAGGGTGGGGGGAAGCACATTTTTATTCAAGTGAAGGTTTTTCTTCAAAGCTTCATCAGGTAAATCTACCCTGGCACAATACTGCTTTTATATATTTCAATTTATTCCCTATATATCTCTAATATTGTCTATTTAGACTATAAGCTCTTGGGGGCAGCAGGGTTTTACCGTGGACCCCTGATTGTAACTGGAATTCTGGTAGTAAATAGCAGTGATGGAGCTTAATGCTAGACATCAAAACTTAGGCACCTCACCTGGAGATTCCATCAAAACTTAGGCAYCTCACCTGGAGATTCCAAGTATTCCTGGCTTCCTTCCCAAGACCAACGTCCCTCCCTGTGGCCTCCAAAGAGCCAGTCTCAAGTATGACCTTGCTCACAGGGGACTGTGTGGGAAGAACACGTATGGCACATGAAGCATARTTGTGGCAGTGCATGCTCTGAGCACAAGCCACATTCCACTCCTCACACTTGCCAATCCACTGCAAATTTAATAGAAAAACGTCCCTTTTGCCTTTTTCTGATAATACCTTGAAGGCAAACCCACTTCCCTTTCCTGTCACAGTCCCACTCTGGAGAAGACCCAAGATGAGCTGCCATCCTGCRTGGGTGCTGGCCTGGTCCTACACAGCAGCTGTCTCACAAAGCAAGACAACAGGAGAGGCTTTTCTGTTCCACTCCTTTCAGATAGACAGCAGGACTGTTTGGGGACAAACACTGTCTTTTAGGTGTCAGCCTGGGGCAGATGTGCTTTTGGTCCACAGTGCAGCAATTCTTTTGACTCTCTCCTTAGTTCAAATGTGCAGGTCCCAATTTGCAAATGAGTTAAATGAAGTTTGAATCCAGAGAGGGAGATTTTAATTCATGCTTTTGGAGCCACAATGAGATGCCTTTGGTGCTCTGTTCTGTGCCCTATTCAAAAGATACTTACTGAATAAATCTGAATAATGAATGAACAAGAAGACGACTGTTATCTGGTCTGTAAGTACAAAGAGGCGAAGTTTGTCAAATGAATTATTCACTGTGAGTTATTCACTTAGCTCCAACAACCTCTCCATAATCCATCTTCTTCTGTCCATCCCAAGTGCTATGAATACGGTCTATTCCTAGCTTGTATTTCAGCCATATTCTTTGGTTTACACATGGATTTAGGTACGTTGAATATAAACTTGGAGCATAGAATCATGATAGCACTAGATATAAGTGATTATTATATTTAAAATGTAATCAATAGATGAAAAAAATATCAATTACAAATTGCCATAGCAAAAGAGAGAGCATCTTCAACATATGTTAGATCCAGGTCCTGCAGACACATGGACAAATAAGAACCTTGACAAAATCAATGGAAGAAGATGTGGTGAAAGAACTAACATACATTTTTAAAAGGAAGGTCCAAAGCAACTTGTGGATTAAAACATGAAAACAGAAACTTTTATGGGATTCCRGAAGTCAACAAAAGCTTTTATAGTTAAAGCTGTTTGCACTTAACTGTCTGCTTTCCTGTTCCTCGTGCTCATCATGAATACCATTTAATAATTTTCCATTACTAAATCTCAACAGGTTAATTAATTTAAAATATCCAGATTTTGATACTGGTAGCAAGGCTCGGCAGTGCCTTAAACTCTGRTGTTGCATAAAATGATGATAAGGATAACAGAGTCTAATTTTGATGCAAAGCCCTAAATTTGTAGAATGTGGCCTATGACAGCCAAGCTAAAATCATACCTCAGAAACCCTGCCACAGCTCACCTAGTTTTTGTCACAAAAAAACCCAAAATATTCCTAAGACCACGGTGTACAGTGGTAGGTTTTCTCTTTATCAAGCAAATTTAAAGAGATATTTAAAGCTAATACTTCACTTTCTTTATGGCTTTTTTTTTTATGCTAAGCAGACTCCAAAAAGACCCTATTAATGAAGATGGTTTAATGCCTATGCATTATTATAATGCAATCCTTTGTTCTACACTTTCTCTGTGTGTCATAGTCTAAGTCATTAATCAATGGGTGCTGAAAAATAATTGTCTAGTTCTTAACAATCTTCTATTGTTGAAACATTTGGAATTTTAAGATAAAGATGTACTGGCTGCTCTGAAAAAAATGTGGTTTAAGATTACCCTTCATGGAACTGTGGGCTTATTGTTAGAAATGCAAAGCAGATGACCTGGTTTTAATGTGTTTTAGTGCACTGTTGTTCAATTGCCTATTCAAATTCTGCTCGAAAAGTAGACTTCATTAATGTCACAAAATAATGATTTTGTGTGTTACTTTATTGTACTAGCACATTAATTAAATGGAGAAGCATCATAGAATTACACAGGTTTTAAAAATAGAAGTACAAAATCTTTTGGTAATAATAATAATGATAACTCTTAGTCCATTTAATACAATTTAGGATTTTTATTCTTTTTGTACTTCTATCCTTGATGGGAGCTATAAATAAAGGGCGCACGGTGATTACAAATCACCTGTGCATACATGTCTGTAACAAATCCATTTCTGTATCTAACCTATCTGTGTGACAGCCTTCGTATAGACAGGGCAAACTTTGCGGAAGATGTTATAAAGCTGCAGATTCCCAAACAACACAGCATAGTTCCCTTACTTCTGAGCAGAATACTATAGAACAGGACATCAGTTGGCATTTATCTGTGTTTCAGCTTTACCAGCTTGCTAATTTGCCTGTGAAGGCCAGAGCAGATGTTCAGAAAATCTGAATTTCCCCCAGCTTACTTCAAGCTATATTAAATAGACTCGTCATCTAAATAAAGGTACTAGCAATTCTTATATCACAACTCTTCCCAGGAAGCCCAGCTATAGGTACAGTTGCTCATGATACTGGAGCTGGACATGCARATGTGACCCACAGCTAGGAGATACAGAGGGAAAAAAGCATCCAGCATACCTGAATTGGTTGATAAAATGCTTAGAAATTCTGAGCCAACAGGGAATATTAGAAACATGGGGGTCTGGACCACAAAGCTCTTGAACCAAAGTTTGGTCAGTTCTCATTAACTTAATGAAATSGATGAAGTTTCTTTCACTTTGTGGTTACCTCTTCATTGTCATCTACAACAACAGCAAAACTTACAGGAACTTTGTGCACAGTGGTAATCCTTCACTGGACAAGATTCTATGTGGTATCACAGATATGTGATAGTGACTAATGCATGAAGAAACAAAATAGCTAAGTGTGCACTGGGAATAGACCTTCAAATGAGGATGGCAGCAGGTCACTTGACTGACTGCTGGCAGAGATCCTCAGGACATAAACACAAGCGGTCAGTCACTGACAGCTATGGAAATGTTTGCTTAAGAGAGAGAATTAGGGCATAACAGAGGGAATAAGGAGCATGTATATCACTTCCCATGTGTGTTAGGAAGGCAAAGGAACCAATAATGTCTTTGTATTGTGTACACTGTGACTCTGTCAGTCACTCTGTCCTTATAGATGGGAATGAAAAAGGAAGAATAGGATGAACTGCTCCAACACTGCCTCTGTAGTCAACACCAGCAATTATGAGCATTAGCTTCTCCCTCCACTTCAGTGGAGAGAGAGTCCTGCCTCTTGATTTGCCAGGCACCACTGCAGATCACTCAGCAATCATACAAAAAATAATATCCTTTACTATATAACTGCATTAAATGAATTAGAATAGTAAAGTCCTATGCTTGTATTTTCTGCTCCAACCATCCCAAGCAATAAAGTGACTGATACTGCAGCACTGAATCAGGATAAACCTGGATGCAAACACATTGTGCCTCTATTTGGCAGCCAGTCAATCACCTAATGCTTCAGAGATGTCTTTTACAACCCAAAGTCCAGAAGATCTTATAGTTCTAGCCTCATATACTGTACCCCAGCCCATATACCATCTCATTAGCAAGGAGCTTAGAGCCATAGGCTTGACTGCAGTTGCTCTTAGCTACTTTCCTCAGTCTGGCAGTCATTGTGGGAGGTTATTTAGTTAATAATACCATGGGAAATGAAACAAGAGGAAACAAAGTAGGTGGAGTAAAGACACAAAATGATGCTGTTTTTWAAAATATTCTCAGTCTGATGATATTCTTTCTGGAAGGGGGCTGATTRTTTGGGCTAATTATTTACTCTCTCTGAAAGATATTTGCTTGACTTTTGTTTTCTTTTCCTTTTAGTTACAATTATGAGTGAAATACTAGCTTTTTTAAAGTGATAAACTTTCACTGACCTTGATAGAGACAGAGCAGCACCACTCAAAAGTACCTCTTATTTATTTAATTAATACTGACCRCAGCTCTAATGAAATAGTAAAGCCAGTGGCTGTGCAGATTACTGCAAACATGTTCAAAGTTAGAGTTGTGAATTACCCACACATGAAAAAAACATCAGATGATTTTGCTAATATTCTCAAATATTTGTTGCCTTTTTTCTTCCTACTGGCTATTTATTTTTCCATGATTAAACAGTCAACTCCTTTGGAACAAGCAAAATAGTTCTTTCAGGGCCTGGAAAGCATATAACRCATTGTGCATGTTATGGCAAATAAATATAGAAAGATGAGTCCTTCTATTGAATTTTGTGTTTCTGTTGTGTTTCTGTCAGGAACATGAATGCTTTATGGGCTTTTTTTCCATGTGCACATATAAATGCTGGAGAAGCTAACTGTATATATATGTTCACACCTAAGGCAAACATCCAAACAAGTTTATAGACTGATTATTGGCCACAATGAAGTAAAACCTGTGCCTAGTAAATAAAGGGGAAGAGAGAAAACTGCCAGCTTAAAAATACTCTTCCTCCTAAGCACCTCGAACTCTCAGGAAAAGGTCTTTCTCTGTGTCATAAATCTTTGAAAGATGAAGAATAATTGTCTTCTATTGTTGAAACAATTTAGAATTTTTAAATAGAGATGTACTGTTGATACTGAAAAAATATTTTCTAAGATTATCTTTTCTGAAAATGTGGGCTTATTGTTATAAATGCAAAGTAGGTGACCTAATGTTAATGTATGTTAGTGCTATTTTAGTGCTGCCTATTCCAATTGTGCTAGAAAATAGACTTCATTAATGTCTCTAAATAATGATTTTGCATATTATTTTATTAAACTCAAACATTAATTAAATTTAGAAACACTTTGGATCTATATAGCTTTTAAAAACAGGAATCTAACACATATTTTTGTAATAATAGAAGAAAATAGTTCTGAGCCCTTTGAAAGCTTATAAAGAATTCTGTCTTCTTTTTACTTTTTTCATAGATGTGTGCCATAAATAAAAAGAACTGCAAATGATTACAACATAGCTAGGAATACACAGCTCTGTGTAACTCGGTTTTAATATTTTCATAGGACAAAGATAATAGCTTAGCAGAGTTCAGTTTTATTTTTCCTCCTACTTCAGTGCTGTGACAGAACTTGAAATACAGAATTGCAACACAGGCAACTGAGAACAGAGAGAACTGAGAACTGTGCTTCCTAACTAGGCAATCCTATTTATGAAAAATGCTGCATTATTAAAAAAAAAATAAAGAAAAAAGAAAGAAAAAAGAAAGAAATGATATTCTCATTGGAAAAAACAAACAAAAAAAGAAGAATTTGGTAGCAGATGAACTAGTTCTCTCCTGACACAGGTATATGTACCTGGTTTGAACAGAATTAACATTTCAGACATAATTCAAGCCACACATACTGTATTAATTCTTAGAAGACTCAGCATAGCTCAGAACAGCATCTATGGAAGTATTATAAAACAATTAATTATTTCCACATATCAGCTTTGGTATGAAGAACAACTGGCTAAAATAAAACCTG
Organism: Nothoprocta perdicaria; assembly: GCF_003342845.1. Lineage (NCBI taxonomy): Eukaryota > Metazoa > Chordata > Aves > Tinamiformes > Tinamidae > Nothoprocta > Nothoprocta perdicaria. The sequence continues at coordinate 511,021 of NW_020454805.1, forward strand.
CACGAGAGGGAGGGGATTCTGGTAAGAGCAAAGGGTTGTCTACAAAACCTTTCACCACTCATACATAATTCTTGACCCGTTCCCTCTGCAGAAGGGGGAAAAAAMCCCTGCAGCTCTAATACAGAAAAACTGCCACTATGAGAATGTAGAGTCCATTAATCAATCTGCCTTAACCCCTACGGCCTGAGTTTGGGAACAGGAGAGGAAAGTTGACTATTGGGAAGGAGAATACTAACTCTCAGTCTGCCTTATTCCCCAAATAATTAAATAGGTGAAAGTTGCAAGAATCTATACCCCTTCCTTATGCCTGTAATTCACTACTGCAAGAAAGGTCCAGCCTGCTCAGAACTCTGGACCATGTCACCATCAGCTGGAGCCTCAAGTACGACTTAGTACTTCTCAGTGTTTAAAACACTCTCCACTGATGCAAATATAATGATTTTCCAATCCAAGTGTAAGGGAACATGAAGGCCTGAAAGAGAGCTGCCTAAAATCATATAATGAGTCCTCCATTGTTGAACTTCACAGCCTATTTCAGGAGCCTTTTTGGTGTGAAACAGAACATAGTATGAAACTATGAGAGCATGTGTATGGACTTATGGTCTTATTAAGAATACGGCCTAATGGGATAAAGGAAATATTTCCTATAGCAAAAGGACTTTAGATTTAATCTTCCTTAGTCTATTTTATCTCATAAACATTCTCTTTTTTTTTTCACAAAAGAAAATCCCACATTTAACTAGGGTAGGCATTTTTCATCCCGAATTTCTAATTTGCACACAATTTTTCAGAACTTACTTGTCATCTTGATTAAACAGCAAATCAGAAAAACTGCAATTATGCGTAGCCATTTGCTAAACTACTTGGCAAAAGAAAACAGTGATGCTTTTTTAACAGTCCTCCGAAATGCGTATAACCAGGTTAAGAGTATTTTCAAAACAGGCTTTCAAAAGAATAGATTTGCCTTTCAAGCTGCCTATGAAAAAGCTGAATGAGATAACACCTTCAGATAACACCTTCCTCCTTGTGTGCTCTGCATAAATGGAGAAACAAAAGGGCAGAGGAAAGCAAAAATGCAATCTAAGCCCCTCCAAAATTGCTGTTTGCTAACCCAAAATAAAGCACTGCCCTAATGTCTTCTTAAAATTATTGTCCGGGAGGAGCAGGAATATTACTTATGTGACGTCCGTATAACAAACTGATGTCCTATGTCATTTTTTTCCCAAAGCATGCAATATGATATTATCAAAAAAGAAAAAAAGTAAAAAAATATATTTTTTTAAATCTACTGCTGTATTTTAATGGGATTATTCACTGTTTTATTAGCAGAAAAACAGATTTATTATGAAAGAGAATTCATGATCATACTTATAAATTTACTTCTGGTTGTCTGGTAACATTTGGGTTTCCCTAATTTATGTAACCACATCCCTGCTGAAAACATCTATATTGACCTTAATGTCAAACAACATTATCTGCTCAGTAAATTGTACCAATAGTAGCATTGTATTCTTTTTGGCACAGGAGTTTATCAGGAAAAGTCAAGGAGAGAAAAATTTACCATTCTTCAGAAAAGAAAGTGAAGTAATAAAACAAAGATAGTATTATTAACAAGTCTAAGTTTGAATACAGTTATATTAGCAGCAGGAAACAGAGCTCCTTGTGAGTCCTTTAAACAGTATTGTATTAAAAAAGTTCCAAACTCTATTTAGCCACCCAAGCTTTTCTCCCTGCTCTCTGTATCTACTTTTATTTCCCCGGGGATCACAAATTCAGAAACACAGGGATGTGCAAAATTCTGATGCTTGGTATTATGAATGTCACTCAGTGCCTTGAAGAATAAAAATTATCATACACAGAAACAAATTAAAGTAGATGCATATTTAGTAAAGAAACAAATGCTCTCTTGCCACGTGTATGTAGCTCAGCACTACTGTGCTCAACTAGACAGCTGACAGGAGAGATGACAAGGTCAACAAACTAAATCTCAGGATACAGCAATATGTTTGCCATCCATGTTTCAAGAATTTTTATCCTCCTGTGCAAAAGAGATCAAAATGTTCTTATGGATTGCCTATACATAGCATGTTTGAAGAAGAAAGTCTGTCATGCAAAGGAGTCCTATGACGGTAAGGAAAGTTCTACTTGGTATCAAAATGTGTTTATCAGCCAATAAATCCATCGATCCATACAGCMAAAGCTATTCTTGAGCTAATTAGGAATGGGGCAGAGGGCATAAAAAAGGACCATATTGCACCATGGGAGGGAGATGTACTCCCATAACAGGGATAAGCAGGCCTTAGATAGTTTGACAGATAGTTTGATAGTTTGTCCAACACTACTATTCATGTTTCAGTATGAGCAGTCTGCTCTATCTTATTGAGGTGGCTAAACTCACTGGAAAAAATGGCAAAAATGAAGCAAAAATTCTCTTCAGCAATTGAATGACCTCACATGCATTGTGCCACCTATATGCGTTGGAGTAAAAGCTGAATATCTTTTTGTTGTTAGGGTGGGACTGAAAAGGCTAGTGACATACTGAAAGAACTGTGAGGGATAAGTGAGGCTCATGCTTTAAATAAAGAGGCTTAAGGAAAAACAGAACTCAGCTCTGCTTGGTGTTCAGTGAGAATATAAGAGCAATTCAAACTGCAGGTTGAGCACATATAAATTAGAGGCATAGAGGCTTTATTAAGGGAGCTCATAATTTCAGGATTTGGAAGTACTACACAGGCAACTTTAGGCTGTTGCAGCTTATATTAGATCATATCTAGCTTTAATTTAGTTCAAGTACCGAATTTGCACATGTGACAGCAAAGAGCTCAGAGTAGATTCATAGCTGCTATGCAGTAGAAAGCTTCCAGAGAAGCATTCTGCCAAGAAAGAGGAGATGATCTGTCTGTGTAATTTGTCACACAGATTTATCCGTAATGTTCCTTCAGTCCCAGGTGGAAAGCACTCCACTGCTACTTCAACTTGTAAAAATTCCGGGTTTCCTAGTTGTCAGAGGCTGTGCTAGGACCAGTACAAGTCCTCCGTGTGCAAAAGCAGAAATTTGGAAAACTTGAGTAGCGGAGACAGTTCCTCTATACACAACATCTTTTCTGAAGCCCTCTCCACCCCCTGCCTTTTTTTTTTTTTTTTTTTTTTTTTTTTTTTTTTAATGCCCTCAATAGTTAATTGGCTTTTGACATCAGTAAAGTACCTGTCAGGGAATAGCTTTAGGGTAATGTAGCCATAGGAATATTATTTCCTTGGGAGTGCACTACCAGCTCCATACTGAACGGAGAAAAGAAAATTAGGGTTGAAGGGTGTCAGCATGTGTGAGCTCACCCATGGATCGAGGCAAGAAAATGTTGCTGAATCAGCACAGTGTACCTTTCCATCTAGTGTTACTAACTCCAAGGGCTCTCTCATTAAGGCATACATTTTAAACCAGGAAGCCTGAGTTTTCATTGCTTAAATATACAGCCTCCTCCCAAGATTTAATGATTTTGTGAATCTGTAAACATAATGCAAGATATAAATTATTTGCTACAAAAAAAATAGTAATTGTAACCAGGCACCATTCTTTAGTGTGTGAAAGATATCCATAAACTTATGCATAGAGCAGGATATAACTATTGGTGAATGTTGACTTTTTAATAGATGACCTTTGTAATCCCACAGAGAAGATATGTCCTGGATATTAAATTCATACTGCACCTAATTTTACCTGGAGTCTCAGTTCCAGAGTTCAATATTTTTCATTTAGTTCAAGTTTTCATGGTTTGTTTGTACAATGCTAGAAAGCCATTTAAGACATTTTTCATGCTATAGTTCTTGTTTTGGTATTCATGAAAAACTTCTTTTCCAACCAAACAACAAACCCCAAAATCCTAATCTGCTTTTTGCCCCTTAGGGTGTGAAGAAGTACTCTAAATAGAAACATTTGCAACACGGAAAAGTCCATATCTGCAGAAGTACATAAATAGAAGGCAGAAAAAATCCTTCATTAAGTCAGGGGCAAATCTGTTTTATATTCTAGCTATTTACATAGATCAGGATTATACTTCAGCCCTAAACAGATGATAAAGTAATGCTCAGCAAAGTATATATTATCTTCTTAAGTATAATCTTATAATCAAATGTAGCAACATCTTAAACAAATACATTCCTCAATAGGTGATGTTATACCCCGCAAAGCAGGGGAATCATTTCACAGGAATTTGATACACTCTTATGGCTTTTATCGGGTTTCTAAGACATGCCATTGTTTGGGAAATAAAAGAATATTAAGTCCAAAGTTGCAAAAAGCACTTTGTAGCCTGTTTTGGTGTTGTTTGTTATGTTTCTACATATTTCCATTTCCAATTCCTTGTGTAGGATTAGAAAAAGAGAAAGAATGAGATCTCAAAAATAGCATAATATAATTTTCTTCCTCATATTATGGTATTGCACATTTCCTTCTATTACAAAGAGGTAGTCTTTTTGAGGTTAAGTTGAGCCTAAAGAAATCAAAGTGGATCGTGGTTAACTAAACATAGAAGGAAATCATATTTTCCAAATAAAAATGGAGAACACTGGTGAGACATCACTTTCTAGGACGTGAAACACTGTTGCAATTCAAGAAAATATACTTTATATGAAAAGTATTGTCCTCAAAATTGCCATCTTTGACTCAGTGGCATCATGGACATATTTTCAGAGAAATTTTATATAAATTATGTGTCTTTAGTAGGTTTATAATAAAACACTGAATGACTGATTCATAGTGATATTTTAACAGTGTCTGCTCATTTCCACCTTTTCATGCTCTTTTTCTAACTGATAGCTTCCACAAGTCTTTCTCTTCTCATTGCTCACAAAGAAAATTTACTACATTATTGTGCCTTTTACATGTTTGTGCCAAAAGATATATCTCAAGTGATTAAATGAGAAAACATGTACTTGTGAAGCTTTTTAAAAGAAAACCCCAGAATGAAAAATATAAATAACGTAATATTTGAATACAATATGAAAAATATCAAGCTCCTCTGAGGAACATCTCCTTGATATGTCCAATCTGAGGTTACAGGTAGCCTCAAATAGGTTACAAAATAATTACAATATTGTGTAATTACACAATATACAATAATAATAGGTTGTTTTCTTCACACAATAGCTGGAAACTACAGCTATTGTGTAAAGAAAAAAAATAAAAGGAAACAAACAGATTTCACAGACGTCACCTCAAATTACTTTTTAGACCATAGTCCAGATAACCCTATTTGTTCCTTTACTAATCATTCTAGGAACGAGAAAAAGTCTGTTTTCTGAAGTGTACATTTTTTTTAAATCTCTGAATAAAATTTCTCACTTCTTTCCCATATGATAAAATTTTATGATAAAGTTGCTATTTTTGTATTTGCTACACTCGCATAAAAATAAGAACAATCTATCTTCTAGTCAACACTAAAATACATTGCCTTAATATCATGCTGACTAGCACATTTAAGGTGTTTTAAACAGAAAGGCTAATACCATATATTATTTTGAAATTGTTTTAATTTGCCATACTCCTATTGTGATTTGATATTAAAATCATAATCTGTATGCTATATACATAGATAATCAGTGATTTATTCCCATATAGTTGAGCTGGTAATGATTTCTCTTTGCAGTTGAATATCTATTTCTTATATAGGCCTTCCATACTCTACAAAACAGGCCCAACTCTTTCACAATTTGCATTGCCAAATCCTGTTCATTTTGAAAGCTTTATGCAGCACAAGCCATTATAGAAGGATTTGTACTGGAGAATTAACGTGCCTCCAATTCCTCTTTATTTTAACTAGCCTTTTCCTCTTTTTTTCACTTTTCACATATTTTCTGCTTCCTTGATTCCCAAGGGTAAAAAACCCTTGCAATGCATGTTGAAATAACTCAGTTATTCGTCCACTCCTCAACAATGACTGCCGTTGTGCCATAAAAGAATAAAACATGCCTGACGAGAACAGTGTGCAGTGGGACTTCCAGTCAAACTTAGCCTCAGGCCTCAAAGGTTATAATAGGCTGTAAAAGACACTCTGATCAAATTGCTGTAAACTCTTCCACATAAACCCTTATAAACTGCATGCATCTAATATTAAGAAAATCAATGATTAATCATTTTAATTGTATTTTGATGGTCTGAATCTCAAAGCTTTCTCACTAACTCTGAGGTCTGAAAAAGTGATTTTAAGAATTCATAATGGATTTGTCATTTTATCATGTATCTGTAATTACTGAGATACATACTGAACTCTTAAACCAACATTGTCATTTTTGGAATCTATTATTAGTTCTTCCAATCTGCAGTAGAGGAAAAGTGTGGAGCTTGAAAACAAGCCAAGCAATGCTCAGATAATGAGATGTATGAATATCAATGTCATATCACTGTCATTGTTCTGTGTTGGATTCTGGGAGCTACTTTGCACTCTTTTTTTTTAATCAGAACATTAGCAGTAATTTATCATAACAAAACAGGTATTTGCTCAGCAATACAGATCTTACCTACTTTTAAGTTTTTGAAAAAAATGCTATAGAAAATACTTGTGCTTGTCAATATTAATTCATGTATTCTTATGGTGAATAGGGTTTTCTTCAGATAAAGGTACATATATAATATTAGAGAGCTTTAATTCATGTACATGGATAAAAAAAATCCACTGCTTTTCAAATTAGAAGGCAACACAGGCTTTCTATAAAGGAAAATTGTAATTAAGACCTCTATTTTGCTAACACTTACAATCTGGTTTGATTTTAAACATGCAGCTCTCCCATTAATGTCAGCAGGATTACTTTCATGCCTAAAGATATGCAGATGCTTAAGTGTTTGCAGGACTGGCTATTTAGTTAGTAGTTAGCAGTTAATTGATTCCACCAACTAATTAATAAAGGAGGCAACATCGCATTTCCTTTTTCCAAATCCAATCATGAAAGTTGCTCTGTTAAAGGATTAATGAGATTTATCCTATCAATTCCATATGCTTATCCTTGCTCCAGTGCAGAGTGGTTTCTTTTCAATAGAAGCTGCGTGTCAGAGGTAGATTTTAGAATCCCCAAAGTTGAAAATGGAAAAGTATATGCATAAAGTGGAGACAAGAGAAGAAGAGAGAAGAAAAGAAAATCTTACTTTTCTTCCAGTGTGGAGATAATCAATTTTACATTAGAAGAAAAGATATTTAAATAGAAGAGCATCAATGAAAAGATAAATAAGAGATTTTGCCATGTTAAAAAAAAAGACCTTTAAGGCCTATCTTCGATGACTCTAGAAAAGCTCTATGCACAGATCATCTGCAGTTTGGGTTTAGTGTCTAATTCTTCATGAAACTGTACTAACCTATTCCCCTGTCAGTATCTTCTGGCTATGTATTCTGCAGCTTATAGCTGTGCTCACTTCTCATCCACTTTAAATTTGCAGAGGATTAATTTAATTGACTGTTTCTTTAGGCTTACGATACAGGAAAGGATAAAATGCAATCCTTAGCTGCCAAGTCATCATTGCAACAGAAAATACACGTGCGCTATACAGAAGTATATATATGATAAATACATAAATATAGATATTTCCTGTGCGTTTCCTGTTGAGGAGAGATTTTTTCATCAAGGGCTCTGTTCCTACACCATTTCCTTCCCCTCTGTCATTCTACAGAGTTTGCTCCACCTGTACTGCTCACTTGTGGAAGAGTGTATTACTTAGCTGATGCTTTCCAAACTGCGGAGCTCAATAACAATGAGTAGCATCAGGTTTCATACTTTGAAGGTGCACATGGAGTCTGGCTTTACTCCTTGTATAAAATACCCATTTGCATATACTCACATCTCAAAAACTAGAAGAGCTAATTATTTAAAAATTAGGCAGTGCTTCCGTCAGTCGGTTGCTTAAGAAGTGTGATGTTTCTGAAATATGTTCATTTGTCTAGACTACATCAAAGGCATAAAACCAATTTTTTAAAAAGTCTGATGTGTGTGACAATTGCATATTGCTCCTCAGATTCTCTTTTCAGATTGAAAATTGCTCAGTGGTTCAAAAGAAAAAATCAAAAAACAACTGAAGTATAAAGGGATAAATTAAGATTCTGTGTAAAGATTCCCAGGACAGTTAACAGGTTTTGAAAAAGCATACATTTCAATTGACTTGCTAAACACTCTGTCTGCCAAAAATAATAAAATGATAATTTGCAATGGTAAAATCTCTTTTATCAAAGAATCACAGATTGTGCTATTTAAAGGCAATAAACTTATTTTGACTAGGAGGAAATTAAGATATAAAGAGGTTTGGACCCAAATATCTGTCTTCATCACCAACATGGTGTTATTCCATGCTAGGACAGAAGAGACTGGCACAGGATACTTTTTATGCCTTCAGGAGATGATAAGCTTCCCCTTCTTTCTGATATTTTGTGTTGACTGACAAAAAGATATTTTCCTTTCAGTGTAGGTGATGTGTGTCAACTATGGAAAAGCAAAAAAAATGTTCTCTCAAGTTTCAGTGTGTCAATGTAATCTGCTCTTTGTCTTGAACCACAAATCTCTGCATATCATCGCTTCTAGAAAGACAAAAAGAGAAAGGCAAGATTTCACCCTGTTCTTACTGGCCTTACTGAAATGGAGAAAGCTCTCAGAATGTTGCAGTCACAGTGGTAGTCATTGCTTCACAGGCATTCAAGTCTGCAGCATCACACCCCATTTACAGCACAAAGAATGTGAGACTGGGAGGTGCCAGTTACAAAATTGGTAGATATTTGCATACTGAGTGACATATGTGTCCCATCAACTGATATCATGCAACGGGAGGTTGGAGTACCAAAGCAAGACTGTTCGCCAGATGAACAAGGTCAGCTCCTTCAGCCTCTCTGCAGTGGGCAAGCACTCCTGTCTCCAAGCTCTTGAGGCCTCTCCTGAACTCCAGTTGGCCAATGTCTTTTCTGCAGAGTGGCCCCTAAGCTGGTCACAGTATTTGTAAAGTACTGTGGATTAAGCTGCTATCTACTGAAATTAAAAACATATATATATCTTTTCCCCTCAGTTGTCCAAAGGAGTAAAAATGAAAGACTTTCACTTTTATTAATAAAAGATAGGTATCTTCTGATGAAATTTCGCCCGATACAAATTCAAAATCTGTCTTGCTTTTGGAAACTTTTCCAGATGAAAGTGTCCATACAAAATATAAATATCAGAAATTGTAGGTATCACCAATTAAGAATTAATTTGAACCAAATTACTTTTCCAAGAGGTTTGAGACCTCAGACCACAATATTAAAATTTACAGCTCGATCTTAAAACACCTGAGCAAAATCTTGGAATGAGGTAAATTTTCTTGTCAGATTCAAGCTTCATCACTTCTAATTACAAAGTTGTAACCACTTGATGGAACAAGGTAAAAGAAAATAATTTAACACTGGAAACTGCAAGATTACTGAGGTCATTGACCTTTAGTACTTGTGCTAATCATTTCTATTCACCATAAGCTCATTTTGAAAAGAACAAGAGGGATCAGAGGCTAATTAATTTTCGAGCACCACCCTTCATAAGTAGTGCAAGGCACAACCTAACCTGTTTTGATAAAAGTGTAAGTATCTTTTAAAGAATAGCTTGTCTAAGCTATGAAGTTTCATTTACTAGCTAACTGATTGTATCAAACAGATGTTCTGGTATACTCCACACCTTTCTCACCCTACAAACTCAAATTAAAACTCACTGCAGGACTATTTTTTTCTACAGGCTCCTAAGGCCAATTTAAGTGCCACTGAAGACTGTATACCACTTTCAAGAAAGTATTGCTTATTATTCTTTGTAGTATCTTAGTGCCTAATGTGAGGGAAATGGTAGGTTGAGGTCTGTAGAAAGAGGAAAAGGCAGTCATGATTTCAATGAACTTAAAAACAAAACAAGGCAAGCTGAAAAGATGAGAAGGAAGGGACAGCAGACGAGCAGAGAGCATTTTGTCCTTTCTCAGTGGTTTCCAAAGAACTTCGTCAGTGTTAAGCATTCTTTCACTAGGGAGAAATAAATCAAACTAGCCTATATGAAGAAATTTCTTGCAAATGCATCAATCAATTTGACATAGCGTCAATCAGCTATTGCTTGAACATCTAAATATAAAACAATGTTTAGGCCCCTTTATTTGTTTTTATAGAAAATAATCTTACTTACTGCTGTGAATATAGGGGATGTCTGAAATCAGGCCTGTTCTGCTGCCAAAATGCATTAGAGGGTTTTTGTAAACCCTGATTTTGGAAATTGAGATTAAAAGCAGAAAATACAATACATGTACAAAATAAATAATAAAACTCTCTGTAGTAGGAATATCTTTAATTTTTATATCACATGAACATTCAAAAGGAAAATACTTTTTAACTTTACTGGTGTTTCAGTATCCTTTTTCTGTATTATGTCTATTCAAGTCAAAATTCATTTATTTTTGAATACTAGCCTAACACGCTTCTTAAATAATGAAAATCTTTAACAAACCAAAAATGAGAATCTTTAATAAACCAAAAACAAATTTCCAGTCACCATAAGCATAAAAATTGCAAATTTTGCATGCAAAATTAGGAAGACACCATCTATTTACCTGTTACCATTTGTTTGCTTTTTCTTCCTTTTGATACTGTTATTTTTAGAACACTTATTTTTTTTCAAGTTGTGAGAATAACAAGATGTTTTTACATAGTTGTCTAAAAATAGTGATTCATTACTCGTGGGAATTCTGAAAATACTTTGTAATGGAAGGTAAAACAAGAATTAGGGAGAGAAAAATTGATTTAGCCACTGAGCAAAAGCGCCACAGCCAAATAAGTTTCAGTACTGATGGCCTGGTAGTATGAGTTGAAAGGGGAGTCCGATAAAGAAACAAAGAGGTAATAGTCAGCAATGTTTTAAATTGGCTGGAAATAACTTAGGCTGTGACACAGCACCAATGCATTGCAGGAACACTACAGGCTTTCTATTTTTCTGTCACAGTTACACTTCTCTTTCGGAAAATAGCTAGGCTAAACGTTTAAAGAGCTGATTGAAAGGGAAATATGTCACACAGCAAGACATCTGCCAGCTGCATGTTTCATAGCATTACCAGAGCAGAGGACATGACTTCAGACATAACAGAAGGAGAGAAAAGGCCAAAGAGAGAACATGACCAAGGCAATGAGACATCATTTATTCATACTTTTACTGCCAGAAATAAATAAAGTTATGCTTGTAATTACTGCAGCATATGTGGAACTAGAAGCAAAACTGCTGAAGCTTTATTGTCCAAATAGCACTTAAAGGTAGTTAATTTATACACAGACACACTAAAGAAACACTACCCATTATCACTGCTGTCCACTCTACCACATTAAATCTTCAGCCAGATTTAATTTAACAAGAAGAGCCTCAATCTGCCACTGCTGCAGTCAATCCCTTCTGCACTTCACAGCTTCTTTTATGTGTCTGTTGAGAGAAGGAGGCGCTGTAATTAGCTTTTGATATTAGCAGCCCTTTTTTGTTTGTTTTATGAAGTTGGAAATAAATGGTCCTGTTGGCAAGCAGACTGCTGGGTGCTCATCTTATTTGGTCTTAAAGAGTAATTTAAACTGGGTGTAGGATGCATTGGTTCTGTGCCTGTTGCCCAGAGTCACTTTCTGCCTTTGTGAACAAGATCTTTTCATTTGAAGTAAAAACAAATTAGGGCCCCAATTCTGTTCTTGCTAACAGCATTGCTTAATCCTAGGAGATTACCATCTCTAATTTGAGAATATGAGGAGGAGCAGACAACACAATTGTAGAGATATGTACAGATATCTTCTTGAGCAATTTAAGAATCAGAGTCTGAAGCAGTTTTTATTTTGTCTTGCACTAAATCAGATAAAGCTTCCTCAAAAGCAGGATATACTCAAAAGTGTATGGCAGCAGTTTCATAAAAGTGTCATATTGTCATTGCTTTTCACCGTACTTTCAGGAACCTAATTTTCTCCAGCCTTCTTAAGGATGGATGAAATTGGCCGGATGTCAAAAACATTATTGGATAACCCAGGAATGTGGGGGAAAGTGGGCAGAGGAAATGGTGAGCTCAATTTAGTACTCTAAAGCAATGCAGAAAAAAGCAAGCCTGGTTGCGTTTCAAAAGCCTCACCAGCCAATCTCACACCATGGGCAGATTTCTGTTAAATTCTGTTAAATGAACAGAAAAGAAACAGATATATCTTAGAAAAAACTTCTCATTTATCAATGGAGTGCCATTTTTTCCTGAAGCTTCATTAAACACTTACTACCTCCCTCCTTTAACAATCAACATATTTTCCATCAAGGATTTGTTTCTTCCTCTGTTTGTTTTTATTTCTTTTTTATTATTTTTTAATTTAAAGGTGGAAAAACTGCTATAATTTAATGAAAGATTTCTACAAAATTCAACAGAAAGCAAATCTTCTTGCTTAACTCTTGGCTATTACATTTGCATAATAGATGGGTTTTACATTTTGTTGAAGACATTGGCAGGGACTGGGAGAGAGATATTAGCACACATTGTAAAATGCATATTTGCACTCATATTTGCTTACACTGAGTACCTGGGGAAGCTCCTTCAGAAATTTATTGAACAATAAGCACTGTAACCTTTCAAAATAAATCTCTGCAGCGGGAACCTCAGGGACAATATTAAGAAACTCAATGGTTACTTGCATATGTTATAACAAATTTATTTCTACCCTACTCTATCTCTTGCAAAAATTAAAGCTAATTCTTTTTGTATGCTCAAGGTTTTTTTCTTGTTCATGCTGCAGGTATTTTATCCTGAAATCTACAAATTTTAAGCTTTCGATAAGCAACAGTTTTATGAAGCAACTTACCCAACAAGCCATTTGGGAAACCGCAATCTCTCCCAACTACACAGGCTCCATTTTCTAGCCAATCAGTGAAATCTCCACATATCCTGCCTTGCCTGTGCTTTGTGGATGTGGGAGTGGCAGCAAAAAACCTTGAGTTCACTGCCAGCACAGACTAATGCTATCTACAGCAGTTTTTAATAGAATGCGTCTTCACACATACCTGCTTTTTCAATAAATGATAGACATCTTCTGAAATCCCAATTTTTATCCCACGTCACAGTGCAGTAGTCCAACTGATGGTATCATCTATCCTTTCTTAAGCATATTTTCTGTACTAAAATGAAGAGTGTGATTAGTTTAAAATTGAAGATCCTTATTTAACATAATTATATGTAAAGAGAGGAAATGTATTTCTATCATTTATTGAAGCTTTCTACAGGAATTCATCCCTGAATTCTGAAGGAAAGTACATTTTATATGTATAGAAAATATCAGCAGTAGCAGTCAAGAATGGCTATAGTAACAAGTCTGAGATTTTGACTCATATCGTATTCAGTGAAAAAAAATCCCTTTATGTGAAATATCCCTGAAGACTTTTTCTGTACAAAATTATACAACTGTTTTTCCCAAAGTGTGTCAGAGATTCACATGTCTGACATAACAATAGCTAGGAAACTAGTATTCTGCTGAGGGCTTTATTCACAGCACAGAATGTGTATGTACAAAAGCTTGAAATTCTCTGTGCAGCAAATATAAGGTGTGAGGTTTTTTTTTAAAGAAAGAAAAGAAATACATTTTATAAGTAATCTGCCTTCCCTAGAAAGCTACTTTAGAACCAGGAGAATGAATCAAAAACTAAAGCATCACGTTTTGTTTTACATGCAACCTAAACAATGCAGATCCCCATTGTTGCAGTATCAGTGAATTTCAAACAAGTTTGTTCTTACTCTCAAAACATTATTGTAATTCAAAACTAAAAAAAAAGCAGTAATACTATAGTCAGGTTGGAGTTAGAAAATCAAAATGTAATGCAATATAATAATTATATAATAACAATAATACTAGTAATAATGTATTTACTGACTCATGTGATTGTTTTATTGACTGCTTAAATATTTACATAACTATAAATAGGTTACTTTGACTTATCCTGTTAAGTTTCCTTGATGAATGAAACCTGAACTATGGAAATATTCATATGTGGCTTTGCTTCTGGTGATTTGACATTCTGCAGRCTTATTTCCCTGAGGATTTGCAACTTCAAGCACTCAAGTTCTTATTACAGAGGTGTCCTAAAAAAAGAYATAAGCATCATCACATACTGCATTTTCTATCAAATGTCAGCAAATGAGAGCTTGCCAGAAACAAAAATTTCCATCCAGGGCTTCTTTTTAGTAGAAGATTCAGCCACATGGTGATGGTTTCATCTGCATTTAGAAAGCAGTAAGAGGCTTTGAGCACGCCCATGATTTGTACTACAACAGGAGTAGGAACCCAGGAAGATAAGATGATATAGTCTGAGTTCTCCTGATTAGCAGAGAACATGTCCTCTCATGTCATCTGAAAAGTGCACTGTAGTGCTTGTTTTTGACTATGACTGGCAAGTAATTCTCTTCTGAGGAGATCTTCATTTGCCTCTGCTTCCCAGTCTAACTAACTATGAAGTCTAACTAATCACTGCTTCCAAAGTAACCCTCATATATCTCTAAAGAAAGATAAGTATCCTACTGCTGGATAGCTCCATGCTGCTTCTTGAATACATCACTCACGTTCTTGATTTCCACAGCTTTGTGACCCATTTAAAGATGGCGTATTACCAAAAAGGCGCGAAAAAAATCCCGCTTAAGTACTTTTTAATTCTGGAAAATTTCTCTATGAACCAGTGAAAATAGGCTTGTTCATTCCACTTTCCTAGTAAATTAATTTTGTACAAGAAGAAAACCCTCATATTGATTTTCATTGTACCAGATTGCTGTCCTCTTCCAGCTCCTCTTGATAGCCTGACTGAAMTTCTTTCTGTATCTTTTTATTCACAAATTCTCCCAGAAAATCAATTGATTTATCTCCTTAACCTCCTTACGATGCAGCTATGATGAAGGAAATTAATTGAGAAGTTCCTATCTACTTCTGGAACTTCTTATCATACTTCATATCATAACCTTAAACTTGGACAATCCTAATGCCAGTAATGTGCTGCTACAGGATACTCTGCTCAATGTCCCATTGCTTACTTGTTCTGAAACTCCCTTCTACCTCTTTTTTTTTTTTTTTTTTCATTTGTTGTCATGAGCATTCATATCAAGCCTTAGAGACAGTGACCAGTCTCTTTCCAAGGGCTTTTATTATTCAACGTGGTGTCCACCTAACACCATATAATCTCTATTAAGGATGCTTAGAAGTAGATAAGAACCGGGCAGACATACTGCAGGACCTTCTTAACCCTGTTCTTATTAACCTAAATATTAGATTGATCCTGAGCCACATTATCTCTCATCTTTCTGCTTCCTCCTCAGTATGAAAGATGAATCATACACAAACTGCCTTGGGATTCTAGGAGAAAAATCCCTGTATGGAGAATATTACTTGTACTGGTGCATGCAATTACTCCTCTATTCCTTTAAAACCAGATTGTTCTGGGTTACATTTGCCTACAGTGTTAAAACAGAAGGAGATTTGAATGATTTCTGGAGATTCTGTCTCAGAAGTTCATGACTCTTCCTTTATCACTCAGTCCCCAAAACCTGTTGCCTCAGACAATTCTTGCTTTATTATGTCTAAGCTTGCTTATGTGTAGATCTGCCTTTCTAGAACTTCTATGACAGCTTTTTCCAGATGGACAGAGCCACACCAAGACAGACACATCCCACAAAGCCATCAATGTCTGACAGGACAAGCTGGTAACATGTTATAGTTCAGAGAGAGGAACTAATACTCCCTTAAGTTTAGGCAAGTTAAGAGGGAGATGTATGCCCTAGTCTATCTTTCCTTTTCTTCTATATTCCTGAAACAAGGACAGAAAGAATTAATCCTTAATTTCTTTCTGTCAGTTGCCTGTTCCTTTCATCTTAGTATTGAGAAGTGTTGCTGGAAAGCCAGAAAGCAAAATGCAGGACCATAGTAGGTCCTGAATAGTAGGTACCACAGTACCATAGTAGGTACCAAAATTCAGGACCATAGTAGGTCCTGAACCTACATAGGTTGTTTAAGGTGGTTTATATGACAGAAAGGAAACTGCAGACAAAAGCAAACAAAGAAACATAAATTAAAAGAACTTGAACATACTTCAGTCCTGTCCTATAGTCTTCTAATTACAAGATCCAATGCAAGGGCAACAAGATTGGATGATTAGAAGAGAGCAGAATAGCTTCTTTTGGCATCAGTGATATAAAATGGATACCTGATATAAAATGAAACTGCAAAGTAAATTTACCTTTATGCATTTCAGTGAGCAGAGGTGTATTTATATAACAGATAATAGAATTTGATGTTAGTTCCTCACATGCATCACACACAGTGAAAATCATGTTCTGACTCTTTGCATAACAGAAGTATAAAGCTCCCTATTCAAATCATTGATCAAATTATGCTCATAAATAAAACTTTGAGATGAAAGTACAGAGGAATTTAGCTCAGTGATGGATTTTGTCCAGGATAGATTTATCACATAGAGTTGGATTGTGCCAAATCCTTCACAGTAAAATAAGTAGTTCAGACTTATCACCCAGTATTAAAAAATAATCTGGATTTCACTATTCTTCACACACAACGTTTCTTTGACTCTGTGGAGCTACACATTTGAGTTAAATGTCAGTGAAAATCATCAGCACAAGTATAAAATGTGTCAGTGTGAATCATAACACTAAATTTATGTAGTAATTGACACTGGCACAAGCTTCATCTCATACTTGCATGACCCACTGTATTTTTTGGCAGTCATTTCTTCCAGCCAGTTTCATGAGAATTATGGACATATTTACTCCCCTAGCCATTAAAGAGTCTGTGATTCTTTGGCCAGTTGCAGCCACAACTAATAGACAGACATTTCAAAAATATTCTGTACCTATGTACTTTATGGAAAAGCACAGCTACTATGGATTAAAGACCCTCCTACACTTTTCACAAGGGAAAACATGAGTCCTTTATTGCACAGTAGAGTATATTTGTCACCAGGCATCACAAATCTATAGGAAATAAGTTTTAATAAGTTTGAAGTGTTTGCACAACAGCCCAAAACCAAGAAGGATTAAATGTGTCACATGGTAGGGTCCTAAATTGACATTCCATTATTGCATTTCATTTTTTTCCAGATTTTTATTGAGGGTTATGGTTAGATTCTTCATTTATAATCACAACACAGAAGAAAAGGCTAAATGACTTGTGTTATAAAACTACTTTTTCCTTTAGTAAAAAGTGGTTATCTTGTTAAATGCCTATTCATATATTCAATTGAAAATGATAATATTGAGCACTTTTTCTAAACTACCTTTAATGTGATCAATTCAATCCAATTAGTTCTGCTGCTTACAGACTTATTGTTGCAATGCAAGAGCCTTTTCAACCCATTTTAAATAGAGGAAATATATGTTATGGCAAGAAAGAAAAAGGCCAGATTATGTCTTTTAAGGAACAAATTAGAGATTGTCTATTAAAAGTTTTAGCCTGTACTATACTGCATTTTAAGGCAACATTATGAACCTGGAGTATTTTGTCTTTATATAGTCCATCCCAAAATGGGACAGTTCATCAGTGTCTGAGATAGCTGAGATAGTTAGTGCATTTAACTTGGCTGGCTGAGTTAAATTCTTCTCTTGTCAAGAGTAGCGACCTTGATTCTGATTCCCAGAGGCCAAACAATTTTCAGCTAGAGAGAAAACTCAGCTATAGAAAAGAATTAATGAATTCAGTGGTCAAAGACTATAGTGAACTAGAGACTCTTTTCCATTATTTTCAGCAGCATGAGCAACT
The DNA here is from genome assembly GCF_003342845.1 of Nothoprocta perdicaria. Lineage (NCBI taxonomy): Eukaryota > Metazoa > Chordata > Aves > Tinamiformes > Tinamidae > Nothoprocta > Nothoprocta perdicaria. The sequence goes on from NW_020454805.1 coordinate 528,795, forward strand.
TCAAACTGAATGCATTTCCTCCCTGCTACCACCAGCCCCACCACTATTTTAGGTCTTATTCAGGGTTGCAGAAATCTAAATTCTCCATAAAAGGCAGATTTTTAAGAATTCTATAGGCAAGAAAATACAAACTATTTGGAGTTGGAATTATCACATCAGATAATTTAATTTATAATGACATGTCTCCTAATATACAAAAACTGGAAATGTCTGAAGAGATTCAATACCAAGAAATGAAATCTAAAAGCATCTTACATCAGGCTCAGGTCTCATGATGTGATATAGAATAATCTCAAAATGTATCTAGTTACATTTCAATGGGCAACACATTCATTGAAGAAATAGGCTTAGGAAAGAGCAATCTCTGTATCTGTTTTACCTGCAGAATTGCAGATCTCTTTCAGAGAGGAAGGAACTGACTGAGGCTCAATACATTAAGATTAAAAAATAAATAAATAAATAATAATAAAAAAAAATAGTTGTAGAACCCAAAACCAGTTATGTCCAACAAAAATACCAGCCTGAATCCAAGTCCATTTAAGGCTGCTAACTTCCTGATGTATTCAGTTAAATTTGTGCATGCAGCAGTATTTACTGCTGGGCTGTTGGCCATATCTTGATAGAAACAGAAAGAAAAAATCCTGTAGGAAATGCAGGAATGCCTACAACTACTTCATTTGAGCCTTATGGCTCTCCCATATGTGCCCTGTTCAGAGAAGGAGTGGAATCAGCTTCATCTAGTCCCTGCTGCTGAGCACTCAAACGTGGCATGAAGGGAGCAGGTTTCGTACATTGGAAATTGACTGGGGTTGAAGTGTGTCCTGAAACTACCAGGAACTGAAGACAGGAAAAATTAACCCTTAATGCACATGACATACGGTSTACATGATCTGTTACAAGATAACTCACAAGCACACAGTTTTGCAGAAAGCTTAGTTCATAGATTACAAACCAAAGTCTATTTTTTCCTCAGAAACAGATAAAATAATTCTGAAATATTCCTATGCTTTAACATTTACTCGAAGAAATCTTGTTGACTTTGATGGGATTCCTTTGTACAAAAACATGCTACTAAATGTGAGTAACTGCAGAACAGGATGCCAAGTTAGCAGAAACTTACTCTTGCAGTGAAATACGGAGCAATGATCTCAAGATGCTGTTGTGAGTTAAGGAGGAATGTCATTTGCTACATGATTACATATGTATGTATTTCCATGCAACTTATATATTTATTTAAATTCTTCCCCATTAATGTCAAGAAATCGCTTAGCAACACACAACCACACCATTCTGTAGGACACGTAGCAATATTTATGACAGTGGTGAAAGAATAAACACAGCATAATTAAATGACATAATTTCTTAAGGAAATAAACAAACAAACAAACAAAAACTCTCTAAATTGTTTGCTATATTTTCTGTGTAAGCATAATTGTCCCAAACCAATAAACACTGTATATGTCATGATCTGGGTTTCTAATGAAATCTCTCAATTCCAGTTAGTTGTCCCAGAAATTTACTGATGACTATTATGGATTCTCCTGTTATAATCACATCAGAGGCAAAAAAAAATTAAATGACTGCATTAGGTAAGTACTTCTTAAACAAAAGCTCATTATCAAACTTAATTCCTATGCATATTTCCAATTGAAAATGATAACATTGAGCTCTTTGGAAACAGAGCCGAATTAATTGAATTAACTTGTCTCCATTTTATCTTTAAATTTATGTTTGAAGGCTAGAAATAAAATTTATTTGACTTTCGAAATCCCAATACTGCACTGTAGCACACAGTTTCTGGCATTTTGTAAAACAATCATGGCAAAAAGGTTTTTCTTTGAAGATTTTTTAGCTATTAAAAAAAAAAAAAAAAAAAGAAAAACAACCTAAGAGCCAAATACAGTTTCCAGCTCCTACATCTTCTCTTCTGTAGAACACCTCTAGCAGTTCTAGAGAGGAAACAATCTGTATGAAATTACAGTTCTTGAATTTGCAATATGAGCATTTTCTCTTTTGCTTGTTTTAAAACAGCAGCTTGTTTTTGTTTTGTTTTGTTTTGATTTGGTTTATGCTACCTACCACAAGCACTCAATTTGAAATGGAAATTCTGGTTAGAAGTACTGAAAGAGACCTTGGCCCAACTGGGCATAGTCTACAACCTGCCTCAGAGTGAGCACTCTTTCAGTGCTAAGCTCTTGGGTAGGTACTAAATGCTCTTTGAATTAAGATGTACTAGGACAGTCCTTCAACTTTGTTCCCAAGAATTAAAAATATCTATACATTCCTCTCAGGTTAGACAGGCTAGCTATTTCTTTGATTAAACAAGCCATTGATGACTTGCGTAGTCAAGCCGCTCTCTATACAAAAGACTCATATAGAGCTACAGGCTACTTATCTTTCTATTTATTTAGGTGCTTTCATTTTATGAAGAATGCCATGCTATTCAAAGATATTAATCTGAACACAGAATACTCTCTGTATTTTTAACAGAAGTGTTTCTTGCATAATTGTATTTCATTTGTCCAACTCAAATTCTAAACTGTAGAGAAGATGTTTTAATTGTTTTTTTAGGGTATCTCTGCAGAGAAATACCCCACCTAATTCTTAAAATTTCCTATCTTTTCTTTTGTAAAAGTTCGATTTCCATACCCTGCTTTCCCATTTAAATTTGGCTCAAACTCTTCACTCACATACTCATTCATACCAGATTCTGGTATCTCAAGGAACATTTTACATGATTTCTCAGTACTTGTTGGCTTACTGCCTTGCTAGCTTCAAGTGTTGTTCCTTGATAGGTCTTTGCTCATGCTCACAGCTTCACTCCCACCATCAGCTGAGCTGAAAGTCTCTGTCGCTCTCCCCAAAGTGGTGACATTGCCATGTCATCAGCAGTACATTAAATGATGAGGGACTTTTTCTTCTTGAAAACCTTTACCCTAACCTTCAGCTATGCTATTAGGGGGCAATGATTATTGCTATAGAGTTTTTATCTTATATATTCATACCTAATGCTRACTCTCAAATTTCCCTTTTCCTACAACTTCAGTTAAACTGCTACACGTGAACTACTCTATAGTGATATGTAACTAAATGAGGGTAAATATACAGTTTAAGATTTCAGTTAGTACTTTTCCTTTGTAAAGGAATTTAATGCAGATTTTCATTAGAGATGTTTCTGTTCCAAGAGATGAGATTTTAATGGAAATGTTCTATGTAGACTTTCATTATGCATTTTGAAAATGTCCAGTGGGATGGATTAAAACTTTATACTGGTATGTGGGCAGACATACCAACAGACATGGGTGGGCAGACATGTGTATGTAGGTAGGCACTCCTGCATTTTTTTCCTTAAAAAAAAAAAAAAAAAGAAGAAATATCAGCATTGTATACTTTACAGAATACCTCATACACCTCCCCCTTTTTGCTTCAATTTTACCTAATGAAGGCTACACTGAGGAATGGTCACTATGCAGTCTTCAAACACAATTAGCAATTAGATTTTTCTTCTCTCTCAGTCATAGCTAAACCTACTTCAAGGAGAGACCATCTCTACCTTGAGAGGTTATCCACAAAAATCAGATATGTTCTCTTTTTAAATATATTTATTCCTTTAACTGTGATTTTACAAGAACTACTGTTGGATACAAACCTCAGAAACTTGCTAGCATCAGTGTGTCAAATCTTGCACCAAATCTATGCACCAAATCTTACAGACAGTTGGCCTCCAGGACTCAAGCTTGTTTTCCCTATTACACAGTTGGAATTGAAACTGGTGCCCTTTAAAGACATTTCAAATAATATCTGTGGCCTACAGGTAAAACATTTAATTTTAAGGCAATACAGACAACATATTTTGATTTTCACTGATCTTTGATAAAATGAACAATAGATGTATTTGAAGAAATTTTTTTTTTTGTCTTCATTTCAAGCTAGGATTTGGGCTTCAAGCACTGGAACAATACAAAAAGAGAAAGGCTCATTTGAGGATTTGGGGGATGTAAGCAGAACATTTAAGAACCTGCATAGTCTTTTCAAGGTATCAAATGGGAAATGAAAACTTTTATTTCCATTTTTAAAGCATACACCTCCTTTTTTTTCTGGAGATTACTTCAAAATTCAAAGCTGTTGCCAAAGTCTTCCTTGTTTCCAAAAGCAAACAATAATGAAATAAATAATAAAACACCACCACCCCAAACACAATCTTTTGCCTTTCAAAAGTTTTTTAGATGCATTTATTCTTGCATAGTAACCAGAAATGACTTGACTTTCATATATTTGTAAAGTTACATAAAATACATCTTTCAATTCTCAGTATTCCTCTGTGATGATGCCATTCATCAAAGAGGAGCATGTGCATGACGTCTGTCCTTCGTAACCCTCCCCCTCAGGCCATTGCCAAGCTCTAGGTGCAGCAGCATCTCCTGCTGCTGTGGCATCTCCCTTCACTTCACCCTTCATCTCCTTGGCCCTCAAGAAGGCAGTCACTGTCATGGGGAGGCTCTTCACAGGCATGCCTGGGACAAGGAGCTGTCATTTGTTCCCACCACAGCAAGGTTCCTCCTTGTAGTAGCCTCCGCTCTTCTTCACAGACAGCTGGTCAAGGCTAACTTTACATTTCAAAATGAGYGGCCTTGCCTTTCCTCTTGTTCACAAGTGCTGTTCCCTGGTTCACCCAAAGCGAGCAACAAAATCATCACAAGCAGCATATTGATTTCATACCAGTAGCTAGACAAACTTCAGGTATTTAAGTAACTCATAAAAAGACTATGCACTCTACTACTTGGGATACAGAAACTCCAGTTTTGGAGGAAAACATGAATCAGTCACCTGAAATCTATTAGTTTCTAGCAATGAAGGTATTTATTAGAATTATTGCATTTTGCATGTACAGTTCCAGCAATTACATTATTCAATYGGCAGCCCACTAAGCTCCACTCAATATTAAATCACAGTTTACTCTCAGTAGTAAATGACATGGTAAGATTGCACAGACAWTCAAGAACACGGAGGGAGGACTCTGACTATTAAGTAACATTTATCATTATAAAAAAAATACTCAATAGTGCACTCCAAATATTATTCCGCCCAGCAAAGGCAATAAACTTTGTAGCTGTTTGCTCAATTTTAAAATGAAGAGGAGTGTTATAGAATGAACATTCAGACTGAAGATATTAAGAGTTTGATTTTTTTTTCTCAAGATTTCCAAACTAAGGTTAAATAATCTATCATTACCTGTAAAAGCTCGAATTCTGAGTCTTTTAATGTGATTCTACTCTAGTGTACACTGCACTGTAGTGTACTCTAGAATACACTACATACAACATTCCTGTATTAAATCAGCCTAAGATCTATATTTTTTACTCAAAAGGAACACTTTAAACACYCTTTCTTTCCTACTTCAGTAGAAACTTCAGGATTTACAGAGTAGCAAGAACAAAATTCAAAAAAAAAAAGGAAAAAAAAGAAACAATGGTGCTTTGCACCCGCCTAAAATGTTAAAGTTTTATGTAAAATTTTAAAAAGCTTTCTATTCCTATAGAAATCTAGAATTTTTTATATAATTATAAACTGAAAATGAACTATCCCTTAACTCTAGATGCTAATGATACTTTAAGTTTTCAAAGGAAGGCTCAATTTAAAAAATACTGCTTGGATTTCTGCTAAGTTGCAGACACTGTCCTTGATTAAGATTCTCTTCACTGTTGCTTTTTTGCAGGTATTGTAATTATAGCTTGCAAATTGAAAGCACCAGATAAAGATTATCTGCACATGTTTACAAGTTAAAAGAAATGCTGAATTCATTTATTACTCCACACTGGAAGTGAGAATGCTCTCGTACATGGTATCTCACTATGTTAGAGTGACATTTGGTGATGCTACACAGCCTTTTATCTAACTTATTTTTATGCATTTTCTTCAATGATTGGATAATATTTCTAAACATGGAGTAACAAAAAATCCATACTATAACATTGCAGATTTTTTCGACATGTGTGCATACTACATGGCTATTTTTGCGGTGGAGAAAAGTCCTAACAGTTCTTGTTAGTGTTTTTGAATATGTAGAACTTGAATTGTAGTTTTGCTTGACATGTAGCTGAAATAAAATTCTCTATAAATATCAATACTATGCAGATGTCCATGTGCCTCACTATTGTTAGTTATTGTTAGTTATTGTTATTGTTAGTTATTGTTAGTTATTGTTCTAGGCACTACTGTTATTGTTAGTGCCTCACTATTCAGTTAGTAAACTGAAAACAGAAAATAGAACAAACAAACAAACAAACAAAGGGTATTTTCCCACATATTTCTTCCAATGCAGAGCATTTACTCTGTGGAGGTGTATGCGTGGGAGATTTCTTGTTCGTATCTATATGTGTGTTTAAATGGACCATAAAGACAGCGTATTCTGCTGTGATGTTTGTATCATCTGTACGCTTCTGTAAAGACTGCATCCCACAGTGAGTTGAAAAGTGGAGGTTGATTTGATCTGAGGTAAGTGAAACTTTGTTGTAGTATTTGGTTGAAATAGTTGTAAACTGGTAAATTTCATCATCTCTGAAGCTTTTACAAATATGCAGCCAGGAGGCTGCAGCTATTTTTCTGGACCCTTTGCAGAGACCTTTGCAGATAGCTTTTAGAAATGAAGGCACTTACCACCATTAGAATAGCAGTCTTAATGCTTTCAACTAATGTTCCTGCTGGCAAATTGACTATCCATTTCTTCTCAAAGATGTCTAAGATGTAAATGGTCTTTGTCAGAGTATGGAGGTGGTTGTACGTCAAAACCTGCTGTTCAACCATCCCAGCTGCATGCATCTTATTATCCCAGTACTGATTACATGATCACATTGACCACAAGCTGCCTGTCTGCCTGTCTAGATGGTGTGATTAGTATATAATCAATCTTTAATCCAATCAGAAAACTCGCTGCCTGCAACAGATAAAGGTCTCGGCAGGGTACTGATGAGGCCAGGGCCTTGGTATCTCTAAGGGGACATCTGCAGCATGGAATGTGCAGAAACTAAGCAGGCTAATCTCAGAGAAAGGAATTAAGGTGGTCTGTAAAAAAATCTCATAAAGAGCATTCAAACAGAGTGAAGTGAAAAAATGTGGGACTTAACAGCATCAGCACTCCTGAAACTTTTCTGTTCCAAAGCCTAATGCATACAGAGGATCACCTTTTAGTTTGCAAAAATCACCCAAGACATAGCATTTAATTTACAGTTATCAAAAAAAAAGTTGCCACCAGAGTAATTTCCCTGATTGTAGCATTTCCTCCAATGCACAAATTCCTCTGCACTGCTTCAGTTTCCTACRCTGTTTTCTTTTTGCCTTCACAGGACCTGAGAGGGAATATGACTGTGACTTTCCAAATCACCGTGCTTGGAAATAATTGCCTGTTCTTTACTGCTTCTTTTCTAATTTCTTGACCCAAATTAAATATTTTTTCTCTCTTTATCTCAGTATTCTTTCCTAATTCTGCAGACAGGATGCTTATAATTAAAGCTCATATAAAAGCTGTTAAAAAAAAATAGCACATTATTATGTGATAAACCCTATGTGATTTATGTTAATCCCCAGTGCTCTGCTTCAGGGCAAAGTTTCTCATAACTTCCTCTCTATGATATGACCTGTTCCTATTACACTAACATTCAATTATTAAAAATTATCTTACTGAAAATTTAACAATTTCCAATGTACCTTCTAGTATAAACATATTTTACAGTTTCATTCTCAATCAATTATTTTTATAAACTGTAAAATTATTTTAAACATATTTCTAAAAGCCACCTTTATTTTGACAAATACAAGTTATTTCCACAAACCCTCTGGATTTACTCTTCTTTGTGTCTTCTGGGTGAGCTGTGCTCCTACTTTCATGCTTTTCAAGGTATCTGGCACCCATCTGAGACACCTGCAGCAAAGCTTACATTTATCTATGTTTACAATAAGCTTAAGATCAAAAGGAACATAATTAATCTATCTACTAAGACTTCTTTTCCTAAACGACCATTTCCAATTTAATCACTTCTCTGATGTCAAAATCTCTTTCTAATCAGCAAACAATGAACGGCATCAGAGTAAAATAATCTAATTATCACACCTCTGGCTTCTATAAAAATMTGCAAAACTACTTGAAACCTGACATTTTAGGCAAAGTCTATTGTTACAAGTTTAATATGGCCACAGTGTGCACCAAAAGAACAACGACCAAGTTCACATAAGCATTTAAAACTTCCACTTCAAAGTCAGTATGGAGTACTGTAAACAATCCTGTATCAAGCTCAGTGCACAGTTTTAAAATTCATTGTGAACTAAAATAGCTTATACCCAATAGGATTGAACATGCCTTTACAGAAATATGGAAAATATCTGCTCTTCATAGAATATGACCTTCATAACTCAATTTATGGGTCATTCTCTCACTTGTGGGATATTTTGAATATCATAATTGTAAAAAGAGAAAGAAAGRAAGGAAAAATGTTCCGTTATTCGTTTTGCAGGGCCTTTTTATTAAAAGCAGAAATAACATTAGATGAAAATCATTTCACTGATAATTTTAATGAAATATGAAGTGCTTTGAATATATTTTATTGCAGGCAATATAGAAAAAAAAAGGCTCTGGCTGCCTAATGTGTCATTTAATGAATGCATTCCACTTTGCTTTTCCCTGCTACATTTGGAAGTGAGGTCCTTGCAAGGATTACAGTGAATCATTTCAAAAGGGGGCTTCTTCCCACATTTTTAAATTACACTTCAACTAATGGAAAGCAGTAAGTATGATGAGCAGAGATGAGGCTCAACCGAATCACTGGAGCTAACTACCTTAACAAATCTGACTGCATTTTCTCTTGTAAACCCATTTCTAATATGGAAAAAGAGTGAAGCAGATAATGTCCTAGAAAGCTGAAGGTCAAACTGTGATCGCAAGGATCCCACAAAAGCTAAAATCTCATCTAATTTGCATCAGAGTTGCATCAGAGTTGCTCACCCCAACTGAAATTCAGATCCCATATGCTGGGCTCCAAGATGGAAACTACAGACAAGAATATGAGAGTCAATTCAGCGAAAGCTGGTAGACATTATTTATTCTCTATATTTTTTTTCCTTCTAATATCAGCTCAGAGAAAACCAAACCAGGTAGCTAGTGTTATAYACATGCACTACAGCAATAATTCTTTCCCCATGTCCTTATATACTTTTCTGAAGGATATCTGAATATCTGGCCTTTGGAAATACCATAGCTTCACACTAGCAAGTTTCCCATCCTTCATTCCCAAATTACTTAGGCTCTCTCTGTTACCAACTACCAGTTCTCACCTCAGGCTTTTGCTCCTGTCAGACGAAGATTCCTGTCTAAACTGAATAAAACAAACTACACCTATTCCCTGGCCTTGAGCCCAACTAGCACTGGCCACCTGGGTCTACACTGTGCCTGGCCCTGAGTCTCTTTGGAGCCACCTGGGTCTACACTGTGCCTGGCCCTGAGTCTCTTTGGAGCCTCATGTCTTCTCTGTACATGCTCTTTTCCTTGCTGTGCCTGGTATTTGTTCAGTAGTGGTGAGCAGAGGCTGAACTGTGGCACAAAAATGCTAACAGTTAAGCAGCCTAAGTGATCCGTGACCCAGAGCTGAGGCACAGATGAATGACAGAGGATCCAAACAGATGCAATGGCCTTTAAGGCCTGCAGATGAAAGAAGCAGAGGTGAAAAGAAAGCTTTTATTCTTTTTCCACTTTTTCATTTCTTTAAGGCTAGCACCCAAGAAATACAGAGCCCTTAAAAAAGAGAGATAACTGAGAGAGAGGAAGAATTATTACTGGTCGAGGAGGATTGGGTTAGGGATTATTTAGGCAAACTGGATGCACATAAGTCTATGGGCCCGGATGGGATGCACCCAAGAGTGCTGAAGGAACTGTCAGGATTTATTGCTCAGCTGCTCTCCATCATCTTTGAGAGGTCATGGAGAGCAGGGGAGGTGCCAGAGGACTGGAAGAAAGCCAACATGGCAGAGCACAGAGGGTTGTTATAAATGGAGCCAAGTCTACTGGGAGGCCTGTGGCCAGTGGTGTCCCCCAGCAATCAGTACTGGCCTGTTCAACTTGTTCATTAATGACTTGGACGAGGGCACTGAATGCACCCTGAGCAAGTCAGTGCACGATACCAAGCTAGGTGGTGTGGCCAATGCTCCAGAGGGCCCTGCTGCCAYCCAGAAGGATCTGGACAGGCTGAAGTGTTGGGCAGAGAGGAACCTCATGAGGTTCAACAAGGACAAGTGCAAGCTCCTGCACCTGGGCAGGAGATTAGGAGTTGCACCAGTATAGATTAGGAGTTGACCTGCTGGAGAGCAGCTACACAGAGAGGCATCTGGGARTCCTGGCTGACAATCACTTAACTATGAGACAGCCATGCCGTCATGGTCAAGAAGGCCAATGGAATCCTGGCTGCATCAGGAGGAGTGCTGCCAGCAGGTTGAGGGAGGGGATCCTTCCCCGCTCCTCARCTCTGGGAGGCTGCACCTGGAGTATTGTGTGCAGTTTTGGGCACAACCTCAGTATGAGAGGGATGTGGAGCTTCTAGAGAGGGTCCAGTGGAGAGTGACCAAGATGATTAAGGGAGTGGAGCATCTCTTGTATGAGGAGAGACTGAGAGCTGAGCCTGTTTATCCTGGAGAGGAGAAGGGTCAGAGGGGATCTGATTAACACGGATAAATACCTGAAGGGTGAATGTGGGGCRGAAGAGATCATACACTTCTCAGTGTTGGCCAGTGAAAGGACAAGAGTTAATGAGTACAAGTTGAAACCCAGGTAGTTCCATCTACATGTGAGGAAGAGCTTCTTTCCTGTTAGGGTGACAGAGCCCTGGAACAGGCTGCACAGGGAGGTTGTGGAGTCTCCTTCTCTGGAGGTCTTCAAAACCCGCCTGGACGCCACACTGTGCCCCCTGTTTGAGCAGGGATGGATTAGAGGCTGATCTCTAGAGGTCCATTTCAACCTTAACCATTCTGTGTGGTTCTATGTAACTCTTTCCGATGACCAAGTTCATTGGTAAAGTTACAGGCTTGACGTCAGTGAATGAGAGAGAGAGTAAAAAGACTGTGTGCAGTAGACATGGCATGTTGTAGGAAGAATACCTTCCTTTGAACACATGGTAATGAGAAATAAAGAATACATTTAGAAATAAAAGCCACTCTTTTCAACTATTCTAAAATAACTTTTCCTTGACAGAAAAAAATGCAAGTTTAACACAATATGGTCTTAGAACCTGTCAGTTACATGCAAGTGCCAAGTGCTGTTAGAGATCACATTATCATGCAGATCCATAAACAAACAACTGCATAATTTCTCAAATGATTATCACCTCTGAACACCTGGTGTGTATATTATATTTAAAAAAAATAACAGACAAAAGTGAGAATTTTACTATACTGCAGTGCTGTCATGGCAAATTGCACCATCAAAATCCAATTGCACAACACAGCTTTAGGCATCAGTATGACAAGAGAACTGCAATATATAATCGTAGAGATGGTTCCCATTAAATAAGATGTGAAACAGGCCAGCAAGGAGCCTGAAAAGCCCATGAGGTGCTGAAAGCAATGTAATAGGACCCCATGGTCAATGGTATCAAGGCTGCTGATAAATCAAGACAATGAAAGAAGGAGCTTCTCAGTTAGCTTGAAGCAACAGATCCTCATTACAAACCCTCACAAGAGCAGTTCCAGCACAGTGGCAATATCTGAAACAAGACCAAAATTTATTAGAAAGATGTTTGTGTGTTGAAGCCACTCTGTAATGTCTCAACAGTTCTGTCTGGTGTGAATGAAGAAGATGGAGAAATCAGCTCAGCTAATGAATTGCAAGTAATTACCCTTACCTAACTTCTAATGAAAAAAAAAAAAGTTTTAACAATATATTACCTCCCCAAATTTTTCCTTCTTTATATGCAGCTTCTTCTTTCACTGGGCTGCTAAACAAGAATTACATGGCCACAAACTTATAGGAGAAAACTATCCAAATAATTTTCCAGAATATCCAAAACATTTAGGAAACTGATACATACAAAAGACTGATCAGATGGCATTCCCTAAGCATCTGTCCTCTTGATCTCAAAGTTCCCTCGATACCTACATCTTTTCTTTGGGATCTACAAATCTGTTTGAGCTCGAGAAACTGTCAGCTTTGGATGACTAGATACCTCATTAGGATGCAGAAAGCAAGTGGGAGGAAGCCTGCGTACTTTAAGGCTCAGTCTGGCACATCCTAGCAGAGTCGGATCTCATCACAAGTATTCTTGGGAAGACAGCTGGAAAAAGAAAAGGTAGAGCTAGTTTATAAGTTCTTCTGCTAACGACAGGAGATATACAGGTCTCTGAAGACTGAGGTACACAATCTGTTTCATACACAGAGACACTTCTACTGAAACGGCAAATGTAAAAATCTGTACCCAGATTGAACTCCCTCGACACTGCCTGAGCTGCTTAGTTGAATATTCTTCCTTCTAAGGAAGGTCTTTCCCACAATGATATAGCTTCAAAAGGAAAGGCCAGGTAAGAGCAGTTGCCTCAACACTGAATGCCATGGATTTGAAAGCTCTCGGGATCCTCCATCTTCCTTGGAAGATCCTCAATCTTCCTCATTCCTCCATTCTCCTTGGTTAGAAGAATATGCATGAAAATACCCTGTTTCTCCTCATTCTATCATGAGGGATTTCACTCTCATTCTTGAATTTCTACAAAGAACGAATGAGTTCTGAAATTTAACCAGAGCATAAGCATAAGAAATCTAAGCATAGCAGAGGGAAAGTGAGTTGAACCAGAAGATTCTCTCAAAGATACCCCTCTCCAATTCACCCTATACCTTTCATAAGACCATTATTTCAATTTGAGAAACTCTGAAAGAGACAAGTGGACTTTTGGAGGGGCAGAGGTCAAACCCCAAATCATTTAGAGCTTCACACATATGAAGTATCATAAAGATGTGGTRCCAAATACAAACAACTGCTGATGTCAGAAAGGTTTAATGTATTCATAATTAAATATAATTGGAAAGTACAGGACATCATGCATACAATTTCACATATTAGAGCAATGCTTAAGTTTAACTTTTACATGTAATTTTTTACCATTTTTTGGCTGTGGCAAGAAGTTTTGAATTTTCAAATACAAATCATATTTGTGAAGCTTATTTTAATTTCTTTCCACATGAATTGATAACAGTTTAGTAAAAATTTTAAACCAAGTGTTTGCAATGTGTCCCATTGAACTCTATAGTGCAAATCCATAAAGGCAAGGAAAAGCCATTTTTTATGGACTAGATTCCACACCTCTCTTAGATTTCATTTCTTAGTTATAATGTTCAAATGTGGTTCCATTTTGCCTGCATAGCTTAACTCTGAAAAAATGCTCCACAAAATGCTTCACAATTCACAAACTGCTGAGCATTCTCAGATTTCCCATATATACATGAGGCTGGTAGTATTAATATACATTCCATATGAGCACCTGTAACATCAAAGATTGGTCTCACACTTCTACAAATATGCATTTCCAAGGATCTGAGAGTTTGTCATATGTATTTCTGTGCTAAATATAAACTAAAGATTCTAGCAGAGATACTCTTTTGAAAATATTTTTTCACTTCAAAGTGAAACAGTTCAGAATTTAGCAAGCAGCAAATTAAATATCATTTCAATTATGCTTCATTTAGAGTTATTGACAACAGCCTTAGTTCAAAAGATCTAGGTACAGACTAGGATTTTGAAGATTGAGATATATTCAAATTAGAGCTGAAAGAACCCTACAGTTCTTACCAAACCAGACAATATAAAACAGAAATATTTGTTTCTTACCAAACAGAAAATATAAAAACATCTACTCTAGCATATTTTGTATATCCTAATTCATGTCCTACATTCAGCTGTACCACTGTTCACCTTATTCAACTCTAATGCAGCTGTTTAAGCTGATATTGTAAGTTTCCTAAAAAGCTCCTCTTCATGAAGCATAAAGATACCAACATCTTACTATCAGATTGATCTCTAGAATTCCAACATAAAGTTTAAAGTATTGAAAGCCAAATAGCATATTGCTTGCAATAGGCCAGATTCTAATAACTTTGATTCAGTTTTTACTCATCCTTTATAGAAACGCCAGAAAATGATTGTCTTAAGTAAGAGTTTTGTAAAAATCCAATGATCTTGGGATTTTTTTCAATATACTGAAAAAAAAAAGTGGAATACTTGACTAACAACAGTCTTGTGTTATTAATAAAGCATAGATTTAATTTTCTAAACCTATGAGTTTAAGTTGTGCCGGATAAATCAATTCCTTCACGACTGCTCTGCTGATGGGAGTTCACCAAAGACCACTGCTGGATAATTCACTTCTCTCTCCTGAGATGCTCCTCTCTGCTGGGCACGACATTTTTCTGGATACATATGAGAAATAAACCCCTACTAGCTTGTAGGGTATTCTCTTTTGTCTATGCRTCATTAAACAATAAAAAGATAAATATGCCAGAAGCTAGGATATGCTACCAGAAGTGCATTTGTTAATCAAACAAATAAACAAAAGACAAAAATCTTGTCCACGTTTCTTTGTCCTTAAAATCAAATTAAGTAAGTGATATGACCCTACATTCTGAAATGTCATCCATCAAAAGTTGGTAACATTTTTTGAAACAGTAATGATCGAACCTGCTGTGACATCTTCACTGCCTCTAGGGTACCAGAAATTCTGCTGCTTTCCCAAACTGACACTCAAATAAACATTTGTAAACTCTCTGGGGAGGTGAGCACTAAAACAAACTGGAAGGAAATGAAGTGGCATATTCTTGAACTGCACAATCAGTTTCAATGAGTGTATGCAAAAAAAAATCCTCATTTTCAATTTTCAAAAACAATTATCCTTAGGAATAGTGTATTAATAGTGTTTTCTTGTTGATCATTTGAGAGCATATTTATTAGGTAAAATGTATGAGTTCAGAATAATCTTACAGTCACAGGGCAGTAAGTAGGCAAAGAGTTTGCTGTGCAATATTGGGCACTCAGGGTTCATTCACCTCCTTATTAATTCCTAGCAGACCCAGGAAACTCAAGGTTTTCATCTTACTGGAAAAATTTGATTACACCAAAAAATCGTAGCAGTCACCAGGGCTCTGAAATTTGTCAAGGAGACGCAGTTTGATGGATAGGTTTAAACAACYTCATGGGAATACTAGTCCAGCCTGCCTTCTTCAGAACACTTGGCTTGATTGTATGTCAGTTGAGACTTAATCTCTGGATCTGGTTTGTGCATGCAAATAAAAGCTTTTTGTCCTATAAAAATAATTATATAAAAGGATAAGCTATATGGAGACCATTTTATAAAACTGCTTTCATCTTTTTTAAAGATGAAATTTGGTCAGCCCATGGGAATTGATCAGCAGTGCTGTTCTTAAAATGACCTTTTTTATATTTCTTAGATATTTCAAGATGTTTCACATCAGAAGCTAACCTGCTTTGCCATCTTTACTTTAATGTAATTCCCACAAGAGTTCTCTGCAAGCCAATGGGATTTTTCTCTGAGACATTAGCAGTTTCTGCTCAATTTTGGTGAATAAAGATCAACATGAAGTATTTATTATCAGAAACTATCCAGTCTGTCAGAGTAAAAATGGCAAGATGTGTATATTTCTTTTCTTTCCTATGGAACTCAAAAACAAAAATTAGTTTGGAGTTGTTCTCCAAAGTAGTTATCAATGTATTTTAAAATCTGGACCGATTTTTTTTTTTTTTTTTTTTATGTGCTATAGCTGCATTTCAGTAGTTATCTATGATGGCAGTCATCTATGATGGCTAATCAGTTCTGGGCTTTTATAACATCATTTTCTATACTTAAGCAGACATATCAGAATGAAAGAGATTGGCAGCAACTGTAAAATAAAACTCAAATTCTTCTCATATTTTGCCTGATTGACGCTACACACTGACTTATCAGAGAAACCAGGGAAAGATGTGTCACTTACATACACATCCCATTCTGAAAAGCAGTCAGTTTTGATAGATAAATAGCAGCAAAACAGCCTAGGCAAGAACTGGCTGGATAAAACCTTTCACGTAAATGAAGAGCACTGCTGCATGCAGCTGTTACATGATAATCTTGAAAAGATCAATTGCAAGATTCTAGGAATGCCATAAACATCAATCAGCACAGGCTAAATGATGTTGGTGCTATGTCAGAAAAGCTCTACTTGGAAGATACAACTCTCCATGCTACCTGGCTCCAGAAACTGAGGAGGGTCTCCACTCTGCACTACCACCAAAGCATGTACAGCCAACAGCAGCAGTGTAACTTCCTACATGAGAAGTTTATCTACAGTTTGCCCTGTGACAAAAAGAGAAGCCCTAGATAATTTGGCAATTGGGAACAGGGGAGGGAGTGTGGGGTAGGATGGTGGAGCAATGGTCTGAAGAATCTAAGCAGGCAAAAACACAACAGGAAAGAGGAGGACAGGGAGGAGACAGATAAGCAGCAGCAGAAGAGCAAACTGGAGCACAGTCAACATGTAGAAGGCAGGGGGTAAAGTAAGCATGAAATAAGTCTGGAATACTTGAAAAAACAATGAGGACTGAGTAACAATTATGTGGGAAGTAGGGACTATGAACTAGGTGACTGTGTGCATTAACAGAGACTTGAAGTCATGGACAATATGGAGAGAGAAGGTAAAACATGGATGTGCAAATGAGATTGAGGTTGGGGAGCCCAACACTTAGAAATTTTCATGTTAAGGGTCAATATTACAGGACCAGAGGATGGTGACATCATGTTAAGATCTTTACAAGAAAGGTGGAGCAATCCATGAAAGGTTACAGAGAATAGAATGCGAAGGGTTGTGGAGTTCTCAGACTCCACAACTAAGTTGTGATGTTCTCAGACCTACAGGAGCAACAAGATATGTAATACCCCATGAAAACCAGCTCATCTGATTTTTCTTGGCCTACACCTCTCCAATCTGCTCTCATCTCACATGTACTGCTCACTCTGAACTCGCAATAYATTGAGAAGTGCAGATGGCTTTGCAAGTAATTGAGGATCCCTGTAGAGTGAATGCTAATGGAAAAATATCCCACTTTTATCCTTTATCTTAAGCAATGCAAAGTATTCTTTACCACCTAATCCAGCTTTCATCTGTTGCTTAAAGTAATATCGTAACAATACCCATATGACTGGAGACCATTTGACTGTCAGGTTACACTTAACATGTTTAATGAAAATTTAATGTTCCTACAATTGATTATTCTCTCAGTGGTACTGAATTACTTATGAATAATCTCATCTCTACTTAAACAAAACATGCTGTTCTAATGAGGAACAGCTAAGTGGAGATCAAAGAGATCTATAATACAACATCTAACTGGCAATGCTGAATCAAGCTACTCCATATTCTGGGGGTAAGCAAGCTCTGACAGAGAGGGAGAAGGTGGGACGGAAATCAAAGCAGCTCCCATCCTGGCGGAGGCATAGGAGAAATAGTAGGGCTGCTTGAGAGGAATACCTTGGCAAATGCTTGTGCTTGAGCTGGGAACCACTTTCTCTGTTTCTTTCTCTGCATCTCTCTCACCAGTATTTTCTTTCCTCTAGTACCCTTTCCTTTCTCTTAAGTATATTTCTTATCTCCAGTCCGTCACTAACTCAGTGAAAGAGTCAAGGCATGGGACAGCCTCCAAAAACAGGGGCTGGGCCGGTTGCAAGCTCTTTGTCATATGCCATGCTCATAGGATAATCTTTCCAGGCTCGTAGGAAGAGACTTTTTGGAGGGCCACTGCATGATGCTACTGGTTATAAGTACTAATGTGGAAGCTAATCTTTACTGTAAGGAAGCTGTTATAAAATACTAATCTTAATGATAAAGATTAAGATGGAAGAAAAATTAGAAATCATGAACTTATATTTTAAAAACCCCACAAAGTTAAACAAATCAGACAATAAACCTCATTAGAGCAAAAGTTAACATGCATACAGAGCACTTAGACAAGGAGTTGTTTAGATTTTTCATAATGAGCTGGTTTCAGGAGATGAAGCACACCTTTCAGTACTGGATTAATTAGGGTTCACATGTTATGGGAATGTGAAATCCAATGCTTATTGTAATATACACAGACAATGAGCATTAACTAAGCAAAATTCTCCACTGAGACAGAATCAGCCATTCTTCATAAGTGTAGCTGATCATTCATGACATGCAAAGAAGGATAGCACTGCCAAYGACTTTAGAAACAGCTCACATATCTCAGATTTCAATCAAATACTTAACTGTATGCAATAATGGAAAAGAAGGAAAAAGAGCTATGAAATAAAAATTAGTTTATCAGAAATAAATTTAATGAAAAAGTTTCTAATACGATTTTTTTTCACTTTAAAGGAGAGCAGCCTTGTATCATATTTTTCAAAATCATCAACCTTAAATTCTGATATATGACGGTAAAAGTCTGAACTGTGCTTTCTGCACCAGTGAATATCAAACCATTTTATGGTGACTAATGAGACTTAGGTCCTTGTGACAAGCTTATCAAACAATAATTTGGTGAAGTGGGATGTTTTATGGATCATCAGTGAGAAAAACATCTCCTTAAAGTATTATTTCAACAACTGATTACAGAAACTGAATGCAAAGAGATAGGAATTCCAGAGGAAAAAAATGATGTTTTCCAGGTAATCTAGGCCTTGTTGTTACAATAATGCACATTTCATAATTGTATAATAGTACAAAATATAAAAATTATTACATATGATTACATATAATTATTATTACATATGAATACTGTTGTTACAGAATTGATTCAAATTTAAAGTGTGCAACTTTTCCCTACTTCCTCACAGTATTAAATAAATAGCAAAGTGAAAAGAGGAAGGAAGGAAGGAAGGAAGGAAGGAAGGAAGGAAGGAAGGAAGGAAGGAAGGAAGGAAGGAAGGAAGGAAGGGAACTTTTTGAGTTTTATCTCAGAAAAGGAATGTATTATAAAATGATAGTGTGAAAAAATAACAGAATAATTGTGCAGGAAAATCTTTACTGAAAATTAAACATATCTCTGGTACCACCTACTGACTTGCTCGGTACAGAATGACATCTCCAAGAAATGAAACTTCTGTAGCAGTTTAGCATAACAAAAATATTTGCTAGATTCAGTGTATTTTGCCTGTGAGATCTTAGAAACTATTAAAATTTCACAAAAAAATCCAAAAAATGAGTTATTAAACCACTTCAAAGAATATCATGCTCTCTAAATCAGAAAATAACAGGATGCATTAAGCTCTGAATTTCAATAACTGTGTAATGGGATGTTAAGAGAGAGAATAGAAGAATGAAGGAATTAATCATTTTTGCACTGCCATCTTTTACTGCTACGATCCAGTTCTAGCCAAAGGATATTACATTTAAAAATATGACACTGTACATATGTTCTCAGTGAGGATCACAACAAACACCATTGGAGAACCAAAATCTTTCCAGGAACTGGGTCAGCTATTGCTCCTGAAGATGCAGATACAAGTTTGAATCATTTTGGCAACAAAGGATAACACGACCTACAGAACACCTACGAGTGTGTCCAAGGGAAACTTACACTGAAAACATGGTAGTAAAAACAACAGAATGCTTTACTACAAACTGAACAGATTTCTCCTATAAATGTCACAGAGGAAACCCTTAACACTGGGCAATTCCACTCTTGCATAAGTTTTGCCTGAAAATAATCTAGAAAATTCCTTTGTTCCTTGCACATCACATTTCATTTTTAACTTAATATTGTTTATGGCTTGTATAATACTTGTTCAAGATCGTATTACAAATTATGAGTGTGAATGTTCAGAATTAAGAGTATTTATGATGTTCCCAGCTGACACGGATATTCATGAAAGTCCAGAAAAAAATATAAAGCACAGTTTTTAACCTAATTCAAGTAAGATGTATGCAGCATTTTGATAGAAATTAAAACTGTGCACAGAACGATGAGCAAACAGTTTATCATGATTCTTAAAATGTTTTACTCTAGAAACATAGAGCTCCTGTAGGGTGAAATTCAGGTATGGTTTTAAGAAATGCGAACTTTGCAATGATCTATATACCAGCTGTTACTATAAAATGAAATGTATGCTGACTTAAAAATATAATTAATTCTGTATTGATGCAATTTTCCCAACCAGTCATCTCTTTATAACTTCATTACAAAATTATTTACTCTTCTTGTGCTACATTACACCAGGGAAAGATAAAACAAAAGAATATGTATGAAATGACTTATGTCATAGATTATAGATAAATTTTTGATGTACTCAGGTGGGAAGACAGTGACTTCCCACAGCTGCAACTGTGCAACTCAAGAAATGGGTTCAGTTATTGAAAATGACCCTCCTGCCAGAATGTTGTCCACAGTTTTTCATGAATAACCACTTGGACAAGAAGAACAATTCCTAAAAAGAAAGCACTAACAAGCTAGCATCCATGATTTCAGGCAATCATTTTTAATGAAAAGTTTTTATTGCAGAATCTCAAAGGGAACATGGATTTATGTGCTAAAGTAAAATACTTCAATATTTACAGKATTAATCTGGAATCTATAAAGATACTTTCAATTTCTTCCTCTTCCAAAGCCTCATGTATCATCTCAAGGACAAGTCATGTTTCTCTGTGATGTGGATCTGTCAGCCCTCAGCTGTAAAACTGAGTAGCACTACATATCCATGCTGTGAAGCACATACATTAAAGAGTTTAAGGAATTAAACATAATGCAAAGAAGGAAGAAGGRGATACTCATATGATCACTTCAGAGAAATATGGGCTTAAGTTACTCTATCTATATTCTGATTATAATTTTTTTACAAGAGGAAATTCAATTTATTCCATGTAAATTTTTCATCATAACACAGAATCAAAATTTTAATGTTATAGCTATAAAAATAAAAATTAAAGAAATTTAGGCTATTAAGAAAGTACTAAAAAGTGGGTCCATTAGGCCACAGAGGTGTGTCCTATGAGAAATGAAATATATATATATTAGTATATTTCAAATCACATGAAAAAATGATACAAAAAAAMCCCTGCAATTTGTTAGCTTGAAAAAAAGGGATGGATGAGATTTTTTAGCTTTGACCTCTATTTTCAGGAGGCTGTTTTCACAATAAGTATTGACAAGAATCACAAAGAGATTGTTATCAGAGACAACAATTTGCAGGTTTGTTGAGGAGCCAACGAGGAGAGGTGGGCTACTGGATCTCGTACTAACAGAGAGGGACTCATTGGAAATGTGAAARCGGGGTGCAGCTTGCTGCAGTGATCACGAGTTGGTGGAGTTCAGGATCCAACAAGGAGGAGGCAGGGCAGTAAGTAGCCTTGACACGCTGGACTTCAGGAGGGCCAACTTTAGCCTCTTCAGAGACCTGCTGGGAAAGATCCCATGGGCTAGGGCTCTAGAAGGAAGAGGGGCCCAGGAGAGCTGGTTAGTTTTCAAGCGGCATTTCCTCCATGCCCAGCAACAGTGCATCCCTGTGCGTAAGAAGCCAGGCAGAGGGCACAGGAGACCTGCGTGGATGAGCAGAGAGCTCCTGGCAAAACTCTAGCAGAAAAAAGCAATATATAAAATGTGGAAGAAAGGACAGGTCCCTCGGGAGAAATACAGGAACGCTGTCAGGGAATGCAGGGATGCTACAAGGAAAGCTAAGGCACAATTGGAATTAAATCTGGCACGGGATGTTAAGAGTAACAAGAAGAACTTCTTCAAATATTATCAACAACAAAAGGAAGGTCAGGGAGAATGTGGGTCCGCTAGTGAATGGGGTGGGTACCCTGGTTACGAAAAACACGGACAAAGCAGAGCTGCTGAACGCTGCCTTTGCTTCGGTGTTTGTCATGGGCAGCCCTCTAGAATCCKAGGCCCCCAGGGACACAAGAAGAGAGYCAGAGAGAGGAAGGCTTGCCCTGRGTAGAGGAGGAGTGGGTCAGAGAGCACCTAAGGAAACTCAGCACCCACCAATCCAAGGGACTTGATGGGATGCACCCCAGAGTGTTGCGGGAACTGGCGGATGTCACAGCTAAGCCGCTCGCCATCATCTTTGGAAGGTCCTGGAGAACGSGGGAGGTGCCAGAGGACTGGAAGAAAGCCAATGTCACTCCAGTCTTCAAAAAAGCCAAGAAGGAGGACCCGAGTAACTACAGGCCAGTGAGCCTCACCTCCATCCCTGGGGAAGTGATGGAACAGCTCATCCTGGCTGGTGTCTCCAGACACATGGAGGAGAAGAAGGTKCTCAGGAGTAGCCAGCATGGATTCACCAAGGGGAAATYCTGCTTGACTAACCTGATCACCTTCTATGATGGAGTGATTGGCTGGATAGATGAGGGCAACTTATTCATTAACGACCTGGATGAAGGGATGGAGTGCTCCCTCAGCAAGTGTGCTGATGATACCAAACTGGGAGGARTAGCTGATAGGTCATTGGCTATAATGAAACTATCTTTATACAATCATACGTTTCTATAAATAATAATATATACATTTCTGTATATATTAGAAAGAAATAGAAGTTGATTCAGTTCATCGAAGAGTTCTACTTGCACGACTAAAGCAAAGRCTTCGTCGTGAGCATCTTCTCCCTCTAATAGTACAGTGCAGAAGGGTATCAGGCACCGTTCATTTTTTTTTCTTTAAGGACTAAGAATCAAATAAAGTACATAAACACAGTATTTCTCCTGATTATAGGCAAAAAATCTCCTAAAACTGAAAGACTAAAAACATTTTCTTGTGAGGTTTCTTTCTTTTTGTGGAAAGGTCATTTTCACTCCATGCACAAACTTTTCATCCAGGTTCCAGAATGAAAATACTCCTGTTCCACATGCAAATTTGATAATCCCAGACACCTGATTAACAAAACTATAGTGTTAAGTGAAGCAGGAAATGGATTTATAGTTTTGAGGTGGTTGTTCGAATGAAAGATTTCTCTAATGCAAGAAGGATGCTTGGGATGCATACATCTTATATAGGGAAGGTCCAGTACATAACCTTGGCTTTTGCTGCAAGTTAGTTTGGGCAAACATCCAGCACGTGCAGTTGCATTCTCTCTGAGCATCTTCCGTGTGTATGCAAGCACTGTTCTGTCTGTTTCTGTGCTTTACAAACATCAATGATTTGACAAACAAAGCTCTTAATTACGAAAAATCAGAGCATTTTATAACATAAATGGAACTACAGAATTCCTCTTCATACGATAAAAACAGGAATTAAGCAAACATTATGGAATAAATAGTTGTTTCTCAGTGTAAAATTTTCATTTAATAAAAGAAATTGTAAAGTTGAATGCCTGGAAATGTGTCATTCTAGACTGAGCTGACATTGTGCAATTTCGTTTCTCTCTAGAAATATTATATGGGAATCATCTTGCAAAGGCATGAAAAACAAAAGGATAAATTAGATAATGTTAGACTAAAGAATGATTGGGGCCAGAAGCTGTTACATTTTTGCTTAAGAAATAATCTTGGTTAAACATAATATTGATTTAATCTCCAACACCGTAAAAGGTAGTCTGATTCTCTGCATACACCTATAAATGAATAGGTCTAACATACAATAAAARCTTTACTAATAAACTGTTCAGAGACTAATTTCTGACCAAAGTAACAACTAAACCACATRGCATGCCTTTTGTCCATCAAATTAAAACTTACTCAAACGCCATATCCACATCCAAATTCCTCCTTGTTCTCAACATGTGTTATTTCTTAAACCATGATTTGGCATCATCTGGAAAAATCTTAGCTGTCACGAATCAAAAACAGCTTAATAATATGCCTGCTGCCTAGTCTATGGCTTAGTCATACTTAACCTAGCATTTTTTAAAAATATCCTATAGAAACAAGTAAACTATGCATGTCCTCTGAATTACATAGATTTAATAGAAAATTATTAAATTCAGTTTCTAATTGGGCTATGAGAAGGTCTAAGTTCTTGTTACATTCTATAGAATGCCTTTATAAGATACAAGAAGCCTTCACATATTTAATATGCAGAGTCTTCATCATTGCCTCCTATATAATATTTGATTTCTTAATCTGTTCCTACACTTATTTTATTATTTTCAAGTCCTTTAGGGCTGTACTTGGTTTCATTATACATCCATTTAAAGGTTACTGTCTAGGTCTGCCTTGGTCAATAGATGATCTAATAGATTTCTTTTACTCTGAAATTAACAGAATGATACTCACTCTCAAAGATTAGCCACTAGGTTGCCTTGAAAAAAGGCAAAGAAAACTGAATCTATTTGAAGGTGCTTGGATCAGTCATACTTTCTTCAAAAGAGAGAGTTTCTTTTGGAATTATTTTGGAAGAGTCATGCACACTAATTTTGTGAGTTTAATATGAATGGATAAGAGGGCTTAAAGAGTGGGAATTTTCAGAAAGCTTTCCAAATAGTAACCAGCCAATCATCATGTTTTCTCAAAAACACATCATGAGTGTTTTACTTGGAAGTGAAAAATATCAGCAAGAGTGAAAGATATGATAACTGCTGCTGAATTCTGAGGCTTTTCTTCTATTTCTCAAAGCTGGAAGCTGCAAGATTAATAACAGTGAACTTAGGGACCATAAAATATGTGGAGAACAATGTTTTGCAACTGCAATCATAACAACGATGTCTGATTCTGGTTTTGTGGTAAGTTTTGAAMAAATGTCGACTATAAAAAAAAGCATTATCTTTGTTTGCATGCTGCTTTCAGGAAAGGCGAGTTAAACTCATACCTACTTGAAAATATGCTACTATGTTGTAAGTTTAGTTCTTCTGTTAAAAGAAGAGTAAATAATCCAAAAATGTGGAAGAGGACAGGCACAACTCTTTTCAGGTAATGTATCCTGCCAGGAGCTGTGCCTGCCACCACTTTCCCACACATGGTCTGCAGCTTGCGGCTAGCTTTGCAGTACGGCTGGCATGGCTCTATAAACTGTTTAAGCCGGTGCTGAGACCACTGAGATTTGTAGATGGTCAGGTAGCCACGGGGTGGAAATGGTAAACAGATGTTCTACAGATAGCAGCAAAATTTAGCACTCTGCCCTTGGGCCACATAGATGAGACTCCCAATTAGCATTTTGTTCTTCTTTTAGCATCTCTCATCTCTTTTCATTATCCTGCCCTATAAAGGAAAMTAACTCCTGTTATGCTCTACAGCACTGCTATCTGGTTCCTTACTTATATTTTTTCCTATGTGCAAATTCTCTTACCAAAWAATAGGCATAATTTTTGCTCCCATTATTGGAAAGAACGGACTGAGGAGCTACAAAACAAATGTGAAAAAACTTGGTCTCCCTTCATGGTTAGGAAGCCATCAAATTCCTAGGTTGGTTGGAGAAATACATCACATGCTAGCTGATACATGAAATGCAAGAGGAAATTGGGAAATTTTACCAGGATACTCACCAGTGAGGATGAAAAGACCCAAGGGAGTGAGTCCTTTCAGATTTAATACAGAAGCTGTTCACTTTTTACAGCAAGTGTTCCCTGAAAGAAAGTTCACTGAAACTCATGCTAAGCCTCAAGTTAAAACTAGAATGTGAAATCAACTGCAAAAGAAAGCAGCTTTTTATTTTCGTCTTTATGTTACCAAAAAAAAATTGCTTCTGAGAGTCAGGGAGGTTGTAGCATTGCAGCTTTTCTCTGGACAATGGGTATTTTCCATAACACCCTTCTTGAAAGTTTTGTTATGGGCTTGTGAAAGGGATCAAAATGGGAGAACATTTGCAAGCAGATAGCATTTGGTGGTGCATTAGGGCTGGACTTTATAGCTTAGCACTCCTTTTAGTAAGGATATCTCAGAGATACCCACTGGGATCAAGATGAAGAGAGCAGTTCAGTCCCTTGGCTTGCTCACTCATTTAYGTCTTAGGGCTCCATTGGGTTTGGGACAGCTAAGTTCCTTCTGAGATTAGCAGATACTAAGGTGGCACATGGTTTATAAAGTAATAATGATCATAAATGTGAAAGGATGCAAACCCACTGTTGCCTGTGTTCRTACATCTGTACTTCTTTTTCCCAACTTCCTTCTCTCCTGGGAAACTGAAAATACTAAACAACACTGCCAATCCTTGGTGCTAACTTGAATAGGGAAAAAAAAAAAGGAGAAACATCTTATGAAGAAATAATATTATCTGTAGAAGAATGTGAAGATGAAGATGAGGCAAAAGATGCATATTGAGTCTTTTGGACTTTCTCAAATATTAATTTTGGGAAGGTACAGTAGCCTGAAATGGTGTTGAAAATAGAAAAAGTTGAGAATTCAATTTATTACTACTCATGTGATGCTCACATATTGGTAATTAYAATAACTCTGTCGCAGCTAGCACTGAAAGAAAAAAATATTTGACTGTCATACATCTATCTAGAGAAACAAAGAGTGCACAATGCCTCTGATCTACCTAATAACCATATGCAAATTGTYACTACAGTGTTAGGTCATTCATTTTGAAGGCTTATATATCCTTCTCTAATGGATATTTGGGTAAGCTGACATTACTACATGATCTGGTATGAAGAGAAAGGGTAGAAAATTTGAATAGAGAAGTTTATTTATTATGAGTACATRTGGTTGAAATCTTGAATAATTAAAATACAGGGAGAAAATCTCTTTGACTTGCCTTTTCTCTTGTCTGTTTTGATCTGACCACATATTATGTTATGTCAGAATAAAATCTAAGGTCACTAGGACTGTCATGTTGTCTGGAGGTGAGTCAAAGCTCATGTTTACGTGCTGTCCGCAAGTTGACCCAAATGACTTCTTGCAATGGTAATGGTAATGAAACTAATGATTAAGTCATAAGTTCTTGCAATTTTAAGAGTCAATTTTCAAACAACTGAAGCAACTGGAAGACCTTTCCACCCTGTATTTTATTTCTCCCCATCACAGGTCCTTTTCCTTTTGTCTAAACATGCTTTCAAGAATAATTCAATAATTTTTTTTCAGTAGTCTGAGTCTCTCAGACTTTCTTCAGTAGTTACACTCTCTMCTTAGCAGGATTTTTCTTTCACAGAAGCTCAGCAAGGAAAAGTGATYTTGCATCAGCACCAATCAGTATGCGTTGGTCCTGAATAGGAGAGTTTTCCACACACTACAACCTTCCCAGGGTCATTTGTTTTATTTCACATATCACAGCCCTATAACTGAACCGCAACAATGAATGTCCTCTGTACATAAGTGACGTGACCTAGAATCTACATGAGATGGTATCTGCATAAAGTTAGTCAAGCAGAGTAACCATTCTGAAAATGACATTCAATATGACACTCAATATATCGAGATTCTCCAGGAAATTTATGACTATAGTGTTCATGCTGGTAGAATTTAGACTCAGGGAAAAAAATCTACTCTTTGATTATCAAAAATATTTTTTGGCAGAACCGTCTTTTCAGAGAGAGCTGAAAACCATGTATGTTGCRATCTGTGTTGCAAAGTGGCTAATTTTTTTCTTTGGAATGTTCTCAGCATTCGTAGATATTTGCTAATTAGGGCTGACACTTTGGCAACTGCATTAGCAATATCTGAGCTAAATGTATCAACTGCCTCAGTTTTAACCCTGTAGATGGGAATTTCAAAAGAAATCTTTTCTGGACTGGCACAGAGGACCATGAGTTAAACTGACAATTAGCTACACACTTCCCAACTGACACTTATCCCACCTGCCTGAGCCCCATGCCAGCTACACTTCTAAGACAGCTTCCCATACCACATAGCCACCTTCCTGAACAGAGATGGAAGGACAGAGGCATCTGAATGTGTTTGTGAGCTGCAGGGTATTAGACTGTGATGACAACAAACTCACAGCCTCTGGCACAAAACATACCTGTAATGCAAATTCACCAGATATTTATAAATGGAAAACTCTAGCTGTATATTCAAAACCCAAAACTGATATTGAAAAAATGTTGTTAAGACGCCTGCACGCAAGTAAGGGGAAATACATTCAAATAAAAGTTACTCAAATTCCAGAGAGCTTTCTATTTCATCAATAATTCATGAATTTGTAAATTCATCATTTGTAATACTTAAATGCTTCCTTGAAACTAAGTAGCTTTCATGTCTCTAGTTAAATACAGTGAATGCAGGTTATTGCAATGCTCTCTGGGATTCTCTACTGACCCTTATTTCTTTGTAATTGCTGCATATTTATAGAAGAACAGCTGAACTACGTCTTTCAATTTTGATTTGAGGCTTTGGAGCCACAATAACAGCTTTTGGATTTAAATCCTCAGATGATGCCCATAATATAGTGGGTGAAATGTCAAAATGAAAAACTTATGACAGAATAAGGGATTTGCTAAACAATTTGAGAGGACAAAATATGTGACATTGTTAAGAAAGAGGCCGTTGTTTTCTGCGAATTTAAGTTGGCTAGAAAAAAGCAATTAATAAAAGAGTGAGCTGAAAGCCTTTTGAGCAATGCCTTGCTTGCCTGAATTATATCAGAAAGGGAAGAGCAGTCCCAGGAATGTAGCTGGCATCAGATGCTCACTCTGAAAACCTTAAAACATTATAAGTCTTTTTGGTAATGTGACAACATCAGAAATATCCTGTCAGGAATATTTTTAAATATCATGTGGTTTTGTCTTTCTATTGGTTGCAATCACTTGATGGTTTTGTTCTTAACATCAGTTTTGCATTTTCAATAAAAAAAAAAAAAGAGGAATCAGTTCTGCAGACATCGCAGAAGTTTGAGCCAGATCTTGTAGAATACTAAAGGACAAAATTGGCTTAAAGAGTAGCAGGGAGAGATAATCTTAAAACTAAAAAAATATGTTAGCATATGCTGGTGCAAGGTCAAATGCTGAGCATCTTCAGCTTCCTGGAGGAATTCAGATCTTTAGTTAGTAAAAGTTACTCCATCTCCCTTGGAGTGGAATGGAGCAAGTTCGTTGATTTCTACTGCGAAGGCGATCATAATTCTGCTTATTGTCCTCTGCTGCAGTGAAAAATATAAATGTGCATGTTATTTCTGTATTTCATATCCTTTCAGAGAAGATTTCAGTGGGACTCAACCATAGAGTAACTGTATGACAGTACCTTAAGCGTTCACCATTATTCCAATTTCACTTCCAAAACTCAACAAAGAAGCAAATAAATCTAACTGCAATTCTTTTCTGAGTGGCACCTGACTTCCTGTCCTGCAGGTACATTGTGAACCCAACTGTGATGGGATTAATAAGGCATTCTCATAAAATCATGCAGCTCAATTTCTTTCTTAATCCATACAAATCTCTTTTTTTCTAGAGGACAGTGATGTAGTTCAGATAATTCCAGATATTCCAAGTCTCACTGATGACAGGCTCCATGGCTTTAGTCTTGTATTTGCTTGTCCAGGCATCTGTTATCCCTTTTTACAGTTTCATATGGGCACTAATGATGCCATGGGGAAACTGAGCAATATCAAAGGAGATTTCAGACCCCAAGGGATAGCAGTCAAATGTCTGGGAGCCCAGGTTGTGCTCTCTTCTATCCTGCCAAAGAGGGGAATGCGTACGAGGAGGAAAAAGCAGCTATTACAGGTTAAGAACTGGCTGCGCCACTGATCTTGGCAACAGGGTTTTGTTTTCTATCACCATAGGACACTGTCTGAAGACCAACACCTAGTGCAGAAAATGAGAGCCACCTGAGCACGACGGGCACATGTGTCTTTGCCAACAGTTTGGCCAGTCCGATTAGGAGGGCTTTAAACCAAGCAAGAAGGGGAAGGAGAGTGTTGCATGGACAAGGCAATCAGTGTTACGCAGACAAAGTCAGAATGTGTCCAGCAGGGGCCTGGAAGTGGGGAAAGTAATATATGTTTATAGCAGGTCCTTTTTCACTCCTCCTGGGAAACCTGCAGGCTCAATTGTTTCCCTGAAATGCCTGTACACCAATTCATGCAGTATAGGGAAGAAACAGCAGAAACTGCAGATCTGTGTGCGGCCCCAGGATCATGATTTCATTGCAATTACAGAGACATGGCAGAATAGCTCGCACAATTGGAATGCTGTCATGGAAGGCTACGTACTTTTTAGGAAGGATAGGTTGGGAAGGTGGGGTGGTGGAGTCAGTCTTTATGTCAGGGAGGAACTGGAATGCATGGAGCGCAGCCTGGGAGTGGATGATGAGAGGGTGGAGAGCTTGTGGGTAAGGGTTAAAGGGCAGGCCAACGTGGGAGACACTGTGGTGGGTGTTTCCTACAGGCCACTTGATCCTGGCCTGTAGCAGGAGGCTTCTGASGCCTTCTACAAGCAGCTGGAAGTAGCATTACAGTCAAAGGCCCTGGTTCTCATGGGAGACTTCAACTACCCTGATATCATCTGGAAAGACAGAACAGTGAGGCACAAACAGTCCTGGAGGTTCCTGCAGATCATTGATGATAACTTTTTTACACAGAYTGTGGAGGAGCCAACAAGGAGAGGTGGGCTACTGGACCTGGACTAACAAGGAAGTGGGGGTCCAAGAGAGCTGGTTAGTTTTCAAGTAACACTTTCTCTAAGTTCAAGATCAGTGCATCGCTGTGTGTAAGAAGGCAGGGGGAGTAGGAGGCCTGCAGGCATGAGCAAGGAGCTTATGGCAAAACTCAAACACAGGATAGTAGTATACAGAATGTGGAACAAAGGACAGGCCCCTTTRGAGGAATATAGGAATGTGGACAGAGAATGCAGGGATGTGACAAGGAAGGCTAAGGTGCATTTGRAATAAAATCTGGCAAAGGATGTCAAAGAAGAGCTTCTTCAAATATATCAGTGGCAAAAGGAATATCAGGGAAAATATAGGTCCACTGTTGGACAAGGTGAGTGTCCTGGTTACAAAAGATAGAGAAAAAGYAGAGTTASTGAATGCCTTCTTTGCTTCATCGTTTACCAAGGGCATCCCTCTGGAATCCCAGACCTTAGAGAAAAGAGAAGAAGCCTGGAGAGACGGAGACTTGCCTTGCGTAAAGAAAGATAGGGTTAGAGAGCAATTAAGTAAACTTGAAACCTAAAAATCCATGGGCCCTGATGGGATGCACCCCAGAGTGTTGTGGGAACTGGCGGATGTTATTGCTAAGACACTCTCCATCATCTTTGAAAGGTCCTGGAGAATAGAGGAGGTGCCAGAAGACTGTATGTATGAGCTTTCCTAATTTATTTGGTCTGAAAAAGTTGGGGTGGATATGAATCGTCAGGCTTGCAACATGAGTTAAGTGTGAAGGAAGTCAAAGGAAGGATTTTTTTATTTATTTAAGAAAATAAAGTGACAAAAATAAAAAGTAGATTCTCYCAAACTCCCAAATTATTTTAATTTCCTCTGCAAACCAGAACCATAGGTTGAAATATTGTAATGAAAAAAGATGTGGGAAAACTAAGAAAACCTTTTTAAACTTCATAAAAAATTTGGTTTGTGTTAGGTTTGAATATACTGATCAGTTCTTATTACTTATTTCAGATGAACCGACTATATTACAAAATGAAGATTCTGTATTAACCAATAGGTGATATATATCATAAATAAGCAATATATATATACATATGAGAAATACATATGTAAACAATATATCTGCATAGTCATATATATCTATGTATATCATATATATGCATACTTACAAATGGATCTCGTATATTAAGATACTGCAAATGTGTGTGTGTGTGTGTGTGTGT
>NW_020454805.1:560903-571423 GCF_003342845.1 Nothoprocta perdicaria
GTGGACGACAAGTTGACCATGAGACAGCAGTGTGCCCTGGGGGCCAAGAAGGCCAACGGGATCCTGGGGTGCATTAAGAAGAGCGTCTCCAGTAGGTCGAGGGAAGTGATCATCCCCCTCTACACAGCCCTGGTGAGGCCACATCTGGAGCACTGCGTCCAGTTCTGGGCTCCGCAGTACAAAAGGGATGTGGAGCTGCTGGAGAGAGTCCAGTGCAGGGCTACCAGGATGATCAGAGTCCTGGAACATCTGCCCTATGAGCAAAGGCAGAGGGAGCTGGGTCTGTTCAGCCTGGAGAAGAGGAGGCTGAGGGGGGACCTGATCAGCGTGTATAAATACCTCAAGGGAGGCAGTGAGGAGGAGGGGGCRGCCTCTTTTCAGKGGTGGCCAGCAATAGGACTAGAGGAAATGGCCGCAAGCTGAGGCACCAAAAGTTCCACAGGAMCTTGAGAAAACATTTCTTGACAGTGAGGGTGACAGAGCCCTGGAACAGGCTGCCCCCAGAGGTTGTGGAGTCTCCTTCTTTGGAGATTTTAAAACCCGCTTGGATGCAGCCCTATGCCACGTGCTCTAGGTGACCCTGCGTAAGCAGGGGGGTTGGACTTGATGACCTCTGAGGTCCCTTCCAACCTTGGGCATTCTATGATTCTATGATAAAAATAGCAAGGCAAATTCAAAATTTCATAMACTATGAAGAAGAAACAAAGATAACTTTTCTAATTCATCCAACTTAGCAAAGAGGATTTTATTTCAATAAAGTTTTTCCCTTTACTAGATCCTCAMAATGAATGGATTTTTGGATAAATTAATTTGACTAATTCTCCCATGAGAATATATCTAACATTTTTTTCACTAATATGTCTCCTGCAGTGCAGGGAGACAAGCACTTTAAATGTATCAAGAAAAGAGCATGTCTTAAGCTCGAGGCATGACTGCTAGTTTTTCAGATTTGTGACTGGATGCAAAAAGAAAGGAGGGTCATTTGTAGAGTACTTAATTCTTTGACATCTTTACCTCTCTCTGCAGTGATGCTTACACTCTTCCTTTCTATATCCACTTATTTATTTTGATTGAAAATGTTATATCTTGGATTGTATTTTAGCATGCCATACAGTCTAGCTGTTAAGAGTATTATCTCCATGTAATCATCATCCATCCCATGTATCCTTAGATACATGTATCCTCAGATAYATGGGATGGGATCCAAGATGGAATGGGATCCCATGGGATGAGATCCAAGAAAGCTAGTCACACCAAACTCCCTTATGATCACTCCAGTCAGTAGARTTAACAGCAGATAGGTAAGATTCATGACTTGTTAATCATGTCAGAATATTTACTCTTAAAAATGTTCTATATCTCTAATGACAGTGGCATTTGAAGGCAATTTTCTAGTCTTTAAATATGTTCAGGGTAAAACTCTAGAGCAAGGTTACATACATTCTACTGCTTTGGACAACTCTGAGAATATGTTTGGCTGCATTAGGTTAATCCATTTTCATAATGCTTTAAATCAGAGAATTTGTGTGAATAAAGAGATTCAATGTAGAGAAAGTATCTTCCTAAAAATGTGAAACTTAGTATTTTTTTCTGTAAAAATTCCTGTATGCTGATTAGCAATTGAGTAATTTCATTAAAGATAATGCAATGCAGCTATTAAACCTAAATTTTTAGAGCCCTTCAAACTAACGACACAATTCCTTTTGTAAAACTGACCATCAAAAGTCTTAAGAAGTTATATACTTGAATTCCATGCACTTGAATTCTATCAAAAATACATTTCAGACACCCTGTAAGGATGGTTCTAATGTAAGAAGTAATCTGTCCTTTTCAGTAGTGACAGCTCCAAGGTCACAATCACTGGCGGATTATCTTTATGCCAGTTTGGAATCCACAAATAGATTTTTCTGTGAAGAGAAGCCCTGGAAACCCTAGACATACATATTCTCTCCACTTTTTTTCCTTGGATTCTTCTCAAMTAAGAGGTATATTGTTGCTAGAGGATGTACTGAGTGCAGAGGACATAGGCAGTTTCAATAATTGTATGTATTTTTAAGTAATTAGAATGTTGTTTTCATTAGAATATATTGGTTAAAAGGACTTGCACTATTTCCGTTACTGATCAAATAAATAAAATGTAACAAAATGGCAGATTAAATTTTGTGTTCATTAATAAACAGGAATATATTTTTGGGAAGAGATGCAGAAAAACTGGAGTAGCTACAAGGACATAAAAACCATACAGGCGTTTAAGTGCTTAGAAATAAAGAAACTAGTGTATTGACTGTTAAAAGCTACTGAATCCTTAAATTAAAAATCTCAAATTGTACAAAAATACTTGAGTTTGCTGGAGAAAAGGAAATAAATCACAGGCAGAAAAAAATTTCACAAACTTTTTTGGGCAAGCATATACAGCCCGTGGCAGGTCATTTCAGTCTCTACCAGCTGGTAACAATTCTGTCTTGAATTAACAGGAATTATTCTAACTCAACAGAGCATTTTCCATCTCAGAGACTCCCTTACTCTSTCCTGGATTATCACTTCCTTTATCAGAAAACATTTTGATCTATAGTTGAAGTTSTTACCAGGAAACACCAGCCCAGGTTAGTTTTTCAATTCTGCCTGAAGCAGAAACAGCTGGGAGTTTCTTCTATGCTGACAGCAGTAAGACTAGTAAAGAATGAGAAGGTGGTTTCTCATCAGAGGTAAGACACACAGCTCTGGCAGTTCCTAGAATCATCTTAGTGACTGTGCTTTCTGAAGCAGAGGGAAAGGCCTTTATTTTCCTATCAGGTAAAAATMCTTTATGCTTTACAACACAAGTAATGCCTCCTTTACACTCTTAATGCCACCCACATAGCCTTATGGTAATGTAATTACTATTAATTAATACTTGGATTATTCAGGCTCATAATGGACTTGTTTTCTTAAACTTTCTTCCATCACCAAACATTACATTAAAGATCTCCAAGAGCTTGTGGCATTATGCAAAACCTAATCTCAGAAAATTCTGAGTGCTCTAGAATAAGGGCTGGACAAGGAGGTACTGCCTTATGCAGAACTTGTCCCTTCTAAGTAAAGTAGTCAAAATGGTGGCCAAGAGTAGGAGCTGAAATTGGTACCTGAGGCAGTTGTTGGACTACAGGGAGAACATGGTAGAGGCAGAACTTTGCATTTAGTTTGATGTTCTCTTCAAAATTGTGAGAGATGACCAGAGGCTGCTTGGGTTAAAGGAGTCACTGAAGGACCTTTCAAAACTGCAGACAAAATTCACAGATAGGTCCAGGAAAACAAAAAACTATTTCAATATTTTTTTCTCTAGTAAAAATTGAAAATTATTTCAGTCATACTTCTAAGTGTTGTCATTTTCGTTTATTTCATATGTGTTTTGTGTAAGTATGACAGTGTTTGGCTCTGTTCAGCTGAAGTGCTTTGGTTTCAATTGCATAGAACTGGAGTGTTTTTAAGGTTTTACAGATTTTTTTACTAGACTAATTACCTATGCTAGAAATGCTTATAATTGTTGTTCTTGCAGCAAATGAAAGCTGTTTTCAGGCAGCCCCTTTCTGATATGCTTCAGGAGAGTGACAGGAAATGTTTTCTCCTAAATAAAGTACCATCTCACCATTTACTCATCATTTCTTCAGTAATTTGCTGTCATCAGGAAAAGGATGGAAACCTACACTGCTCTCACCTTTCTGTTTGCTGAAAGGCTGATCCTTCCTGTAACTGAAATCTGTTGGTAGTAGTGGTATATCTTGGAAGCCAGGTCAATCAGAAACTATAGTGGTAATGGAAATCTTTAATTCCTTTAATGTACCTGCGCTAGGTTTTAGCTTTTGAATTACTCTGAACTTCATACTGATATGACTTGTTTAAAGAATCATGGCTGCAAAAATGTTTAGCCTTGTATATATTTATTATACTCTTGTTTTTCTTAGCACTGTCTTTATACTGCTTCACTGTGTATGAGCACTGAAATTGCCGTATGATAGGTGTGGAACCAGTATTGCATAGCTGTAAAAAAAGGAAAATCATGAAAGGAATTGCAGTTTAATATACAGTTCACAATGGAAAATATCTGAGAGCCGTTTGTCAAAGAAAATTAGTAATGCTCTTATCACCCCACATTAGCCACCTATCCTGGTAASCCTTAATAAACATGATAAACAAAAGCACTGCTGTGTGTCAGACAAAGAGCTCTTTTCCAGCCAAAGATATAATTCGCATTAAACACAAGCACTAGAGCAGTGATAGATTTTTTTTTTGTTTGTTTGTCTTCAGGCACTTAACTGGAGATTGTACCCAGAGCAACGATTTTTAATAGCACTATCACAATAACAAGCAACGATGTTTTCTTTAGGTAAACATATAGTAATTCAGTGAAATCAGGAGCACCTTCCCACTCATCTCTCATTTTTTAGAAAATACCTTAAATCTAGTCTATTTATTTCTACAGAGGCCAAATTGATAAAATAATGCTCAGTTGAACTTAAAAATGTCTTTCATGCCCCACCAGGGGATCCAGTACAGAGTGCTCATCAGAAACATTAGATACGTCCCCCTGACCTCAACCTAGCAGTGCTGAAGGACATAAAGAACGTCCCTCGGGGCACAGAGATCACTCCCATGCTTGACAGGAAGCAAAACCAGACCAAAAAAAAAAAAAAAAAAAAAAAAAAAAAACCCACACACTTCTGCATCTTCCATCCACTTCCACTGATCTCTGGAGGCCAATCCAGAGTACAAGCTGCCTCAACTGCAATATATAAATTACCATTGAGATCTTATGTTTGAACTATTGACATTTTCTTCACTGTTAACTTCAGGGAAAGACAAGAAAATCCCATCTTTGTTGCAAGATCCCACACATAGTATTAATGTTACTCATAGCCATTTTAATATCATATACTAAATTTGGAAAACTGGGCGTGTGATATTTTTACTCTAGCCTTTTTTTCTGGTAAATTTATCAAACAGAATTTTTGCAAGCAGGTTCATACATGAAACTAAGGTAATTATTTGTACTGCTTGCACTTTTAAGCATAAAAGTTATTTCTTCTTTTCTCCTCTCTACACTGGACTGTCAAGGTAGATTTTCACATATGCTGCTTTTAAAGCCATGACATCACTATCGTTTACTAATTACCATCTACACTATATCACCAGTACAGCAAAATCATGAAGATTTACTAAAAAAAAAAAAAATTTTTCCTTGTTTATTGGGACAAGGTTATAGAGAAGCTTTTTTACATAAATAAAATGCTGCAGGCCTAACTTGTTCCATTTCTCTCCTTCCATTTTACATTATTGATGGCGTAATTTTTCATTATGCATTTTCCTACACTTCATAGGAATTCATAAAACATTTCTTATCTGAAAGAAACAATATGTTCTTTGCACCACTTCCCCTTATATTCTTTTCCCTAGATCCACAAAACTAAATCCTGGGTAAACCCAGAAAAAATGTCCTCATTTCTGATTTCTTTTTTATTTGCCCAACTTTTCTGTGAGTTCCTGAATTTTAACCCCAAATTTGAAGGAATACATTAGAATAGTTGCTTTCTTTTGCTTGAGTTTCTGATTTGCAAAGCGAGAAGTAGTGTGTGCTACAAATTTCTGTGCAACATCAAGGTCTAGACCTAATACTGACTTTGCTATGTCCCGCTAAGACCTACATTAATTCTTTTAAAATCAGTTCAGCTGTATATATATATGAATTGCAATCAACGGAGCACATATAAGCACGGAAAACCATTTCAAAGCTGCTTGCATCAGGGTTCATTTTATTTTTTCACAAAGACTGTTTAGTATCTACCTTTTATTTTAATTTTTATTTTTTACTAGTAAGTATTCACCTGACTGCTGTTATTTCATTTACTACTAAAATCTGATATATTTTTCTTTTATTGCTTGTTAGTAACAGAAAAATTAAGGCTTTGAATCTTCTTCTAAACATTAATTAAGAAAAATGAATCAGCCTTGGAATCATTAATTGTTTGTATTTCCTGCTATATTGTTAGAATATGCATACCACACCCATAGGTTAATCTTATTAAAGTACTTCTCTGASTTGAAGTCATCTAAAAGTTAGCTGTATAGTCCAAACTAGTTGTTTAACTTTACCTTCGGAGAGAGAATTAACTCAAAAATTTTGGGGGAAACAGATCAAAAATATTACATGCCTATTTTCAAATGGGATATGTAGGGGATACATGGGATATATATCTGACTATCTGGATTAATTCAGATAAACTAGCTAGAGTAATAGCTGAAATAAGATATGTTCTGGGCAAGACTATTGTCCTGCATGCTGCTTACATCTTCTTAGGAAATACAGCTAGGTCACAGTGCATGCGCAATATAGAAAACAATAGAATGCACAATATAGAAAGCAATCTGCAACAGCTTTTATCTGGCTTCTAGGTAGTATTTAAAAAATGGAATTCGAATATAAAGAGTTGCAAAAGATTGACCTAGTCATRAGAACACATCTTTATACACAGAGTATGATAAAATTTCAATTAGATGGACTTCTGAAAGTGAATTTTAAAATGCAGGATGAGGAMATAATTTTCTTCAAAATGAATTCTTAATTTAGGGAAACACCTAAAAATATTTTGACCTTTGGCCTAGGAAACATTTTTTGACTTCAAAGAAATAACTATTAACAGTGGATATGTAGATATTGCTATTTTATTATTTGTTTTTCTGTATAGCTCTAGTCTTTGGTCCTTCTGTGGATGTAGGTTTCACTGATAATATGACTGCAGAATCCTCTCAAACACTCTTGCAGAAGTTTTTTTCTCTCTATCTGTGCACTTTTTTATTCTCTCTTAAAAGCCTACCTAGCAATTTTCTAACCTTTTTGAGATGGCAAAAGAATTTCTGAATCTTTATTGTTCTTTTTGTCCTCTTCTGTTCTAATTTATGTCATTTTACCTTTAAAGTACAGTGACCAGGAATAGAAATATTCTGTTGTGGTCACTTTACATTCTTTGAATAATTTCCTCATATTTACTTTTGAACTTGAGATTTTTGTGTGCATACAGAAATTTTATTTGTTTGTATAAATTGCCATTGTGTTTCATCATTCACCTTTCATCAGAAATGCAAACTAAATTTAAAAATGTTTCAATTTATTTACATTTACAATATGCTTGAGATATGGGATCTTTCTCAATGGCCTTGGTAAGAAAAGAAAGATGGTCACAAAACTGTGTATGCATTATCAAAAAAAAAAAAAAAAAAAAAAAAAAAAAAAGGAAAAAAAGGCACCTATATCAAAAACTTCATCAGTGAGGGCTTTGAGAAAGTTCCTGGCACATGGGCTGTGAATCACTGATACTTCATTGTCTTGATGATGATGAAGATGTACAGGTTGCCCAAAGGAAAGAGGGCACAGAACTTTAACATTCTTTGGAAATGTAACTCCCACTGAAGTGTAACTCCCACTGAAGTTCCAGTTTATTTCAATGAGATTCAACAATGAAATTAATCTCAGCTAAATATAAATATCTGTAATGTGTATCCTACATCTAAACTTGGCTATCTTAGGCTATCTTTATTGTCAGTAGAGATGAATAGGCAATCTAGGGGTGCTATACATGTGACGTAGTTTAGATGTTCAACCTAGGATAAAATAAATTGCATCATATTAGTGCTTATTTCTTACAGTGGTGCTTATTATAATAGGAAAAGACACAGCTGCCAYAGGTAGAGATCACAACCTCTAGTCCCATACAGTGTGCAAAAAATGTGGTGAGCCATTGAGATGAGGTCAGAATCAGGCAGAAGTTGTGGATTTTATCAAATGAGATATTCAAAGTGCAAAACTTCTAAACTAAAAAAATCTGTGCAGCATATGCATTGTYTTGTGTGGTAAAATATGGCCATGTGCTCATATAAACATGCCATTAATGGAGTGGTGGCTCAAGAGACACTAATGTCAATCAACCTCTGTAACCCTGTGATTTATGGAGTGACTTGATGCGCAGCTCTGCGCTGAGAAATTCTACCACCGATGCAATCTAAAAAATGACACACTTTGCTGATTTAGGTATGGCTGTTAATAATCCAGTTGAATTTACATTTGATATTATTTCTTTGGATAATAAATTTAGGCTACTTTACACTGGCATTCTGCTTGAGTAGTCTTCCTTCATTGTTTACACTGTAAGCTTTGTTAGGAGGAGAGCTAAGTGTGGATAACTGACAACTTGCCACCAATAAAGATAATCTGGATGAAGGGCTCTAAAAACTCCCATTTTGAACAGACCTACATAAAAGCTAATTAACTTCAGCATATTCCTCTCAGGCATTCATTAGAGAGTAGTTTATACATTGCCTTGGTATAAATGTACTGATGCCCTGTGTATCCTTATCAACTTAATTGACCATTCACACTATTTATTATTCAGATGGGCTTTGAATCTGCAAGGAGTTACCCCCGGTTCTCAGCAATGCAAAAGATCAGGTTGTAATATTATCTGTTTTTCTTCTTTTCTTTCTTTCTTTTTTTTTTTTCTTATTGAAGATTATATTAAATATGACTTTCAATAGAAGCCCAGAACCTCACCAGATAAATCTTGTAGTCTAACACTGGACAGATGTCTCCATGAAGGACTCCCTGTCCTTGCTGATGTCTCAAATGGTTTTTTAAATAAAAGGACTACCCTCTGAACAGTACATTTATTCTATTAGTGTGATTATTCTACCTCTAAGTGAGTTTCAGTGTAATGGATACAGGGCTGTTCACAGACTGATAAGTGGATATTAATACGTTACAACATACTATAATAGTAAATTATAAATGCACCTATCATAAATACCATTATATAAATCTGCAATTATGCAATTAACATACCACTCTTTTCACTAACATGCTAAAAGCTCTAAGTGCAGTCTGCTCAGAGTTATATGGCTATGGATGGTAAGTGTTATGTTTTATGTGAAAAGAATTGCATTTTCTTTTTTGAAATGTTCTTTCTGAAGGTCATCTGGTTAAAATTATCGTTCCTAGTATATCCTATTTTATGTTATTTTAATAAAACATGTAAATGGAGATTAAGATTTAGTAGTACCATTTGTCTTAAGGTGCATGTGTTTTTAAAGACTTTTTTGCTCTTCCATGGTTAAAATCTACAGATGTCAGTAAGAAATAGCATAGCATTTTAGAATCTCTTTGATTTAAATTAAGCTATGTAAAAATCTCATCACATTGTTCATAAGGATAATCCCTCAGAAACTGGTGCTTTTTGTGGGGGAGAGGAAGTAGTGGCTTATGTTTAACCCCATTTATAGCCTCCCAACTCAAACTGATTCAGGACCAATGTATGTGAAGGAAATCAGATATGGCCTCTGAAGTGCTACTGCTTTTCTAGAGAAGGTTATTAGCACTATGCTTCGTATTGCCTGCCCTGGCCTCTGCCTTCTCATAGAGCAATAAATTCAYGGCAAACTGTAAGAAAGATGCTGGTGACAACATCCTAACTATCCAAACTTATAGAATCCAATGGAAAATCCATTGGATTCTATCAAGAATGCTCTTTCCAAGAATTTAACAAGGCTGACATGAATATTCAGGGTAATCAACACTGCAGTTCTTCAGGTATGTTGATCTATAACTTTTTTTTTAATTAATAATGACTGTTTGTATAAGAAGAGACAGTCTTTCATTTCTTCCTGCCTTCCTTTCTTCCTCATTATGGGTAAGTGCAATGTTTTAATTCAAATTCAAAACCCAGAGAACATCCAGATGAAAAACACCCAAATGTCCCTGCAGGCTGCTACTCTCCTAGATTAAGGGAGGAATTGCTTTGTCATTGCAATATTATGAAYATCTTCTATGGTATGTGTCTGTAGATACGGTTCACTTGCAAGTGGATAATTTGTTGCTAGTTATTATTAGTTTCTAATGCTCTCTAGGAGTATTTTAAGTCTTATTCTCTATTAAATCTTTTCAGTTGCTTCATGTCATCTTTTTCTTCCACATTTCTATTTGAATCAGGATGATGATGCCCTTGCAGAAACATTTATATTTTCAAAGGGATGAGTGTCTTACCTCATACATAGCACAAACTTTGCATAGGCTGAGCACTAGAGCCCAGAGAGGTTCTGGAGTTCATCTCCCACTTCTCCGTTTGAAACCAGACTGGACATACTTCTGGGCAACTTTCATTAACTGACTCTGACTTGAGTAGAAGAATTGAACTAGATGGGTCTCCATAGGTCTCTTCCGAAACCAGATTTTCTTTTGTCCCACCCCATCCCTTCCCATCCCATTCTCGTTATAGGTAGTTATAACGTAGCTATTTATTTATCTGACTGATTTAATTAGGAGTGTTTTAAGGTTCTTTTCCATTAATGAAAGTAGAAAAAAAAGCAATGAAAGACTAAATTGTGCAGTCATCAGGGAAATGAGGTTTCCTTCCTTCCTTCCTTCCTTCCTTCCTTCCTTCCTTCCTTCCTTCCTTCCTTCCTTCCTTCCTTCCTTCCTTCCTTCCTTCCTTCCTTCCTTC
>NW_020454805.1:571789-657090 GCF_003342845.1 Nothoprocta perdicaria
TGTAGCTTTGACTCTGAGGTTTTACCATGGAGTGTTGAATGATTTGTATCAGAACATCACAAAATGCATAAGTAAAGATAATCTGTGGGATGTTGATTAGGTACAAATTAGATGAACATTCAGATAATTAAAATAATGATATGTGGATGCTAAGGTTTACAGTTTAACTTACAGTGCTATAAATTGATCTCAACAGATAACTTTTGCCTTGGTATAAAAAGTAATTTCATTATAGGCTTGGATACAGCTGTATCATCCAATCCAGTATCAGATATTCCTGGTTTAGGGATTCATTAAAAATTGTGATAATGAGGTATACCCAGTTCCTGCTGGAAAGGAAGGCAAAGGAATAATATACTACCTTCCAGTGTAAATATGTTCACAAAGGAAGAGAAATTAAATCTGTTTAGTGCTGATAGCCTGTAGGAATAAGATATTAGTATAAATACGTCTCTAGTATTACTTTAGTCATATATTGAAAAATGCATATTTACTGCAGTTTTCAAGAATGTGTCTTGTCACAGAGTGCATTTTCTAATTAAAAATAGATTTGGTTGTTTCACATCATTCTGGTGGAGAACTGGAAAGGACGGGAGGGCAGGAATAAAGCATCTGGCCAGTCTTTGGCCAGAACTCCCAGACTCCCTGGTTGTTTTTTGGTTCTGAGCCAGCTCTTCTGGGGCTGATCAGGTAGATCCACATCTACTTTGTTTTGCAG
Source organism: Nothoprocta perdicaria (assembly GCF_003342845.1). Classification (NCBI taxonomy): domain Eukaryota; kingdom Metazoa; phylum Chordata; class Aves; order Tinamiformes; family Tinamidae; genus Nothoprocta; species Nothoprocta perdicaria. The sequence goes on from NW_020454805.1 coordinate 572,508, forward strand.
GAGACCTTTAGAAATTTAGAGCTAAGAAAATACAACTTTATGGTTAGGTGAATACTACTGTGCTAATCTTTTAGAATCATATCTTCAGACAGAAGACAGATGCCTCCTGCAGTCCCTTAAATTAATAGAGAAAATGTCATTACCAATCTAAAGAAAGATGTTTTTAAAAAATAGATAGGAAAAAAAAAAAAAAAATTGCTTTAATAGCAGGTACTGGTTTCGCTTGTATCCTACTGTGAATATTTTGTCTCTAAGATTCCTGCAGCAGAATAGTGGCAGTGGTGGGTTTCACAAAGTGCCCTGCTGCAAGAAACTTATCTTAGATGACCTTCATAACACAGAAGGGATGCATAATCCTTAAAATGCACTTACAGAAGACACTAAATTCAATAAAGTATAGCAAAATGAGTAGTTGTGCTTGATGATTTAGATATGCAAATATATCCCCTATGACCAGGTGTTTTGTAAAAGAAGATCAGACTTGATATTTTTATCTTTTCAGATTTCTTTTGCTTTTTGCTCAGCAGACTGCTTTTCTTCTTATGCCCAGATGCTCATCCCAATTTTATTATGTTCAGCATTTAAATATGCTATTATATGCTGACCTCTATAAAAATTAAAGTAAAACATCTGCTAAATAATTTAGTTAAAAGAATATAGATGATTAATATATTCTTAAGCACCCTGATGAGTTGGAGGTTGTGTTAGCAATGTCCTTACCTCTATACACAAGACTGGGAAGGTAGTAAATATTAGATAATAGAGTTATCAAGTAAGAATCTTTTTCAGTCTATGTTGGTTTCACCTATTAGTTTAATCTGCCAATAACAGGTATTTTTACAGCTCTCTATTTAAATATACTGTCAGTCACCTTTGATTCACTGTGGTGGACTAACCTTGTCACTTGTTTGTGTAGCAACACAGAGGACGCCAGCACAAAAGACCTACATCAGAAACTCAACAACAGTTATCCTTTTGTCTTTCTTTTCTGAGTTCTTCTGTGAAAGAATAGGAATTGTTTCAAATGTTGTTTTGGTGTTCAGTCCACATCTCTCTCTCCTGGTTAGTCTTCCTACTGCAAGAAAAGGACTATATGCAGAATGAGATCTTAACACAACAGTCTTGTTCTGAGAAATGTGACCTTATAGTTCATCTGCTCCATTGGCTTTTGTATTTGCAAAAATAAATAGCAAAGTTCTTATATAAGTCTCATGCTCATTATGTAGAATAATCCTACCTTTTCCTTAGGCTTTTGGCTACCAGCTCACCTAATTAATGCATGTATGGTAAGAGACAGGCAATGAATTTGCAAGACTTGAAAATTTTATTTGCTGCAAGCCTGAACTTTTCTCTAATGCTCTATTTAAGGTGTAGAAGCTGGTCTTCTCCCTGCCGTAAGAAGAAAAAAAAAGAAGAAAATTGTCTAAGAAGAAAATAAATTCATAGTGGACCAAGTTGTTGAAAGTTCCATGATCTGTGGAGTTTTTTTTCACAGTCATGCAGACATTTCTGATTATTGTACTAGAAATGACAACACTCTGATGTGGGAAAATGCATCCCTTTTCCGCCTTAAAGAAGTAGAATAAAGTAGAATCACTGAAAATTCAGTGATGCTATAGCATTTTATCCTACTTCTACTTTCCTACTACTCATGCACCTTTATTCTCATGGCATATGAAAAGGCTAAAACTAGATGTTACAGTAATAGGCTCTTCATTGCATAATTTATTGAGCTMAATCTCTTTAAATAGAAAGGGCTGTCTTGCTCATATTTATTCTAATATTCTTAGTGATGTGTGAGCCTTCTCTCTTTCACATCCTCTCAACATTTTATTTCTAGTGCAGTGGCTCATTACTTGAAGCCTAAACCTTGGTACAACAGTGCAGGCTGCTAGAAGACACTCTCCCTGGGTCACATCATTAGAGAAGCTTTAATCCTTTAGAAAATTTTTTCAATACTGTTTACACCAGGGAGTTTCTTGTACAGATCCTCTTTACACAAGACAAGAATAACACAGGAAGAAACTATTTGTCTCTGATCTTTGCAAAGAAGGAGAGCAAGACTTAGTCCTCAGGGGGCTTTCTATCACTTAAACTAACCAGGAGGGGATTAATCAAAGTTATCTTTGCTGTATGATGTACAGCCAGCTTCAAAGTTACAATCACATTGATCAGTGTACAACAGAACAACACTCACAGCATCTTGTGTTTTAAGTTGAGGTACAGCAGAGCTGAAATGCCCAGTTTGTTTCATCATTCCTTCTTCTGTTTATTTCCCCCATCAAGATAACTACACGGTATCACAATGTCCTGGAATCCAAACTGTGCTGATCAGTTGTTTGCATAGGAACTCAACAATTCACTGTAATGAAGACAGGAATTGAATCTTGGTGGTAATTTTATGTACTAGTTTCTTGCAAGCAAATCTAAGCTTCTTTTATGTGACCTTTTAAAAACCATCTTGTATGCAAAACAATTTTCCTGTGTTTATGGGAGTTGACTATTCCTGCATAACTCCATTTTTTACCATTGTATAATTAGAGTTATTTCCATCCTGTCACAACAATACACAAATGAAATGCAATATCTAGGAAATAACTCTGTTGCCATTAAAAAGAAGAAAGATTAACCTTTGAAATGAAAGTCTTGAATGAAGAATTTCATTGGAGGCTTTATAAATAGAATGATAGATATAAAGCTAAACAAGAAGATGGCATAAACATTTCTGGGTGAGAAAATAAAATTAAGGAGCTTTTTGATAAAAAAAGAAATGTTTTCAAAAGAAGAATTGCATTTTTAAGGTTAATACATACTAAAGTTTGATAAGTTAGAAAGAAATTTGGACTTTTCTTAATTCTTAATTAATCAGAAACTTGATAAGTCCAAATTTCKTAGGAGGCTCAAGAGGCTCATCTATGTTTCTCTTACCCTGATTAAGGTCCTTTATCTTCAGTCTATCTTCACCTTTTGGGAACACTAAATATTTAATTAATTATATGAGAAGGAACAGGGACATGAAGAGTTCATGCCTTTATGCAGTGATGAAGTCATATTTCCATCTCTATATGTATGTGTATATATATATATATATATATATATTTTTTTTTTTTTTCCCTCAGGATAATGAAGATATTTCTGAAATCTCAGAATAGAAGTATCTGAGACTTTTTGTGGGTTTTTGCTAAAAATATATATAGTCTCGGTAAGTAGGAGGGTCACAAGAGGAGAAAATATTAAGCTAGCTATTTAGGTCCAATCCTCTACATTTGATTGTCTCTAATGTGGAAGATTTTCCTGTTAGCCATTTCTGGCTTCTCGGTAGCTGTTTGCACCCCAACGTCTGAGCTCTTTCTCTTGCTGTCTCTCTTGCTTTGTGGGAAACTGCCCCTTTGGGATGTTTAGTCCTGTGATAAGCAAGGTGGTGTGCTCATAAGGAAGGATGGCTTAAATAGTGCTGCACTTTAAGAGCTCATTCACCAAGTGGGGTTGAACTCTGACATCTCCGCTTTCTCCATGGGATTGTTGAACAAAACCCAGTGAAACAAGTAAAATCAACTGAGCAACATACTGCCTAGAAGAAAGGAGTAGTTAAAGACTCCAAGACAGTTAAACCTCTCAGGGAACAGAGAAAACAGCTGGAGGAGGTTTTAAAAGAACTACAAGCAATGGGCACTAGCAAAAAGGAAGACAGACAGAAGGCAGCATTATTTCTGGCAGTAGGTGGTTTTSAAGTCCTTGATGTTTTAATGGTTTTCAATAACTCAGGCAGAGGAGCCTAACTGTGAAAGTGCAGTACAAAATTTAGAGAGTACTGCATGCTTCACTTAAAAAAATACAACATGAAAAGTATATTTTTTTAATCAGATTCAGAAAAAAAAATAAAGCTTGCAAGAATGGTGGTGGGATTTATACAATTTGAGGTTGAGGTACAAATCAATTGACTTTGGAGGTAACTCAACTCCTAACACGTGACTGATAGCACCAAGGGAAAAACACTCTGAAAGACTATGAAATGTTTCAGAACTTGGCAATGATTAAATAATTAGAAATGTCAAGGTGGTGGAAATTATCTTTTGAGCAGTGGTTGTTTACACATGTTGAGTGTAATGGAAGATCTGAAATACTGCAAGGAAATATACCCAAGACAGAAAGACTTGCGCAGCCGTCCAAAATTAAGAGCTCAAAGAAGAAGTAGAAAAGTCCATACATCAAGGTAGTTCCTAGAATTGAAACAAACAAACAAACAAACAAAAACCCCACAACCTTCAATTGATTATTTCAGTGTATATGAGTTACTAAGTGCCAAAATAGAAAGCACAGCTCAGACAAGGTTGATGGTAATATTTTTAGTTAGTTTTAGAGAAGAACTCTTCCTAGGAAAAATGCCACAAGTGAGGTAAATGAACTGTAGTTTCAAAATCATGAAGAAGTGTATAGCCTTAAAGAAGGACACAGATGCATAAGTCAATACGATAATAGAAACATAGTGATAATCCACACAAAAAGGAAAGTGAAAAGCACATGAAGAATCTATGTGGGGAACTCAAATGCCTTCCCTGTGTACATATTTTATTATATAGTAAATGGAGAAAGAAATCAAAAATTACAAAAAATAAAAACAAAAACAGTAAAGACAAAAAAGAATCTTTATTCTTCTAAAATGTATGCTCTGTAGTGTTTGATTAAACCATGCTGGAGCAAAGCCTAGAGCTTGCCTATCTGAGAAAGGAAAATGTTCATGCTTCTTACCTGAAACATGARTTGTGACTGCTGAGGAAAACATCTTATGGGCAAGGAATACTTTCATTAATACAGAAATGTGAGGACATGAAGTTTCAAAGCTGTATTTGAAGGATATCTTTTAATGTTACCTAATGAAAGCACTAGAAGTGCACCATACTGATTGTAAATTGAAGATAGTGTTAAATAGTGTTTAATTTTTTTGGCAATTGACCAATGTCAAATTAAATCAAAAGACTGGGCTAGAAGTGAGAAGAAATTGCTCCCAGAACAAAAAAAATCAGAGTTGTTTATGTAGCACAGGTGTAAGCAAATCAGCAGACAAACCTATTCTATTACTCTCACTTTCCCAGGACTGTCTTCCTGGAAATTAAACTGCTTTGTTCATGCATATCAGTGTTCTTCAATGATAATCTGACACGGTAAGGTCTGTCAGTGGTATGATGAGCCTAAGCAGTGTGCAAGGAAATTATGTATTTGGCATTTCACCACTTGTCTTCATCATCCCGAACTTTGCAGGCTGAACAAAACAGTGTTGAAATAATGAACTCCTTGCTGAAAAAAAACAGTGAGGTCTCACCTTGATCTGCCCATTTACTAACAGAAAGAATTGTGTCCTGCTCAGGTTTCTGCATCCCACAAAAGTTTTCATTTTTCAAAATCTATGACATTATGACTTTCAGCATCTTGTCCCATCGACTTATAAAGTGGATTTGCTATGATTTAATAAAAGAAAGGCTAGAAACAAAAAATGAAAAATATGTGGAAAAGAGATGAGCCACATAAGAGTTCTGCCCTGACACTTCTCAAGGGACACTCTTCAATGTTAAGGATCTCCCTAACTCCAAAAACTCTCAGGAAATAGTGAAACCTGAAGGAATGTCTTCCCTCAAGTAGATCTGATTGATTGCTACAGTGGTTTGCAAAGCAGAAATTATTCTGATGCAATTTTCAGGATTTTAGAACCAACCATACCGTCATGACTTTTTTTTTTATTTTTATTTTTTCCGGATAACCAATAGCTACAAGCAATACAGACATTAGGAACTAACTGTGTAGTCTTGTGATGGTGCTTACTATTGACTGAATTTTACAGAATTTTGCCAGGAATATTGTCAACTATTTCATACAAAAGAGTAATTGGTATGTCAAGACATCTGAGAACATAGTGGAATTTATTAGAAGTCTAAGTTATTCATTATTCTCATTTTAAGTAAAAACCTCTGGGTTGTCAGAAGGTTGCAGAGAGCAAAAACTACTAGTTGTCCAATACTCTTGATAATGAAGTGTCTTAAGTGCCCTAACTATATTTATTATTTTACAGTGAGCTCTTTCATAACTTTCTCTTCAGCTGATTGAATTTGAATTCTTTCATAAAGCATGGTAATACATAAACTACTTGTYCTCATGTGTCATATGCAGCTTAATAAACAGATTTGAAGTGTAAAAAATGCTGTACACATGGCTGTGAAAATATGTAAGAAACATGATAAATGGTAAAATATGTAGGAAATGAAAGAAAACTTTGCACCCTAAGACGGGAGTGTTAAGTTTCAGAAATAGCCCTGGAGGTAGAGGATGGCCCTCAGGCTGAGAGTGGTTAATGATGCAGACTGGGGCACAATCCAAAGTTTACAAGCTGGGTTTGAATCTGAGCTCCTTGATTTGCAGCTATGAAACTAACTACCCTGCTAACAGCCCACAGAGACCAGATGGACTTGTAATTAAATGGAAATGTTTTGTATTCATGTATTTCCAAGATCCAGTTGCGAATGGTGCACAGTTATACATGTGTGTATCTACCTATCTAATAGCACACTATCAGTATCTTTTATTAAAAGATGGGATAATTTCTAGAGTCCCATGGAATTTTTATGAAAAAAAAATCTCTTTCATTAAGCATTTCTTGCTCCCTCCTTGGGAGGCCATGTGGAGTTTTAATTAGACAAGGCAAAGGGAAAACATGGTTTAGTTTTATCTGCTTCTAGGATATGCTTGCACCACTCAGTTCCTGAGAAATATATACTTGCTGAAGCCACTAGCAAGCAGAGGACAACAGCAGTGGCTCAAAAGTGGCATGAAGGATCATCATGGCTATGTATCCTCATTCCCATTCTTAGGACAAGAGGAAAAATGGAATACTTGATTAGTGACATTAACTCCAGGCTGCCATACTGCTGTTTCCTCGGGACACAACCTTTGTACAGCACTGCTGTGTGGTCAATGGGTTCAGGCAGGTGAAACCAAAAGGTAAGTTGTGGCAGAGAATTGCTCACTGTAGTTTTCTGTCCTACACTGACTTCAGGGAAAGCTGAGCGTTATTATGCTTCTGACTTGGAGGATGTTGATAGGAAATAGCATGTGAGATGTGTATGGACTCAAATGGATTCACTCACATGGAGGACTTAGCCCTCGGTCATGGATTCCTGTGGTTTGTCCACTGGCTGAGTTTTAAGTAATACACATTCCATTTTTACTTTTTGTGTAGACATGCAAAACAATGGAAAAAAGAGAGGCTTCATAGTATAATCTTACATTGTTTCTCTTTCTTTATGCAATAAATCACTATAACAAGGTGGCTTTTGCATAATATTATGTGCATTGTAATGAATGGCACTAGTTGGCTCCATTTTTACATAATAAACCATTCATGTGCATAGTAAACCACATACCACAACCCATCATCCCTGTACTCAGTAAAATAATCAATAGGGATGGAGCATCACACCTAGTTTTAAATTATGGCTTGTTTTTTTATTCTTTCACATTTCTGGACTTGCCTCGAGTTTAAATTGGGCAAGTTTTGTACTAAGACAGAGTAGATACATAGGGAGTTATTTCTCCCCCCCTCAGTCCCTAGCTATATACTCTGTCTTGGCAAGGCATATCTGTCCTGATGGAAGGGATACACTAAAGAGTGATAGCAGAAAGAATAAAAACTCATCTTCAGTGTTTCAATCCAGTTTGAGCACATTTGTTATCTCTTTTTTATGCACTCCAAACAAGCAAGCTACTGTCTATACCACTCAAGTGCATCTTTATGCAATAGATTACAACATTCCTGCTGCTTTTATGGTGAAAGATCCCAAGAAAAAAACTATCCTGTGGCTCTTTTTTACTGTAGCCAAAACTTGGTTTGCAATGTGTATGAGTGTAGATGACTTGGAGATGTGTGATGGAGTTAAAGTAGCATTGAACCCATCTGATAGTGTAGATAGATCTGCACTATGAAATCAGTGCGATTTTCTTATTTTTTTTTTCTAAATTTAAACTTCACAGATTTTCATTTCTAGATTTTTTTTTTTGTAGCTGCAGTATTGGCAGTCTGAATCTGTGCATTCGTTACCTTCATGCAGCAGCTTGACTTTTTTACAGTGATTCATTGAAGCCTGAGGTCATTGAGTAGGAAGGTTCTGAAGACCTGCTAAGGAAGCACAGTCACTGTCAGGAATTTTTGATATGGATTATCTCTAGCTTGTGCAGCTGAGCTACTGATAAAGTGATTTCACAGGAGATCTTTTAAAAGGTGATTCACTAAGCCTTGGAGACAAGAGACATTGAAGGTAGTTGACTGCATCACTGGAAAAATCACTCTATGCTTCTAAATACCTTTTTTGTAGCTGAGAGAATCTTTTCTATTTTTTTTTTTTCTATTTTATTGAGGGAGGGGCACAGTAGTTCTTCTGTGTCATATAAGCACTCATTATCCTGTACTTTTAAGGTTAAAACTCTCTGCTGGATGAMACAGGGAAACGAGCAATCAGAGTAAAAATTAATGGACTTTGGAATGTTTTAAGCTTCCGYCTGGATAAATGCAGATGTATTTGAATGCTCATGTAAAGTCTCTCTCTCAAATCTCCCACATTGCTTTTTTAATGCTAAGATGCTTTATTTCTACCAATATCAGATTTTCATGTGGTATATTACCAATATTTTTAACTTCAGTCTAGCTTAATATATCAGTGCTGCAGCCCACATATCTTGATAAGCTTTATTTCTGTTTCATATCCAGATAGGCCCATTTTTCCCTATCTATAATAGAAGCAGTATGAATCATTATCTTCCCACCAGCATCCTGACTTTGGTAGGTTGTTACTTCTGCTTCAGATCTGAGTTTAAATCAATAAATATTCACAACTGTCACTCACTCTCTTTTTAAATTAATTTAATGCTTAGGAGATAGAGCTGTTGAGATATTCACTGAGCAATGATAATTCATGAAATATGAAACATTATTTGGTGACAGAGGGTGACAGAGCAGTGGAACAGGCTGCCCAGGGAGGTTGTGGAGTCTCCTTCTCTGGAGGTCTTCAAAACCTGCCTGGATGCCACCCTGTGCCACATGCTGTAGGTGTGCCTGCTTGAGCAGGAAGGTTGGACTAGATCATCTCTAGAGGTCCCTTCCAACCTTGAATATTCTGTGATTCTGTGATGTTTTGGTATCATTGAAGCTTTGCCTGCCTATAGGTGCAGTTCCAGCAGAGATCAACTTCTCTTGTGGTTTTTCATTTGTAAAGGTTGGTGTCTTGCCAGTTCATATACCCCATTTTTTAGCAATCTTCATTATGAACAACAAAAATGCAGCTCCACAGGCTTCAGGATCAGGTCCTCTGCAGTTTGCCTGGCAAAAATGTCAGGATTTTAGGCTACAACTCCCTGTGGCAGAAATTATATTGAGTCAGAAATCATGGGAGTCAGAAACCATGAGGAATTCATTTCTAAATTCCCTTGCTTGCAGTTCATCAATAGTTTTGTTTTCCATGAACCTGTAGGTCTGGGTCAGACACTCTGGTTTTGTAGCCTGACAGATTTATTTTTCATTAAGAATTTAGGTAGAGGGGTGATGGGGTTGCTTCAAGCTGACGTGAAACTAAATATCAGCACTGCAAAATGACTCAAGAAATGTGTTGATTCTTTCTTTGTATCTGCTGCCTAAAGGAATAATATAAATCTTGCCTGCACATTAAATGCACAAGATGATAAATCAGTACAAATCATCTTCATGTGGATGTCATTAGTGTTAGTATAAAGTTACTTCTTTTGTAGAACTATTTTTGTATAGGAAAAGGCATATTTGTTTCTAGTGTAAGACTTTTGTATTCTGTATGAAAAGTTCATGAGAAGTAGAGTTTCCCACAGTAGGAGTTGTACTGGCATAACTATTTAAAATCCATTTTTCGAAAGCTTTCCTAGCTGACACTGACAATCATTTATCTATGTCATATGCTCCCAGACACTGCTACTTGTTAAGATTCATTTCCTTTTCTATCCGGTTGGGTATTAAGATGTTGATTTAGTCTATTTGTCATAGTATATGCATACATGCATGTTGTATATAGGAAATTTATAAGAAATTCTTATATACAGGAAATTCCTAAGGAAAACATTCCTATAAGAAAAAAAATAGGAAAATTATAAGAAAAATGGTTAAGGGCGAGGATGCTGCAATAGGAACAGCATGTTTAGCGCTAAAAATGGGAACAGCATGAAAGAAAGTGCTTGTTTCACCTACAGTTGCTCAAACTTGTGTCCCCCTTCCAGCTTGTCTTCTCTGCTCTTCCTATAGCAGTGTCATGGATCAATGCCATTACAAGTTACTGCAAGGGACTTATGAAAATGCCTGCATATGTATTAATGTTCCAGTTGCTATATGGAATATGAATGAGTATATACATTTGCACTCTGTTTGTAGTCCTTGCATGAATCATCATAAGATTAAAGGCACAGCCACTGTTGAACTTATACAAAGAAGTCTATTGGCATGGCATATGTTCAGGGATTGTGCTTGTAACTCCGACAAGAAAGATCTCAAATAGCATGTCTTGCTGCATGACTGTTAATTGCCTTACAATTTCTGTCCTTATCTAAGAACCATTATTCACTGATGGAACCAGAAGCCACGTTTTGTAAATGACTAATTTGCATAAGTTTTTTTCCTCTGAGTAAGTGTGATGACCTTTGTGGTCTATTTTTTGTCTTTCTGGAGGGGTGGCCAATGCCTGAGGTCATGGCTAAAGGTCAAAGTAATTATCACTCAAATTGCAAGACCTCTGGGTAATACTGACAGTTAAAGAAGAGTGTAGCTCCTGTATGCCCTTTTTGCACACCGCTGCATAGTTTCTTTCTTATTCATTTCTCTAGTCATTTTGGTTTCTATGAGTTAAAGTGGGATACAAACATTGTTAAAATTGATATTTCAATAACAAACAAACATGCCAGTTGCACATAAGTTATAAAGAATCTTTTGCTTTGTGTTTCCTGCTTAAAGACAAGCTTTGGCTCTCTTCTACCATTGCTAAGTTGTATATTTTCTTTTGTCTTTGGTCTTAGTTTTAAGGACCATATAAAGCCTTTTCATTTGAGAATGGAATGAACTGCAATTCAATATCACTAAGCTTGATGTATTTGTAGAACTGTGATACCTCAGCATTCTGGAAAAGCAAAGGCCTTGCTTCGCTAATATTTTCTGTTATATAGCAGTTCCATAGAGGCAGTTTCCCTTTCAAACTCCAAGCTTAAAATATTCTTTCATATTGAAGGGGTTCACATATTAAAGAGATCAGTGTTAGACTCCTCATCTGATATGATGTGGTTCAAATGCCACTGTCCCCAGGTGCTTGTCTACCTCACTGCCTGAAGCTACAACCTCCAAAGCAGGTCCAAGCAAAAGAAAAACGTGGCTCAGTCAAGACCGAGTTCCCAGTCTGTGGCAGTAAGACAAATCAATTTTCATTGGTAGTTACATCTAGCATGCTAGAGGATGAACTAAGGCAGTTGAATTGCAGGAAAATCTTTGCTTCTGCTGCCTCTGCAAAAGGGACAGCAACCTTTGACAGCAAAGCACAGCTGGGGCTGGCAACAAGATTATCTAGAAGTTGAGTTGCAGCATCGTCATGGCTATTTTTTGTCATGTTTTATCTGCCCACTGTGGTTAAGAAGAAAAACAACAACAACAAAACAACCCTTGCACAGCTAGAAAAATAAAATGTTCCAAGCACATGACAATGCTGAGGACAGTACAAGCAAGTATCTTTTTTATTTCCCTGTATTGTTTTAAACATGTTACATTAAACACATTAAATACAACATAATGTTGTATTAAATAGCCTGCTCATTTTATTGATCCAATGGCCATCTAAGAGAAATGGAAATTACTCATATTTTTGAATATCAATGTTTTTCCAATCCCATCAGTGCATACTATGATTGAGCGGATGTACAGTTAAAGGTACTGTATTCACTTGTATTTTGAACAAAAGAGCATGCCTCTACACYTTGCATCCCAACCCAAGTGTGAAATTTTTCACTTTTTCATCATTTTTACCACTAAAATTAAATGCAGGGGATGAGTTTCAGAGCAGGGGTTATTTATGTTGTGACGTATTTGACTTCAAGTCTGTCTTCCCATCATGTCCCTCTCTATGTTCAGCATATTGAAATCCTGATTGTCTAATGATGACCCTGAGGGTTGACAAGAACAAAAATAAATAGTACTAATAAAAGCTGAAAATAGACAGATGATTCCATTAAGGTCCAAAGTATAACTGAAAAATGACAACAGTGATCAACAATTTCTATTTAATGATTCTGTTTCCAAATTTTCAGAAGAGTATTTAAGGTAATGCTTTTGGATTGAAAATTGCAGAATTTTCCTTTGAGCATGACCAAAAGATTCTTTTAAGCAAAGAGATTATGAAAAATAGACTATTTACTGTAGAGAAGCTGACTTGAACACAATTATGGCACATATACTTCAAGAAATAAACAGAAATCAGGCAATAGATTCTGAAAAACATATATATTTAGATATAAAGAATGTGGCAAAATGGTAGCTGTTTTGATTATATCACTGCTTAGCTCTTAAGAATGTGATGAAACCAGACTGTAGGTGCATACAGACCCACTTATTTGGTGAACAAAGCAAACAGGCAATGGGCTAACTACATTTTTAAATCACTTTCAGTGTAATTAACGGGTAAAAGTTTTGCTAGAAGAAATTTGGAAGAAATGATAGCTTCTGTTAATTTTTTTCTCTTTGTTTGAGAATAAGAAAAAAATATGCTAGAAATTCCACATTTTGTACAATGGAAATTAAATTTCTTCTCATGATCAGATAGCAGTGATATGCTAGTGATCCTTGTTAGATATCTGATGATGAGACTCTAAATTAAGTCTGGAACTTTTTGGCAATGTTCAAAAATTTATAACTTATTGAAGCGTCTYAATTTATGTGGGAGATATAGGACACCAATTGAAGAAATAAGGAGACGGCTGAGAGCTAGTCTCATTAGCTTTCTCTGAAAGCTTATGGCAAGTGTAGCTGAAAGAAGAATGGCAAAAGGAATGTACGGAGGGTTTGGTTAGGTTAGGTTAGGTAAGGTTTGCATTAATCACAGGAACAGCATCCTGGGTAATTCCTGTGGAGGAGTCAAGAAGAGCTGCAGGGACAGAAACCCTCAGGCTGACCCTTCTGCAAATGTCCCATTCCTGCCATTTTTGAGGACATCCTTGCTCCAAACAGGTCCAGGTAAAGTCTTTTCCACAGRGATGTGTCCACCTCTCACTAAAGACCTGTTGACATGGTCTTTGGGGAATGCTCTCCTCTCTTGAAGTATCTAAGATGCAAAGAAGTTACTAGGGTATTTGTTTGGTAGCTTTTTGTGGTAGCTTCAAGAGCCTTTTGTGATATCTAGATGGAAACCACGAGCCAGTAGCTGTCCCTGAAAGGCACTTCTCTAATTCTTACTTTATTAAGAATCCCTACTCTGACTTTCACTGTGTACTATTGTACTGGAGTGCTCTCAGTTTTCTATTGACCTATTTTGAGTTTATGAATTACTTGCAAATCCCTTTGAAATTAATTATTTATCTTCAAGGACCTTAGGTTTCTCTGTTACCTGATATATTCTTTCAACTGGTGTATTTTCACAAAAAACAATGAAGGTTACTTCATTTACCATGACAGAAGTAGAGTTTTGCAGAATTCCCTGCATTGCCATGGGAACGAATGAGTTCTTTTCAAATCATCGTGGCTAAACTAACTCAGATGAAATAGGAACAAGCCCTAACCTTTGCCCAGTCTTCAAACACATGTCAAAATTGATTTGTTCTGAATGTTCACAAAATTGAGAATGTCCCTAGGATACCTGGATGTTTTACTAAAATTATTTGTATTATTATACATGCAACAAGGCACCTGGTGTTTATATGTACCTTTCCACCCAGGAAAACTTCAAGAAGATGTAGCTTTCATTCTGTAAAGAATAATTAACAGAAAACTTTAAAAAACAGGGACCAAGCTTTTTTTTTTTTTTTCTGAAAATTGTAGAAAATCTCATTATATACTCTTTTTCTTTTGAGGATTTTCTGATTTTTGTATGATTAATATAGAAATCTTAAGTTAAAAAATTTTCTGATATGAAAGGAAGCAAAAGTTCCTTTTCTCTTCTTATCAGTAGGTCTGATAGAATTTGTAAACTGTGAAAAAAACAAAATCAAAATTGGAAGATTTTTTTTCCCTATTATGTCCCAATATTTCCTTTAAAGGTAAGCAACATTATCCTGTAGTATTTTGCATTGAAAAATATAGTTTTATTGCCAGTTCATATATTCAATATTACCATTCATGTTCAATATTACCATATTTTTTGAACTAGGAAGATTTTGGTATGCTTTACTGACAGATTGTTTTCCTACTTACATTTTTTTTTGTTTTAGATTTTCTTTCTAGCAGCCTTGAGATGATTCAGACTCCAGTTCTGAGCAAAGTGAGTCCATAATCAAACCTAGAAAAAAATAAAATGTTAAGCTATTATATTCATTTAACATAAAATCTAATATTAACCTACTAATATGGAATTTGAAAGGTTCACGCTAAAAAAAAAAAACAGTAAAAAGATTTTTGGCCTTTGCAAAAAGTGGGGACTTTTCTTTCTTCAGGTCAGCTTGAATGAATCTGGCTATTAAATCACGAGCTGTGGATGAAGGACTGCTGAGTTCTGCCTTGGTTTAGTTGCTGAATCACAGTAGTGAAAATTAATCATCTGGATTTCAGAATGCCTGAATCTTTGTATGGACACTGCCCACTGCAATGAACTTTGCCTTTGGGCAAAATATTAGGAAACTTACCTTGATTTTTCTATACTTATACACCTATATTAATATAAAAATATGATATTTATTAGAACTAATTCACACTTGCAGATGKGTGAAAGCGTCTGTAATTAAAACCAGCTTTAGAATCAGGAAAATTCTTTCTTTAATACAAGTAGTTTTAACAAATTCTTTAATAAATTCTGTAGAGGAAAAGTCTTAGAAGTTACTAAAGATCCCTTTAAAGTATATGCAGATATTTTGTTTGCTCTAATAGATACATCAAGCAAAACAGTGATTTAAGAGTCAGTAGGAAACATTGAACTTAGAAGAACATTTTAAAAAATGCTGGCGGCGCTCATAATTAGCATATCAGTCTAATCCTTAGAGGCTAGTCAAAGGTCAGAGACTTGGATTCAGTGATTTACTCAGATTATAGATCTCCAGTCCTTCGCTGAAGGAATACATGACATGAGGAAATAGGTGAGAGAGGATTTCAATACCCATTCCTGGAGATATCCTGAGTTTGATCCCTAAATCCCAGGGATATTTCTGCGTTTGCTTGCAGCACAGAGCAGAAATCAGAGAGTCTCAATTCCTGTGTTTAGGAACAAGGGAAATTACACCAAAGCTGGCTCTGTTTCCCATTCTTACAGTTGSATTTTGTCAAAAGTCCTATATGACTTTATCAAGCATGTACAGAAGCAATAGCCCCTGTTGGGAATTTAGCTGGACAGCACCTGATTTCTAAGATTTCGGTGCATTTAGACATATACAAAGTGCAAAATCACCTAGCCCTGGATACCGTGACATGTCTGGACATGCACAGAAAAGAAACCTTTGGTTCTTAAAGTATTTTMATATCAAATAACATGTTTGATAAATGGTTGTTGAGTTACTTGGTTTTTTTTTTATTTTCATAGTGCAGATGTGGATTTGTGTATTTATACTCGTATTTGCAGTCAGCCTCTTGGCTCAGAATTGTCAAATTCTGGAACCTTGATTTGATTCTGTATTGGTTTTAATATGATATTTGTTTAATATTTTAWTTTGTTTAATATTTTTAATATGATATATAAATGATATGTTCTGATTTTCTTGACTTCTCTCACGCTTGTTTCTCATTTGCATAACAAACATGGTTAATCAAGCAAACATTGGCTAGGAGCACAACAGGCCAGTTAAGAGCAAAGGCCAAAACAGATCTGACATATACAAGACAGTGGAAGCATCACCTTACATTATTTACTGCAACTTTGTTATCCARGTTATTCTGAAAAACATCTGCACAGTGTGCAGTACAAGCACAGCTTTATTACAGCAAGTATGTATTGTAAATGTGCAGGTTCACAGATTATAAACTGTCCCAACCAAGCAAATTCCTTCTCCTGAATTCAGTGGTAGATTAAATATATATTTAAAGGCCTTATGCTACAAACGTAATACTTTGGCAGTTGGTTTATCAGGTTTCAACAGAGAATAACTGTCACTAATTCTTATCCATGTTCCAGGATTAAGAATCAAGGTATTTGGGATACATCTATGTCATGAATGTCTTTAAGATCAAAGGAGGACTAGCTTGGGACAGTTTTTCTCATTTCCCCTGCTCAGTCTCCCTATAGTCATTCATCAGCCTGTAYATAAGTGAGAACTTCATCCACATCCTGATTTGTTTAACTAAGCCAGATGCATCAGAGGACGCTCTTCCAGCTAGGTCCTGGCTTGGATTATATTTCCTAGAAATAAATGACTGGCTTAAATATTTATTCTACTCATAAATGAACGCTTGCCATTATTGTACTCTCAGATAAATAAGTCAGGCCAAAATACTCCTCTCCTGTTAGARTAAGAGATTGTGGTCTATGGAGTGTAAGAATGAAATGTAAAGGCCTATCTCCGGAAAATATTAATTCTGCATTCAGTTCATAAGAATGACTGAGCAATGTGTAGTTAGAGACATCTTTTTATTTGGGACTAATTAAGGATGCAAATAGAGAAGAAAGAACATTTTTATAATTTGATTTTCTTCAAGATAGAAAAATGTAAATAAAATATAAAGAAAAACTAAAAGTATGCTCTAATTAAAGCTTCCAAATATAATGACTTGGTTTTAATTATTTATTTCATTGTTTATGTTTTTCTTTGTGAAATTTTATGAAAATAATAACGTTCCTCTGATTTGTTTAGATTCCAAAGTAATTTCCATCTTAATAGTATTGCTTTATAAACTTATCAAATACAGTCGTTAATAGTGGCCATTTTTTGCCTTTGCTCTATGATGGCTTTCAGGAATTAGGCATTCTAAGGTTTAAAAATATCATTATAGAAAAACACGTTTATGAAAAATATCTTGTAATATCTTSTTAACCTTTTGACATGCAAGGTTATTTTTAGGTAGAAACTGTTATTCTCCTGCATTCAAAAGAGGAAACATGGTATATACCTGCAGTGAGAGCAGATAATCTACAATCTATTTTTGAGTTAATGATGGAAAATAAGTATACTTGTTCATAAAAAGTGAGTTGTTATCTTATTCTCCCTCCATAATAAGAGCATGTTTCCTTTTATGTTTCTTTTTTTTTTGATGAAATAGTCATGTCAATCATTTTTCTTCTCTTGAAAAAAACCTCTCCTTCTCTTCCACTTCAAAAGACCCAAGTGTGAAGACCAAAACAAACAATTATTTTTTCTCTCCTTTTTAAAATAAGCACTGATAGACACAACTGCTCGTTCAAAAGCTGCTTCAGTTGCCATGTAGGTGATCAAAATATAGACATTACTTTAAAATAATTGCTCCCTCCTTACATATTAGTAGCATCTGAAATTAGAAATATTGTGTCTTATTGTGTAAAAAATAAACACAGCAGGTAGCCTTGTGTTCCAGTATGTTTTTCATGCTTGACATTTTTAGACTTACCACAATGTTTTGTGTTTTTGCCAAAAAATTGTGGATTGCTAAGAAGTGAGACTGTTAAGCAACTGGGCAAGGGTCTAACAAGCAGGAGGTCTGTAATATACCACAGGGTTAATGAAAACCTATAAATGGGGTAGTGTCACTTGATGCGAATGTGCAGGTCATGAAATGGCCAAAAGATGAACTCAATATGTAACATATGTATGTTACATATGTATTACTCAGTATGTAATTTGATTCAACCTTTTTTTTTATATGGCTATGACAGCTGATTAAAATGCACATTAGACTTATAGCAACTTTAATGTGGATAATAACTAATAGGAAACCTGATTTAAGTAAGTCAGTTATCACTTGACATCTTTGGTGGCTGAATAGATCAATGAAGCGTAGTGTTCATTGAAGATTCTTTTTTGCTTATCTTCACTAAAAAAAACACCTTTGAACTTCAGATGGCAAAACCAATCTTGAAATAAGCTAGTGCTTAAAAGGAAGTGAGATAGGTGAGATTCTTTATTGATGGGAGAAACAGGTAGTCTGTTTGAAAGGAAGACTTGGGGGTCCTCAAATTGCTAAGAATAGGTTTTGGAAATGACATTTTTCACACTGGAAGAGATTAGACCTTTAAATAACCAACAGTAYTTGGTTCCTTATCTGATCATTGTGTCATCTTTCACAGCATCATTCTTTAGCTCCTCGTCTAAATTTAACTGCCTTAATGTCACATGCTGAGTCTAGACTCTATGGACTATATAAACAGAGATTCTGTAAACTGGGACCCTTCAGGGGGTAAGTCACTGCAACCTTTGTACACAACCACTAAGACTGTCATTCCTTGGAGGMTAGTTGGGACTTGATATCTAATTTTTAAGTGAGATAGATCCAATGCTTCATATTTTTATGGTTTACAGTGTACTGACTGTTTTATCCCTTTGCCTTGCTCTTTGTCTTTGTCTTACAGGACCTCATTCATTCACCTGACTTGAATTTCTCTGGAGTTGCTTTGTTTTGATCTTCTTCATTCTTAGTTGTGAAAACATTTATTTTTAAGTTTTGTTGCTCCAATCTCATGCTCCTTAAAAGCAGACATGTTCAACAAGACTGACTGTGATCCTAGTCTATAATTTTACTTTTCTTTCTCTTCTTTGCCTCCTTTTTCTGGTTTTGTCTCATCGGAATTTCTGTGAGGAGATTCTTTCATTTTTTTTTTCTGTGCATACTTTCTAAGATTATTCTTGTCACATTCAAAGTCACACTCACTGTGACTTCTAAGTACATACTTTAAAACTGGGATTTCTAATGACTGTATACGCTGATAAAGCATGTATCCAAGGCCCAGAATTACATTGCAGTTTTTTCCCTTGTGTTTTGCTACTAATTTGTGGAATGTGAGATTTTATTATACCATTTGCTTACCCTAATGGCTTTAAAAGGGCTTAATACAGCTATTTGTAATTTATATGTCTATGTTAACATTCAAATTATATTAATGAAAATGTCTTTTTGAAAAAAAATCAGATATTTTTATTGGAAAACTTCTTTCTGGTTAATTTCAAGCTTTGAAATGGACCTGAAAATCTGAGAATCACATTTAGTCCACCTGTGAGGATTAATTATGGAAAGCTGTAATGAATCTGAGCTCTTAGTTGAAAGATCAATTGATATATTGATCGATCATTTTTGTGCACTTTATACCTAGAAGATAAATGATTTATATTGAAAGTACCTCCAGAAATTTTACACACTTTTAGACAAATTTATCTGTCTTTCTGCATCAGGGTCTTTGGAGAAGATATTCACATTCTTTTACTATAGAATAACTATTGCATTAGAAGACAACAATAGTTTTTTAGGTGTTAAACCAAATAACTCATTAACTCATTATCCTTTCTTCAATAGTGGTTGACTGTGCATGCCTATATTGACCATATGTGTGCAAGAACACAAAAAAATAGTGAAATATAGAAAGATCTTCCACTGTTACATGGTTTTGGAGAACCCTATCCTAGGAGGTATATCCATAACATCACTATGCAGGAGAATGACCTATCCTCTGTGAAAGTTTCCAACTTACCTGAACATTCTTGGATGACTATTTTTTGAAATAATATTTTGAGTCTTTTCCAAGTAGGTTATAGGAGCCTTTTGATAGCCAAATTTAGCTTCCTGACTATTTAATGGATATGTAGGGGTAAATCATGGTAATGAAGTCTTTCATGATCATAATTCCATCTGGCCTTAATTGAACCACAGTAAGAATATAATTACCATCAATTATGATCTTGGAAAAATCTTCACTGCCTATCACGGTAGTGAGTTCTGCATCATTATTTTTTGTACTATTTGTCTGCGTTTTTCCTCATTCTTCTGAGTTTTGGCTTGGGATTTGTACTTTGATATTTGTACAGTGATTTGTATGTATGTATCTATTTTGTATGTATGTATGTATGTTTGTATGTATGTATGTATTTGTATGTAGTCTTATCTATTATTACTAATATTCCTAGGTCTTACCAGAAGAAGAAGAATAAATATTACTAACTACAATCAGAAAACTAAGAAGCTGATTTTCATGGAATTTTCTTCCGCTTTTTCTGTTCTTTTATTTAAGTGCTTTATTTCTTTTACTAACAGAAAGAAATATTTATTCTATAGGATGCTGAATGATGTGTATATCATTCTTCACCA
The DNA here is from genome assembly GCF_003342845.1 of Nothoprocta perdicaria. Taxonomy (NCBI): domain Eukaryota; kingdom Metazoa; phylum Chordata; class Aves; order Tinamiformes; family Tinamidae; genus Nothoprocta; species Nothoprocta perdicaria. The sequence continues at coordinate 592,942 of NW_020454805.1, forward strand.
AATTCCTGCTCATATTAGTTGATGAAACKTTACTTTCATTTCAAATACTGGCATATTTTACTTATGAGAATGGCTTTCCTACCTGTGTCAGGGCCACCAGAGAAGCATATCTGTTTATCCATCCTGCATAAGACAGTATTTGCCGATAGCCATAACTCCTGGAAATGTCTACAGGTTCAGTTTAGCAGTATCTCAGTATATAAGGAAGACCAAAAATAGAAAAACTTAGTACCATGGGCGAACAGTACTGAATCTCTTATGATTTTAAAAATAACTTTAGTCAACCAGGAAATATTCCGTGTTGTTGAAAACTTGTTGTGCCTTGTAGCTGTAACTTGTTCTGACATAACTAAGTGTTCTTTCCTTCGTTTATAAAACAGATTCTACTTTAAGTGAAAAATACATTTTAGGAACTTTCTATGGAGACACAGTGAGTTTGAAGAGGTATTTTACTTTTCTCAGTTTTTGCTGAGAAAAGCCTGTCACTTTCCTTGTTGGTTTAGCAAAAGATTCAGTAAAAGAAATTGATGAAGGGGCTAAAGAAGAGGAGCAAATCAGCAAGAAGTGATCTATGAAAGAAAAATAATAATTTAGTATGAAATATTCGCCAGTCAATTCAATATAAAATGATTTAGCTATACATCAGAGAAACAGTGAAGAGCCTTTGGTTGGCAGAGGTTACCAGCATATTTTATACAATATATCACTCACAGTGGTATARGCAGTAGCGCAAATTCCCTAGGAAATATGAAATATTGTGAATGTATTTATCTCATTCCRATACTTGTAAAGGGAGATAAATAACTAGGTTTGTCCTAGGCAACTATTTACTGTATATCTAAAATGAGACAAGATAGATCTGATGTTGTATTATATCCAATAAGAATTCTAATGCATTTCACTGATGGGATTCAACAACAACAGAAACAAAATATAGCAGACTTGCATGTACATTTCTATGTGCACAAGTACAATGTGTAACCACATATCTCACAATAGAGTCTTAAGAGAACCTTAGCACACAAGTAAGAACAGCACAGGCTGCTAATTGTCAGGATAATGCTGACAAGACAAAACAAAACAAAATAAAACACTAAAACTTAGTTATGTTTTGAAAAACAGGAAAAAAAGGTCATTACCTAGTAAAAGAACAATACTGTTTAAAAAATTCTATCCAACACTGCATTCTTACTACACATTTTCCATCTAGCGGATGATGGTATCTAAGGACACTGGTAGTATCCAGTCTGATAAATAGACAAAGAGATAATGTTTATTAATATTTATGGAATTCTTGAGAATCCATCCAAATGGATGAATTACCTCCAAAACTGATACAAAAATGAGCCCTTTCCACTTACAACAAATCTGTAATGTGAATTCTAGATTTTTTTTCTGATCCAAATGGTCATTCCTAGTGTAATTTAAACCATAGTTCATTTAATGTTTGTTTTTTTTCAATACATAAGCTACAGTCTTGCAAATGCTGTTATATTCATGGTATTATCTGGAACTGTGAATGAGGATATGTGGACATATTGCAGAGATGATGTAAGCAGTTAGGAAACTGTTTTCATGATGTAGCATAGGAAAAGATTGGATGCCAGGAGGAGGAGCCTAAAGAAATTACATGTAGAAATAAATAAATATGAATTTTCTTCAGATTGTTAAAAAATGCTACAAAGTACTCTAAGGATACTGCTGCTCCTTTTGCGAGAGACTTATGAGATRGTACCAGCTGCAGGAAGGTGCTCTGGGTATCAGGAGAACCAAGCTCTTGACATGCCCTTCGTTCTGAGTAGGCTCAGAGTAAGCCTGGTTGCTTTAAAATGTCAGGATAACACAAAGCTGCGAGAATAGAAATAAGAATCCAGTAGTTGATTGCCTTGGGTTGATTACTTTGGGTTGCATACGGGTCCTGCTTGCCTGTAGAAGCTAAGATTTAAACATTAGTTGTTACCTTAATAGTTGCTAGTGACAGCGGAGAGATATTCTAAACCTCTGCTTAACCAGAACTGCAAGAGAAAGTTCAAGCTCCGTTGTTAAACAATCTGCCTGGACTTAGCTGCAGATATTAAAATTGCATAAGTCTGCTTGTGTTTTTGTAGATAAGGGAATAATTCTATCAGTCACTGTTGCTGTAATAAAAGCCAAACCATATAAAAGTCAGCAACATAGCTCATTCTCTTACTCTGAAGCTTCTGCATAAGAAATTAATGGCAACATGCATGCAATTCTAATGAGGAATGCTTAAAATGGAAAGACTCATTTGTTTGGGTAAATGATATTTGTTGACTTTGCTAAAGTAGATTGCAGCATTGGAATTATATCTGAGTAACAAGACTACTACTGTTGTTGCTGTTGCTGTTACTGTTACTACAACAGCTCAGCTGTACTTGGTGATATACCAGCAAATAACATTTTTTTACTACATAATTATGGTAATGAAGGTTTTTAACTAAAAAAATTAAATTGAGAAATATGAATTGCCCAGTGTCACAATGTAGCTGTTCTAAAAAAACCCAACATAATCCATACCTGAATCTATTAAACCATATAACTTTCCAGAAAAAAAAGGACTTTTTTTTTTGTCTTTTTATTGTCATTTTCTTTTGGAAAAAGAAATACTGAAAAGAGAATTTTTACATAAACAGCCCTACTTCTAAATTTGGCTACTGACCAACTTGTTATAGTCATTAATTTGGCATTATAATTAATAAATATTGATACTTGTTTCTTAAGAAAAAGATAACACTAGTTTTGGCAGGTTATACAAAAAACACGAATTGGTGTTGTATGATTAAAGATGGAATTCAATACAAAATTGTTTTTTATTATATCTGCTCTTTGACTGATAGAGTATATTACCTGAATGATATTGGTCCATGGAAATATACTTTAACATCTAAGAGGCATATAATTCAGCATACTTTACAACGAAAAGCTTTTGCTCTATTATTTTCAATCTCCCATTCACAAACATAGAGCATTGTGCGCAGCTGTTGGAAAATATAGCCCTAATTTATATATATGTAAATAGTCAATAACTCCTCTAAAGTCAGCTCAGTTACACAAGTATAACATGTAAATGTTAGGAGGCTGCATCTTCAAGAGTGAGTGAATATTCTTGGAGCTCTAATTTTTAGACTGGCATGGAAGGAAATATATCTTTGTATCTGAATTTACTTTAATTACCTGAATGAAATAAAAAGCTAAGCATAAAATACAAACAAACAAACAAAGAGGAAAAAATGCTCTTTTAGATTTAATTTTCTTATGTTTAACATGCAATTTTTGAAAAAAAAGTTTCTTCCTCATGTTTCCATGAAGTATGAACATTGTGTCTGCGTGTTTGCTGTGTCTTCATAGAGCAGAGGAATGCAGAAATGCAGTTTTAGATAGTTTAGAATTTGGCATTATCCATAGTATGATAATTGCTCACATTTTGTGCTTATCTCCTCCTGCTGCTTCTTTAGATGATGTCTCTTACTGGGCGTGAAAGATTTCTTGGAGGAATTCTTGGAGGGTGGCCTGTTCATTTCTAAAGCAGCTAGTGTCTCTTCCCAGAAGGTGAAAGACTGCAAGTTTTTTTGGGTTATCTGCATATAAGATTTGCCTTTAAGTTCATATGGATCAAATCACTGAAGAGAGCACTGCAAATGCAAAGCAATGTTTTGCTTGCCCACATCACAAGAATCATAGAATCATAGAATGCTTAAGGTTGGAAGGGACCTCAGAGGTCATCTAGGCTAACCTCCTTGCTCATGCAGGGTCACCTAGAGCACGTGGCATAGGGCTGCATCCCAGCGGGTTTTAAAATCTCCAAAGAAGGAGACTCCACAACCTCTGGGGGCAGCCTGTTCCAGGGCTCTGTCACCCTCACTGTCAAGAAATGTTTTCTCAAGTTCCTGTGGAACTTTTGGTGCCTCAGCTTGCGGCCATTTCCTCTAGTCCTATTGCTGGCCACCCCTGAAAAGAGGCTGCCCCCTCCTCCTCACTGCCTCCCTTGAGGTATTTATACACGCTGATCAGGTCCCCCCTCAGCCTCCTCTTCTCCAGGCTGAACAGACCCAGCTCCCTCTGCCTTTGCTCATAGGGCAGATGTTCCAGGMCTCTGATCATCCTGGTAGCCCTGCACTGGACTCTCTCCAGCAGCTCCACATCCCTTTTGTACTGCGGAGCCCAGAACTGGACGCAGTGCTCCAGATGTGGCCTCACCAGGGCTGTGTAGAGGGGGATGATCACTTCCCTCGACCTACTGGAGACGCTCTTCTTAATGCACCCCAGGATCCCGTTGGMCTTCTTGGCCCCCAGGGCACACTGCTGCCTCATGGTCAACTTGTCGTCCACCATGACACCCAGGTCCCTCTCTGCGGGGCTGCTCTCCAGCAGGTCCACCCCTAATCTGTACTGGTGTCCGGGGTTATTCCTCCCCAAGTGCAGGACCCTGCGCTTGCCCCTGTTGAACTTCATGAGGTTTCTAACCGCCCAGTTGCCCAGTCTGTCCAGGTGCCTCTGGATGGCAGCACAGCCCTCAGGGCTATCAGCTTCTCYTCCCAGTTTGGTATCATCAGCAAACTTGCTGAGGGAGCACTCCAGCCCTTCATCCAGGTCATTAATGAATAAGTTGAACAGGACCGGAAAGGACATTTTACACAGCCCTTTGAGAGAAGTTCTGTGCTATATTTTGAAGAAATTTGTATCTCGCATTGTAAGAACTGTTGAAGTAAGGCAAGGCAACTTGGTTATCAAAATTTTACTTCATGGTAATCCAAACATATATTTTCTTTCTAGTATCATTTTTTATCTCTGCTCATATATAATTCTAGAAGATAAATGCTCTAATCTGTATGAAATCCTTTGCTGATCTCCAATGTAATACTCAAACAACTTATGCATATTTTCACTTTGAGCCAACTTTTACCTATAAGTTCATAGTCAAAAATCAACTTCCCTCTCAGCCTCCACCTATAGTATGTACAATACAGTGGTATGCTATAGCAGATCTACAGCAGAGCTGGATATTCTATGCTGGTGATCAGAGTAACTTGTCAGCAAAGCAGCTCAGAAGTCTGAATTCACTCTGGCTAATTAGGGCTACCTTAAGCAGTTCACGTGAAGGTTATTAATGTCTTCTCCCTTCTTGTTCTTCRCTTCGCCTCAGTTGTTTTGTCTAGAGCAATCCTGCCTCCCTTCACTTTCTTCTACTCTTGTCCTTCCCCTCTTCCTTTACTACTTCTTCTCCCTCTCCCTCTCCCTCTCTCTCTGCCTTTTTGCCTTCTTCCCCAGTTAATGAAATGAAGTGCTCATTTAGGATAATATGCAAGGGAAATGCCAGAGTGTGTGTTCCCCACAGCAAGACTATTGTGTGTTTACAACTTCTGAGACTTTATGGCCTCAGAGAGTTTCTTTCGCTGTCTCTACAGGTATGGGTAAGTAGATAGATGTAGACAGCCGTGAACTTATCTGGCTCTTTTGCAAGGTGAGTGAATATAAGCCAAATATCCTCTGGAAATTCAGTGCAAATTGCAGACCATTACATTCTGCTTTTCAGAAAACCATATTTATTAATAGTCATTTAGGCGCTGTCAGAGGTAATTGACTTTTGATACATAGTCATTATTCCATATTTTAGTTTTATATCATGCTATTGTGTAGGTGAATCTCCTTTCCTTTTTAACTGGTCACAGAAGTAGCAGGTTGTGCTCTTTTTAATTCCATCTCCATCATCTTTTGCTATGAAACATACATTATTGACAGACTCTTTAGGCTGTCTTTTACAATGACATTTAACAGATGAGATGGATTCAAATAAAAGAAGACTTACCCTAAATATTCACCTTATCCTAATATGCTTATTTAACTTTCACATGCATTTTTTAGCATGTAGGTCAATATTTTCCAGCTACCTTCTTAGTATGCAAACAGTAAAAAGTGATAGACAGTGAGATTACCAAAATACTTTTAGTGAGATAAACCAAAATACTTTTAAAATAATGCTGTCAGATTTTAAAATTTACTTCTGTAATTTTTAGGGAGATAGTTTAAACATACTCCATTTAGACTATATATTTTAAAAGTCCACTGGCCTTTATTCAATCAGATTAATTGCATTTGCAAGTGTCTTAGTCTTTATCCAGTATCTTAGTCTTGTAAGGACCTAACATACAAATACAATCTTTTAAAAATCTTTTTTAATGTAGGAATGTAGTTGAGAAAGATGTTCCAGTACTTCATAGGCAAGTGTGTACTGAATATTACAGGGTTATCATAATAATATCATCACTTAAATTTSTATCTGATCACTTCTTTCCACAAGACTACCTAAAAGTTTAGATTCTATATGTTAACAAAAATTGTTGATGACTGAAAGAAATATGCCAAATTCCTGAAAGGGATTTATATTTCTGCATGGTTAATAATTATGAAAGCAACATCTACATCATTGTTCATTAAAGATGAAAATAATGTAATAACTATTCCAGATTGGCAATTTGATTGTTATAACTATAATGCATTATAGTCATTTAAGTTATTAGCAATATGGCCATCATGATTTTTGTTGCATAAAATGAATTAATTTGGTCACTCTCACTTTTTAAAAATATCTAGTAATATTGAAGGATTTAATCTAATACAATTCCCATCAAATGAAAATTCATTTAAGATAGCTTGCAATGACATTCCAAGAACTGTGAAGTGATATAAAAATCTCCTATTTGTGGCTCTATAAAACAAGTTGAAATAAGGAATCGAAGTGTCAGGAGATAGAGAAAGAAGATATTCTTCGGCAATCTATACATTAGTACTCGTTAGGAGCCCAGGTAATTAGAAGTACTCATTTTTGAAATTATATTTACTTTGATAGATGATGCTGCAATGTAGAAAGATGATTTACATGACTTGAATTTAAAGAATTTATAAAAGCATAATAAAATGGGCAGAACTTTTTAGTAAAATATTGTCTACCTCATAGTTACTGAAAGATATGTATTTATTAACAAATAATTACAAAAACAAACAAAAATAACAACAACTAAAACAGAGTAGCAGTTCTGGCTATAATATCCATACTTTGTAGAAAGGTCGGTTTTACAAAACAGAAAATAATAGGGAAAATCATTAAAGAAGAACACTGTCATGTCAATAGAATTTGGAATTACATGCAAAAGCTGTAGATGGTGAACCTTGGCCCCAGAGCACAATTCAGCAAAYATAAGAGCCATCTTTGGTTAAAAATGGTCAAGCTTAAGAGAACAGGTGAAAGAAATAATTGAATTGTTTTTAAAAGAAAACAAATTTTTGATGATATGAGTAGCTGAGAATACAGATCCTTCATAAGAATAGGTAAAAGTGATCATGAAATCCTTAAGATGCAAACAGTTAAGGCAGTGATCGAATGAAGAAGCAGAGGCAGGAGCACAGGATTAGCACTAAGGAGGTGCAATCAGCTGGCCTTAAGTAAGCACACTTACGCACTTCTTACTGGTAAATTAACACAGGTGTAGTAAGAAGGAATATTTAAATAATTTGAAATTAGATAGGCCCAGGATAAGTATACTAAACTATGTATCACAGTGGAAGAAAATCTGAAATAATCACCAGCTATTTTTCTGTATTGTTTCAAAGAAAGAAGGATGAGATAGCTACTTGAAAAACTCAGAAATGTCTGATAGAACAATTTTCATATCTTATGTTTAATAATCTTTCATGTTATATGTTTATATGTTTGTACTGGAATGTTAGTAATGAAATGAGAAATGATAATAATGAAACATTTCTTTCTTCTTTCAGTGACTAAGAATAGTATCAAGCCATGACTATCATATTTGAACATTGTATTCTAAAGACAAGAGCTCCTTTTACATTTGCAAGAGGTCAGTGAAGCTTTCAAAGTTCTTACATTGATTTGTGACTACTAACGAAGGACTGTGAATATTTCAGGACCTAAATAACAATTGCTTAACAATAATTGGAAAATGTAGAAAATTTTAAAACTGATCATTGCAAAAGTTGGAGCTGGTACTGATATGATAAAGAAAGAACTGAAGAAGGCTATTTAATGCCAGGGAACACTCTCCTAATTAATTTAGGTTTAGTGTAAAAGTGATCATAAGCACCGGTCACTTTTCTCTTTCAAAACTTATGAGTCTGCTTTCCCTTTATAGTCAGTAGAGAGAAACAGCTATTCTAAAGGTGCATTTCTCCTGATCTATTTTAGGATTCTGTTTATGAAATGAAGCACTCTGTGCTTCCATGGTGACTAAATATCCATCAAGAAATCTGTATTTCACAATATATAGACAAGTTAGAGTGTCTTACTCAGATTTAGTCAGATGAATCCTTCTTGTTATGTTATAGCCAAGACTTCCTACGCTGGTGTTGTCAAACCTTGATTGCCAGGCCTCATTCTGCTTCAGTATGGTACTGTATATGTTATGTTTCATCTAATGCTATGCTCTGAGCTAGTATGATAGTCCCTACAGCATAAACGAGATTTTGTTACTGTTCCTCATTAAATATTTTTCAGCTTGTTTGTCTTCAAGTCTGGCATCACCCTGTCACCAGAAATATTTACATGGCCATAGAGTTCAAATTATCTWTTTTAATGTGTATTAATGCCACATAATATGAGTGGTTGATATCATATTTGTAGATGTGGCAATTATGACTCTTAGATGATTATGTGGTTTTGTTAGTTTTTAATTAAGTCATCTGAAAACAGACTACAAAGAAACATCTTTCAGAGCCTTTCTTTCTGATGCACAGACACCTGACATACCACTCATAGTTTGTGTTATAAAGCTAATGAACCACCCTGTTCATGGGGCAGCATTTGACTTTTGGAAGGCAGGAAGAGGGAGACAGAGAAGGAGAGAAGAAGCTTTCAGGCTCTGCATTACAGCAGAGGCAAATCAGTTTTACAGGAGTATTTGAGAATCCAAAGAATTCTTCAAGTTATGAAAATAGGTTGCAATGTTGAGATGGTGAGACAGGTGGCAAACTGAGACTACTGTTTTATAAAAAAAAAAAAAAAAAAAAAATGTAGTTATACTCTTACTATCTAGGTACTAACATGTTTTCTGTTTTTTTCTTCAGCCCATCTAAGGTATCTGGGTCTAGTCCTGTCTCTGGACATGTACATCTTTTCTCCTTCATGTATATATGTTCAGCACCTACCATAAAGGAACATTCATCTCTCTAAGTTGCCATATTATAGTAGGAGATAATGTAATACAATATTAAGAATAATAGATAAAACACTTTGCCAGAGGTTTGATTTGTATAGTTTGAAATTCAGACTTTTCTGTAAAAAAACAACAACAACAACAGCAAAAAAAAAACAAAAAAAAAAAAAAAAAAAAGGGAGAAGAGAAATAAAGGTATAGAAAGCCTCCAAAATAAAATGCAGNGTATAGTTTGAAATTCAGACTTTTCTGTAAAAAAAAAAAAAAAAAAACAGCAAAAAAAAAACAAAAAAAAAAAACAAAAAAAAAAACCACACATATAAAGGTATAGAAAGCCTCCAAAATAAAATGCAGTTGTGTTCTTAGATGGAGTGCCTGCTAGGTGTTTATAGAACTGTGAGAATGTAGAAAAGCTTCAGAAGCAAGTCAGCTCTTTCATATTTATTTTGAAAATGCACTCCACACTCACAGGCTTAGAGGGAGCTTAATTACAATCAATGGAATAATTACATTGAGGGAAATGTGCAATAGAGAACAAAAATGAATAGAAAACATATGCACAAGTGCACCTTTGGGCAAATGCATTATAGGCACAATATTGTCATTATGCCTTTCAAACAGCATCATTATTTGCTCTGGCATATGTGTGGGAAACTGACTAGATTGTACATGGCTTGTACTTTCATATTCTCATCCATATTTAAACATTTTACAAATGGTACATTGTAGTAACACTAGCCTACACTTGGCATATGTGTAATTTTGTGTACAGCTGAACTTTCAGAATGTATTTCTAATTCTAAGGAATCATTGCTATGTAAAATGCTCTGCTTCTTTCTTTCCTCCATCTGCAAATATCTCACAGTCCATATATTTTAGGACTATTTATAACAGTTTGTTCACCAGAGTTTGACTCACTGGTGAACAGTTCTTTGCAGATATATTATTTGCTGTTTCCAGTCTAGTTGCAGTGGCCAATTGCAACTGTTTCACTGACCACAGCTCCCTGATAAATAAACTGTACACCTAGAAAAGGTCTCCTAGAACAGGTAGTTTCAGAGACTGAAATGGTCTTAGAGAGTCTTATCATGCTCTTTTTTAATTCTGAATTCTTATCTCTTGGTGCACCTTGCAGTCCCAAAGCCATAAGTCCTGTAATGGGAAACCTGCTTTTTTATCTCTTTTTCTAGCATTAGCCATGATAGACATTGAAGAGGGAAGGAGAAGGAGGAAACAACAACAAAAAAATCCTCAGCAACTGCATTTTCAGGTTACAATTAGAGAAATTTAAGCATTTTAAAGATGTCACCAACATTTCTGTAACCCTGCCTTTGAAAGGGTTAAACACAGTACTTTATTCAAATACTCGAAATAAATGCTTGACMTTTTATTGTATGCATTTAACAACCAAAATTTAAGCATAAGGGACCAAAGTCACTTCAAGTGTAACCAAGTGCAAGCAAGATAATTTTAGACTGTTTGTTCCAGAAAATTTTGRCCTAGGGATCCTAACAAATTTTGTAAATATGATTGCAAATATGATAAAATATTTTGAAGATAGATATAAAAATATAAGAGAGCACCGAATATTAAAATAATATATACTGCGTGCTTAAGTTCTGTCGTATAAATGCAGTGAGGTATAAAAAACAGTAAGTAATCTTCAACTATTATTAATGGGAGAACATGTTAACGGATGACTTSTTTAGCTGAAATACACAATATATTCTGTAAGGCTCTGAATTCATGACTACAAAAGATACAGGTTCTAAAAAAAAGATAATGTAGAAGATCATTTACTCTTGCACAGTAAAATTTGATTAAGCAATATATATACCAGTACATTTTACTATTGGTGTTAACAACGACCTGGAATGCAAAGAGATTATTTTCACACAAACAAAATGTTCATGTTGAATTCTGAAGCTCTGAACATCTACTTGAAAGAAAAAAAAAAAATGTGGGTAAGAGGAAAAACATTAAGGAATGAAGGGAGAGAATAAGAAGTTTGGAATACTTTTTATTTTTCTTGGAATTCCCTTTATGCCTAGGTACAGATATGATGAAAGTTGGATTTATGGCAAGGTAAAGCAGTTTGGCTCTTGGAGATTCCTAAATGTAAAAGTAATAATGTGGATGTATGTAGTGAAGAGAGAGATGGGCTTTCTACTGCCTCTGAGAAGGCCGAAAACATAGCTATTCCTCATTTTATTTTTGGTCACCACAGAACCTCACTTTCATTCCTTTTCATCCTACCCCATTCTGCCACATTCTTTTCTTAGAAACATTACAAATCATGTATATATGAGCACTATCTAAATGTATGTATTATGTATGTGCATATGAAGATTAATGAGCTGACCATATGAGTACAAATGGTGGCAGAAGGTCATTGATACCAAAAAAAGACCACCAAAAGGACCAAAAAAAGGAAAACTGGCACAAAAAAAGTCATTGGCACCAAAAAATGAAGGTCAAAAAAGAGAGAGGAAACACCACGGATAGAGTGATGAAAATAGGGATTAAGAAGGCTGGATGTTGTTTGTCCTAGAGACAAGGAAATACAAAACTTCATTTCAAAAGTATATAATGATGGCAAGAGGTCTAGACAAGGTAAACTATGAGATTGTTTTAAATCAAGCTTATARTCATGGGACAGAAAAACAGGCTAGCAAACTTGAAATAACTGAAGGGAAAACTTTTTCCTTTTCTTTTTTTTTCTTTTTTTTTTTTTTAACGAGAAGAGCAATGAGTCTCTTGATCTAAATAATATATGCTACCATTAACACTTGATTTTAGTAAGACTCTTTTAAAATGATATCTCTATAGCTAACAGTGAGAAGGGACTGTAATAGCAAGAATTATAAACTTAAACAGAGATTCACAATGATTGCAGTCATAGAAACCTCAAGGCAGTTCCCTGTCTTTATAACACAAGAGCTGCAATAAACTTGCTCTAAAGGCTCATTATTTTGTACTTTGTATTTATTTTGTACTTTGTATTTTGTATTAAGGAGGAAAAGCTGCTGCTTTTTCTCCTTAATGCTGACATTAGCATTGCAACAGTTTGTGCAGTCTCTTAGTTTGGGTGTGACACAAGCAAATGTGTTTGGGGGACTGCATTATAACTTCATGCTATGATAGGTTTCTTGGAGATTTTTTCATTCATCAACATCATCTGGTTGAAAGTGCATGTTTTTACCTGCTCCTCAGAGGCATAGTATTTTCCAATGTCATGTGGGTACAATCCATCAAAGCAACTATTTCATAAAAATACCATGAAGTGAGTGGTCTGCCAGTTTGATAAAAGCTGTAATAGGATTGACTAACATACTGATATGACAAACAGTATCAGTCAGAAGAGCCTTAGAAAAAGGAGAAAAAAAGACTAAAAAAAAGTAACTTAGCTGAGAGGAGAAAACACAATACATCATATCCTTCTAAAAATATCATTATTTTGAGCTATTCAGCCACATAAAGTGTCAATTTATTCTCTCAGCCTACGCTAAATAATTAACTATCGCTATTAGAACATTATTTTTGATGACATAAAATAATATGTAAACAGCTAAGAACTGAGATGACCTTTGAGAATGCTTTATTTTGTCAAGTTCATCTCTAGCACATGCAAATGCAAGCAAATATCAGGAATAATTCCAGCTCCACCAGTAGTGTATCTGTCTYATAAGCTCAAGTGAAGTAACCTAGAATGGACCGAAAAGAACAACTTAGTGAAAAACAAACAGATTGGGGAAAGGAAAGTGAAATACAACAGAGTAAATGAGTGAGCTTTGAAAATTGATGTGCTAGCTTGAAATTTCCCAGGTAAAAGGCACAGTCAAATTACTAAGTCTTGTTCTAACATGTAATAGGGTGGTCAATTTGTTTCATCAAGTTCGATGGCTGTTAAAGCCTTAAAAAACTTTGTGCAAAAGGGTTGGAGGTGACATCAAAGCAGATAATGAAGTTGTGCAGAGCAAAGATCGGTGCCAATTTAGCAATTAGCTCTGTCAACAACTCTGAAAGACATGAAAAAAATCATAAGCTTTTAGTTAGCCAGTATAATAAAGGACTGAATAGTGAAGAGAAAGTAACAGAGGTGATAAATGTGTTTAAGTGCAGAATATGGTCTTCTTATGAGACTTACATTATGTAGCTACAAAGGTATGTTTTCTGATATATGATATTTTTTTGATAAAGAATATTAATATTCTGTCAGGTAAAAAATAAATTGTCGTTTTGACTTTCTTCAAATGTCATAGAACAATAATGGTTTCAGGTTGGGAATGAAGAAAAGTTATTATGCAAATTGTACAAACTGCAGAATGTGTAGAAATAGAAACAATTCCTGAAGACTGAGAAATTCAGCAGCAATGTAAAGGACAGAAATGAAGAAATCGGGAAGGGCAATGCAGTTCACAAGAAATAAGTGACAGCTCTTCACGATAGAAGTACAATTTAGGTGAGTAAGTCTGAAAAGAAAGCAGGAGATCCTGGTAATTACCATCTTGTAAGCCTAAATTCGTCAAGTCATATGATAGATAGCAGAGCCAGAAGAAATCTCAGACAGCAAACTCATGAAGTAGAGTATTCACACTTTCAAACTTAAGGCATCTAATTGAGGAACCTAAACACACCGTATAGTTAATGGAAAAAAGTAGGATCCTCTAGAGAGCAGTTTGAAAGACCTAAATTAAGAACCTACCTTCCTCCAGTAACTTTATACACCATCAAAAATTAGATTACGTGATTATCTCTTGAAGTGCCCTATGACAGAACATCCAGGAAAATACTTGGACATGAGGTAAAGGCATTGCAGGCCACCAATTATACACTTTAAGAGCACAAACATCACTTCAAATGAAATGGTACTTATATGTAATGCTCACCCAGTGCTGTAACTCTGTTGCAAGGTTAGACCCAGCTGTAATGTCTTGGTGGATATCTCCAATATCAAGTTAGGTTTCTGGTCAGCTCTTTRGAGACCGTATCAGCTAAAGATCACATAGAGACCACATAGCCTCATAAGCAATGAGACTGTGCCAAATGCAAAATGAGAAAGCTCCAATTTTTGAAATATCTGAAAATAAGGCATGCTGACAGGACAGGAAGAGCTCCCTTCTGGGCAGGTGCTAAGGGAATGGCATAGTGGAATCCCCCTCTGACCTGCACAAATATAGATCCCTCACACTTTATAGAAACCAGCAAAGATACAAGTTTTCACTTATGTAAAAGAATCACTTGTCCTTTGAAAGTATTACAGGATAAGCAGTCATGAAAAGAATATATATGATAGTTACAGAAAACTGATCAAACTGAAAAAAAAGTATTTCAAGTGTAATGTAGCGAAATTGAAACATGTACAAAAGTGAGACCAGCTGTAGCAGACTTGTCCATGTGATAAAAACAAGTTAGGCTCACTCAGCTATTGCATGGGCACTGTTTGCCCCTCCCATTGTCCTTCTCCAATCTCTTGCTCACTTCAGCAGGAAAAACACTAAAATTTCCAGTGTTTTAAATCAGCAAAGTAGTAAATAATAGATATATAAGAACTCAAAATAGTTTGACCTCTTACCTCACTCTTACCAGTGAGCCTTATGTGACTGCTTTAGCATTCTAACCAAGAAAAGAACCACATAAGCACTCAAGTGCATGTGACTACTTGCCTGTTGCAGTTTGATTTGAAGCTGAACTTTCAAAAATTAGATGGAACCACAGCCTTTGACGGTGCTCAATGATCTCCATCAATCGTTTTGCTCCTTGAAGGGTTAATTCCAAGAGCTGAGATGCATGAAAAAAGACATCATTCTTTATTAGATATTTGAATCATATAAAAATATTAACGAAAGTAAAGTCTATGTGAATGAATAAAATATTTCTGGTTCACTGTGTTTGAAGATAAAATCTTCCTTCCTCAGCCTTTTTTGATGGGTAGTGTTCAAGAAGTTGTTCTTTTCCAATATATAGTAATAAGAACTTTTTCTTATGAATATTATACTTTTGGGATACACAATAACAGCAGTGAATGATGCTACCTTCATACAAAGGACCATTGTAGGAAATGGGATTGCCATATCCAAGATGAATGCAGGCTGATTTCCTATACTGCTAAATGCAACAGGTACATCTTGTTTTAAGGGTTTGTTTCTCATTTTAGCCTCTCAGAGAAGTACGGACAGCTTTTGTGAGAGGACATAAGCATTTGCCAGAGCTGATCTATGCCTGCAGGTTAATTGACTATTCTATTTTATAATATTGTGTGGGTAATGAAGGTCCTCAGTACTCACTCTTTTCAGATTTGATGTTCTATCCTAATTGACTTTTTGCTGCATTCAGCATATAGCCTTAAAACACATCCATGATGCTGTTATTCTTGTTATTCTCAGGGCTTCCCCTCTAACCTCAGAGTAGTTAGAACGAAATGTATTCTGATGAGCAAATAACAGTAGTAGTATATAGGTATATACTACCTATATATATAGGTAGTAAATCAAGAAGTGTGAGACAATGTTCCTGGGCACTTGACACTGATTGTCTATAATGTTAAATGGCTGGCACAGTCCTAATATGATTTTTGTCCAAGTAATGATTACTCTCTCATATTCTGGGTATGGCAGGGGAGCTAGCAAGTGTAGGGATCATTTGGGGAAAATTTGGATATGGCCTCCTGACTTAATACCACAGGTACAGGTTGTTCTGTGGCAGTTGGTCCTAGTCCCAAGGCACGTGACACTGGTGGGACTGGAGCCTGAAAGGCCTCTTCTGTACATCCTGCAATCCTCTGAAGCACTCATGCTTCCTTGTGCGCCTCTGGACTGGCAAAAGGCATTTCCCTAAACAGTATAGTACAGCATAATGCTATTGCAGCTAGTCATCYTGCAAGACTTGGCACCTCAGCTCAATGGCAAACAAGAGGATTTCTGAGCAGTGACAGACACAACCTTCTAATCCCTTATAATTAGCTTTAAGGAAAATTGACAAAATCAAAGTTATGCTAGGAAATTGCTGCATTTTTACAAAGTACTACACAAACAGCTGCATCCTCAAATAATCTGCTTTTCCAGGTAGTCATCTCCTGTCACCACAGTATGGTTTACATCTATATGAGGAAGCTGTGAATCTCCTTTCTTGTGCTGCTTTCTTCATTAAGAGAGGAAGAGAGGAAGAGGGAAGAGCAGAGGGTGGAGAAATGGTGAGACTGCTGGAGAAAAGAAACAATTTACCAGGGAGCAGAGGCAGGGCTGATCATCCGTCTGTATGACTGTGATAACTATCATCTCCTTGGTATCTCCTTATTAGAACACATAGTCCACATGGATGTTGGACAAAGATTTTTCAGATAGCTCTTGGATCAAAGATGAAAGTTCAGCGGTTTTGGCCCATTATGTGTAATGGCAATCATTCTGAAAGACTGTATAACCAGTCTACATTTCAAGAGATGTTTCAAAAGCAGAGACCCTTAGCTAATGTAAGTCAGTGTCACAAGTATCATTATTTTATTATTTCTAAATTATAATAAAACTCATCTCTTCTTTCACACAATATTTGATGTAGTATATTCTTTATGAATATTTGACATCTGGGAAGGCATTAACACTCTTTGGAGAATAAGAAATGAACTACAAATGTTCTTTGTTTGTTATACTATTTATGGTTTTATTTTAGCTCACTCCTATTTGAGCCGAGGGGTTGTCTAGAAAGGGCAATTTCCCAGCTGTGTTTGGGTAATGGGAAAATGTCTTTCATTGTGAGGCTGCCTAGAAAATTCTGAGGATTATTTCTCCCTAGGAATAACAACTATATACCCCATAAATACTTGGAGATGTCTCTCTATATTTGTTCATAAATAATAATAAAAACACACCTCATTGCATCTTACTGAAATATCAAATATAGAGCATTGTCTACTAAACCTTCATCATTTCTATCATGTTCCCACCAATCATTATTTACTGCTATAAATATCTAAATATCTAGTATTCATTTTTTTATTTTCTTTTTTTTTTAAGGATTTTATGTTGCGACTCCAGAAATTAATAGTCTGAAGGGTATATTCCTATGTATTTATGGTAGCTCAAACTAGAAGACTGATGTATTTGTGCCATTTATAAGCATTCAAAAGAGCTTTACTAGGGTGGAATTATAGTTACAAGCTATTATGTTCAATTCTTCCCCTCCTTCCTCTGGCCTTTTCTTGGGCTTATCTAGAACTAGTTATTTTATTGCAGATCTTTCCAGAAGTCCTGTTTAAGATATTTTTTTTTTCTCTCTCTCTCTATGATTTCTCCTTGGTTTCCCATTCTTTGTCTGAAATTTAATTAACTCTTTAATCCTCCTACTACTCTCAGGCTAGTTTGAAATTATTATGAAGGCACTGAGTCAAGTTTGTTTGGAAAAGTATAAATTCTTCTTTTTAGCTGCTCTTTATGGTGCTGATTCACTGGGTTATTCCATTTAAATTCTACTTGATGGAGTTATGGGGACAATAAGTATTTCTCTTTCCTCTGGTAGTCTCTGTGCTCTTTGCACCTCTGTGGAGCAACACACACCTTGATGAGGGAAAGTGGGTTCTGGACCAGTGCTGTCCCTTTCCATGGGGTGGCAGTAGATGGTCCCCAGGAGGATCCCCAGGAGGGACGAGGATGGGCCCCATTCACTAAACTGCAGAAGGCCAGAGGTTATTTCCTGTCCAGCCCCTGGAAACCATGCTCACACAGTAAGGCAGAAGGTAGCTGCAGATTACACTCTTCAGGCCAAAGGAGTTGCTGGCCCAAGGTCCCAGGCCTTTTGGTGTTGTGTCCCTGAGCTGGGAAAAGTTTGGACCTTCCTGCAGTTGTTGCAATTAAATAGGAACACTATGCCTAGATCGCTCCTGTCTAATGAGCATGTGGCTGCRAGAGCAACTCTGTCAGAGTCCTTCACATTTTGTTCTCTTCACCTCAGGTTTTCTTCAATGGTTATGAGAAAAATCACACTGAAATTCTCTTAGAGGGATGTAGTGATACACACATATATTAATTGTGCCACAGTCTGAAAACTTCATGTTCAAGTGAACAATCCTTTAAAACATTTGGCAGCAGTAACAAGTGCCTCAAGGTTATGCCCTATCTCTTTTTCTCTTTATGTCATCTGTAACAACTGTGGGCTGTGACATTTAGTTAATTAAATTTGCCCACACTATCTGACTTAGTTGTGCAATGCCTCTTGAGGATGTAATTTTTGAAGGTAGTAAGCAAGAAGAATGGTTAACCTTGATGAGTCGGTTTGCCATGGTAGTATGTTATTCAAGAGGAAAAACCTTAGGAGCTCTCATCTATTGTATAAATAATAATCCTCAGGACGGTGCATGGACACGGAATATCTAAAGAACAGCATTACATCTTAAAAACTGGATATCAGAATAAAATGAATTTATCACACTATTGCAACTGCTGCTGCACTTCATCCACAAGTCTCTATCTATTATACTTTTGTTTAATGAGTSACATTTCTAAGCTAATTGTATTTTCACATATATCACATCTATCTGAAATTGCTTAAACCATGTCCGATGCTTTATATTTCATTTTGAATATTTAAAGATAGTTTTGAAGTTTTCTTTTGATATAGTACACATACAGGTGTTATATTTTTAGCGACAATGTGGTCTAAAGCTGGATCCATATCTTTTCACAGCTGACCCTCATGACTGTTATTAGCATTAGCCTAATTTAGGAGTAGTCCTGTTTATGACCATGTTTACCTCTGTTTCCAGAAATGCTTCTGTAAATCTTGTAGACAATCTGTGGTGGAGGCATTTTACACTAGCAAGATAAAAGAGGTTTGGTGTGACAGCCARGGTGTGCACGGGTGTGAAGGGACAAATGCATAGAAGATGGACTGGAGAGTTGTGCTTCCAAGCTCACAGTCATCTTGGCAGGAGACACAGATTTAGGCTATGGAGCTATAACTGGCAAATAAGGCAGAAAATGATATATAAAAAAGTCTGTTATACCTCAGTACCTATTTTAACTCATAAAACTAACGTGTAGATTTCTTGTTCTCATAAGATGTAATGATTATGATAATAAATGTCATGAATGGAGCCAACTTTTTTTTTAATATTGCACTGCTAATATTAATTCATTTCAGGGAACATAAACTCTGTATAAGTTAAACTGCTAGAATATCTGTTACAAAAAGTTTTGGGATAAGATTTAGAATAAATTCATTAATTGCATCAGCAATTAGCAAGTAATTTTTACTTGTGTTTTATTCATACCAGAATGTGATTTGATRTTCAGAGCAGTACCTCAGAGGAATGGGGGATGTCATGACACAGGCCTTAATTTAATGCAGTTGACAAACTCATGCACGAATGGTAGGTAGTAAACTGTAGGGCCAAATCTGCCCCAGTTTAGCATGAATTGTAAGACATCTGGAGGCACTCACAAGGTACATTGGATAGTATTTGGTCCTCAGAATGCAGCTGTAAAATCAGATGCAGTTSGTAAAATGTATGTTAAAAAGCATCACAAATTTCAAGCAAACCTATATGAATTTTCTCTTAATCCATGGATGCCAGCTAAATGTATGCAGTCTGGCACTCATTCTAAGCCTGAGATTAGTCAGATTGATTCAGTCTGTCTGACAAATCTCTAACATGATAAAGATAGAAGTGATGGGGAGAGAGATGTAAATTGTATGCACCCAGTAAGGAACTTGTTTAAATATGCAGTTTATATGCTTATTGATGGAAATTTGGTCCAGGACTAGTGCTGTTGAGATCAACTGTTTTGCAAATACAGTGGCCTGGCAGAAGGAGTAGTGCTACCAGGCTTCAGAGGATAATCCATCTCTATCCAGGAAGAAATTCAATGTATGCTACATGTGTGTTTCACTTCATATKTTATTGTGCCTTGTGAGTAACTAGGTAACTAGAGCTACCTGGAATGCAGGCAAGAAGGTGAATTGTCATCATTCTGCCAATGTGGCTACCACACACTGGCTGAGTGATAATTTCCATGTTTCATGTTGCCTGGAATCATTCTATCTTTCAAAACAACAAGCAAACAAAGAAAAAATGTCCTCACATATTATTAATGAGCAATGCTTAGGCTTATTGACAGAAACAGCTAAAAAGTCCCAAGTAAAATGATGTATTTTCTTTTGATCTGAATGGAATACTCTGGCTGCCTATTTTATTTTATTTTATTTTATTTTATTTTATTTTATTTTATTTTATTTTATTTTATTCTATTCTATTCTATTCTATTCTATTCTATTCTATTCTATTCTATTCTATTCTATCTCTGAGTGAAAGCATCTGTTCACAAAGATTTCTTTGCATAAAAATGACACTAAAAACTAGCTATGTCTGTATTTAAACATGTACTTTGTATTAATAAAAAGTGCATTTTTCATTCTGTGAACATTAACTTCCATGTGTATTTGCAACCACATAGTAATTTTAATAAATAGTATTTAATAAATATAGTGAAATGCTGATGATCTACCTGCTACTGTTCAATTCCTATTACTCAAGAATACAAATCAAAAATTGCTAGTGGTTAATAAATAGTTAACTTTGTTGGCTAAATTGTTCTTAGACTTTTATGGTTGATGTAAGAGGTTAAATGTAATGATGAAGGCAATAGCATTTTTATTAAGCAGCCGGAGTGCAGATTTGGCTCATGATGTGTGTTAATATCATCTCCATACACCATAAAGCTGCTGGGTCAAATTCTGGGCTTTATGCCAGAAATTGCTCTCAGTTACACAGCTGTGAACCTGTGGCAGGGATGTAGTTTCAGGGCTGAAGCTAGGGGCAAGATGTTGCCCAGTTTGTTGAAGCGTTATAAGAGCTGGAGTGATGTAAAGTCCAATTCTTCATTGTTTGCACCTACCTGTCAGTCCTTGGGAGAAGTGTAAAACAGCAACAGATTGACTGCTGCTGCTGGACCATTAGAAAGAGTGATATAAAGCTGTTGCCAGAAGGATTACAGAGACACTGTAGTGTGCAACTTTCCATGAAGGGTTTGATTTTGAACCCGTCATCCAAACTCACTCCAGCAAGTTTTGGGAAGGACATAAACTCCCACCAGCTGCATGTAAATCTTGAGGCAAAAAATGACAAAGTAGCCTCCTGGAGAACTTCGTCGGGGCATGATTTTGGGAGCAGGAAATACTATTTAAAGTCCATAGAAAAGTTCTTGTCTGCAGTAGAAATTAACAGAGTGAACAGGGAGACAGGAGGAGCAGATAGCCCTCTAGGATGCCATAACCATATATTTATTCAAAATCTTAGATGATTCATATCTTTAATTTGTCATCTACCAGTGAAAGAGGTGGTCTCAGTAGCTTGCTGTGTATGACACAGTGATGTTATAGATCAAATATCTCAGACTGAACTATTTCATTACTGAATGACAATATAATTTCAAATGATTTTTAAGATATTTTGCTGAGTTCATATTTTTTTTTCTCCAAGAAGTTTGAGAGGAACTGTAAGTTGGGGGGATTTGTTCAAAGGTGAAGAGGATATGAGATTTTAAATTGCTTTGCTTATTGGTAGTGGTTTATCTTAAATTGTGCTGCTGCACTATATTTTCAAATTATGTCAAGGGCACCTAGACCGTATGGAATGAAAGGAAAATAATGATTTAAGAGTCTATCTATCTATTGCAAGAACGTTCTCAAGATGTGTCAGCAGAACCACATGGTCTACAGTATCCAAGAGAGATGATAGGTCTAAAATAACTGTATGAAGAAGTGGTGGTTAAAACTGCCACATGTGCCTGCGGTTAGGTATCTAATGCTGGCTCCAGAATTTGTGAAAGAACGGTCTAATTCTTGCTAATTTGTTACTACTTCAGCACTTCTGTTGTCATTTTGGTGTCAAAAAACTATTAAAGTGATGATGAAAGTTGTGCCAGGAAGTAAAACATCTGGCCTTTYCACACATATGTAGAAATGTATATACTCATGACAGTACATAATAAGAACCATCATTCACTGACTGTTCTTTTTCTTGTGATCTTTTTTGACAATCTTTTTTTTAAAGTTTGTTAACTGTAGAGATTACGTGTATGAAAAGGTGGTTTTCAGAAATGCTATCATAATTAATTATTTAAACATGAATCTGTATTGGCTTCTATAATAGCCAAATGTATGTCTTCCTTTATTTTAATTTATATATAAATTTATGGAATATTTCTGTAGTTCTGTAGCACTTATAGCTCTCTGGGTGGTAGGCTGATTTAACTGGTTCCATGTATCTTCCTACCTTAAACCTTTCTTTTTAAAACTTTATTTTTTAAAAAGAAAAAAATGTAGAAAATAGTAGATAGTAGAAAWTTTTTCCTGAAATGCAGATAGAATTATATGCCTTGCTTGATATAAACCTACCCATTTAGTGGTGTCCATACTGAAAGAACTTGACTAAATGTCTCACAGCAGTAGTGAAATGGCTGTCTGTGTCACAGCTCCCACAGAGAGGAGCTCCACAGCAGTCATTAGTAGTACAGGAAACATCAAAGGTAGCAGATGAGACCTGAGCCTTCACTGCAAGAAGGAATCAAAGCCCAGGGGCTCTGTCACTGTTGGCTATCTCAGCCAAAAGGAGGGAGTTTTAAAAAAGGCCAGTATCAAAATGATAGGTAAGTGGTAGTAATCCATCCACAGGGAATAGTGAGTTATGATCCAGGAACTGGATAAGTGACCTGTATGTAAGAGGTTTTGTTCCTATCTTCATTGATCTTACTTTTATCTTTGGGACCTCCAACTGTGTCAAATAGCAAGAATTATGCAAATCAAATTAAAATCTAAAATAGAAGCAGATGTRAACTTGACCCATACACCTATCTTCTTTTTGTAAACTCATGCTTTTGTGGTCTTCCTTCCCTAACCTCATCAAAGTTACACACAGTCTGTTGCAGATCTTTCCTTCTAAGCAAGTTTCTAAGATGCATCAATAGAAGTTGGACTCAACAGTTGCAGGCTGACACTAGTCTACAAGTCGTCACACCTATACTAGATTAATTGTTGCCCTAGCAATTGACTAAAGCAATCTGGATTTCTTGGGTGAGAATCTACACATTATTTCTCGTGCTAAAATCTGTAATGGAAAATCGATCAGTAGCTAAAAAACATTCAAAGTAGAAGTTCAGAAGAAACAGTTGGAGACACAAAAACAATCATTGAGCTATCCTGGGTACAGTACTCTGGATGAAGTCTGGCTCCTTGGAAGTTCAGCAGAATAAGGGGGTTCTGCTCTTCCAGGAGAAGAATCGAGATGTTAAAGGCAAGTGAGTCTTCTTTTGTCTCTTTACTGTCCTCACATAATATATTTGGCAAAGGCACAATTTAAATTGTTTTAATTTCCTAAAAACAATTACAAGTGCTCTTGTAGCAGCAAATAATATTCAGCTCTGACATGTGGAAAGTGATCTTAACCCTCTAGGCCTATCAGCCATAGAGAGAATTACTCAGTTACAAAAGCTTTCAGCTAAGTGGAAAGCACTGAACAGACAGTAAGTGGACAATAAGGAACAATAGAAAGCTGAAATTTGAAAGCAGAAGGGAATGAGTAAGTGTCCTCACAAAAGAGGAGCGCAATTGAGAGTCAATTGTCTAGAGTAGTACTCCTGGCATCCTCACTTCCAGGAATAATGGGGAGAAGCAAAATGCTTTAAGCACTCCAGGGAGGGATCCCATTACAGCTAGCACCATGCATTTAGCATTATTTGTGTTGTGATGAGATCTGGAGCAAGAGAAGGCTGTCTCTGGTATGTGGGGCCATAGGCACTACACTTGTTCATTCTGAATAACATGAAGCTGGATCAGGCCAAGCCTAGGAGCTGGAAAACATAAGATCCTGTAAAGACSAAGAGAGAAAAGTTTCTTGCTCAAGGTGTGAACTCAGCAGGATAGCAGTGACTTGCCTCATGAGAGGTGGCGTCATCTACCTCCTGACAAGCTTCTACCAACAGACTTAAACTCTCATTTAGAAAGAAAAATGCAACCTTGCTCACCATCTGAAAGTTTTATTAATATCTTGACCACAAAGGAACAATAGACATCAAGGATCTATAGAGGTGATGATTTATAAAAAGGTGGTATTACATATTGAAAACAAGTGTCTAAATTTCACACTACCTATTTGAGTATGTACTATTCACCTTAACACACAAGGCAAACCTCACATGAGGGAAGATGAGGTTGGAGACCTGGTCCAAGTTGGCAACTTTGACTGAGGTTTCAGTGTTCAGAGCTCTGATAAACTTGCACCTCACTCCAAACAATAACTAGAAACATAGGCTGGAATAGAGAAATGACCAGAGCAACAAGTTAGGTAGACTAACTGTCAGGGATTTCAAAAGCTACATAAGACTTACAAAGGTTTTAGAAGTGTTGGAACCCAGCTTTCAAGTCCTAAATCAAAAGCTTACTGCAAGTCCATGCACTACAAATGTCTTTGCTCCTCTGTGGAAAAAGCAGTGATTTCTTTTGAGATGACATTTTAAATAAACCTTTTAAAGGCTTTTAATGGGGTCTGTATTTTTGTGAAAATATTAAGTAAAATGAAATAAATATAACTGGCATGTTTCAGGAATTATTAAAGCAGGACAATGAATGATTCCTAAAATGTATTTTTCTCTTATCTGAAAGGCAAAACTAATAGCAGATAATAAGAATCCAGCGTGTCTCTTATTGTTAGCTGACTTGGTAAAAGCTGCACCATTTACTCTCCAATCATTTCTTTAATCACACTCTGCACATAGCTGGGTTCATTGAAACATGTCATAATGTTTCATTAATTATGTCACATGTAACACAGTAGGCCAAATTTTTGAAAGGAGTAACAGGTGAATAATTTTCCCCTATGAATTTTGCAAAATAAATGTAATACCTAATCTTACTAGAGTTTGCAGAGGAGTTAAGCTCTTTTCTATATTCTCATTTATGTTCCTGACTAGCATAAGTGAAATAGGGACATATTCTTTCTTTCTTGACAATTTATTCCTGGGGAAATCAATTTTCCTACTAGTGCTGAATAACATTGTATAAGACAACAAATTTATCTCTCATCTTACGAATTCTTGAAAACTGCCATTACATGAGATTTAGAAGCTTACAAAAGTGTGTCTGCAAATTGCTACTGTGCTTATTTTAGGGCATGATAAGGGAAGTGATAGTCCACCATGGTAAAGCCAGAACTAGAAGGGCAGAAGGGTGGGATGCTAGCCCTGAGCTAACTGCTTACAGAGGAATTTGTGGGTGGTCCAGCCTCTCTTTTTGCTTTTGCTGCTATGAAAGCAGCAAGGGCGTTGCACAAGCAGGACCATGTAGGCTTTTCTAATTAGAGACCTCTTGGCCCTGTGTCCTACTTTATAGTATGATCCTCTCTTCACTTTCCCAGTGAATCCATGGCTTCTCTTAAGGACGCTACGTGAATGACTTTGTGCTACCTTGACAATGACTCTTGTGGRCTTTTCCTCCATGTTCTTGTCCTTATAGTTATTAGTTGTTTAGTTATTTATCTCTCTCTGTCTTCTAGTGTCTCATCCCTGAGCTTTGCTAGGTATATCTTGGCAGTAGAAGAAGGCAGTGAGATCTCGCTCTGTGCACTGACCAAAACCTGCATGAGCGCCTCTTGCTGACACCAGCCCTCCTGGCGCACATCTGGTGGCTCACGTTGCTCTGCCACCCAGCTGAGTGGATGCTCTTTGGGAAATAAGCAGACTGCAAAGTGCTATTGAGATTGTTGATTTCTGCCTCTTCTCTACTGTTTGCCCTCCCTCCCCTGCTCCCCTTTCTCTCCCTTTCCCATCCTGTGTCTGGCTCTATCCATAAGCCTAAATCTAGAAAGAATCAGAGCAATATTAAAGTTTCTTAGTTTGACTTAAAATTGCATTATCCATCTGCCGAAGATGATGTGGTAAGACAGCAAGGGACTGAAGAAAATGTGATGGTGAGTGCAAGTGGGGGATCGGGGGCTTAATAAGGAATAGGAACAAGGGAGTTTAAAAAGTAGAAATATCCTGGGAGCTAGCTGCAGGGAAAAGAAAAGAAACCAGGCAGAAGAGTAGTGAGTTGTGAGGGAAGGTGCTATTAGCCAGAGGAGAGAAGCCAGATAAAAAAAATGCAAGAAAAGTAAGAAGATCAAAGGAATATGTTAGGAAGGAGAAATATGGTAAAAGGGGAGTTACAGTAATAGCAGTAATAATTACATGAAAAGATTGCATAAGTAATAAACACTTAGAATGGCTACACTGAGAGAGAATTTATGTGTGGACAAAACCCAGGGAATGTGAGGGGAAAAAAGAATGGAATTATAAAAGAGGGATGAGAAAAGAAACAGATAAATTTTATGTTTAAAGACAGCATCCTGTAAAATTAGAATTTACACACTCCACCATATCTTTCAATAGCTTTTGACACTGGCCAAAGGGAGTAACATTAATTTGTAGGTCTTATGAATCAAATGTACCATGTGGCAAGTGCTGAAATATTGCAGTGAAGATCAGTGTTAAAATACTGAGATTCAAACACAAGGAGGGGACGTTGTGCAGGGCATTAATTTCTCTGAGCCACCCCCTGCACAAGACATAAGGAAAGAAGCACAGACAGCTTTAGACATAATTTTTATGTCTATTTTGACATTTAAGTGAAGCAATGCTGATGTAAAAGTTCAATTTCTCTATTATACAACACTTATCAAACTTTAAGCAGAGCAATTTGAAATGTCAGGATAATAAACCATGAAAAATAAGAATAAATATTCAACACCTCAGAGTTTATTACAGGATTACACAGCTCTGCATTAGAAAAAAAATAGCATGCATATCTGTTGAGAGAAAAATGTAGAGGCTAGTAATCAGATCTGGGACAACCTGCCTCTTTAGACATGAACCCTACGTCTAAGGACTAACTCATAGCCCTAGCTGAGAGCTTCCTGAATTCTGAAAATATAATTATTCATGAATATAAGAAGGTTATATGTGAACTGAAAAGCTCCTGATGGCTAGAGTGTTTCACAGAGAAGGAGGGAGTAGCAGAGTATATAGAAGAACACAGTACTGCCTCCAGATGACAAGTGACATTTGTTGGTTGCAGTAGCTCGGAGTCTAGTTCTAAGTTTTCAGTTTTTAACCTCACTAAGGAAGCAAACCAAATAAAGATCTATTCTTAATGATGGTTAACTAAAGCCTTCTTCATAAACTTTTCCATACCYGTAAAATCTACTGGTAATTTAAAAGAGTTCTTTGCCTAGTGTTATACAAACCATTTGATGGTGGTTAATTTTGACTTGAAATTGCTACTGAAAATGTAATAGAAAGAAAAGTTAGAGAAGAGCTATCTTTGCAATTACATGTCCAAATTATCCATAGTATATCAATAGTCTTCTCTCCCAAGCTCTTGTTATTGAATCTTTTTTCCACCCCCACCCTCTATTACTTACACGTATTCCTCCTACTTGCTCACCTTCTACTCTGCTTTCTATATGGCTTCAGAAAAGATTGCAGTTGATCCTTCTCATCTGGTTCCAGAACCATTTGATCTTCTTCTTTTCCAAATTCCCAATAACCTATGTCATCACAGCTGCTCAGAAACTGAGACCTACAAAAAACAGGGAGAGATCATCTTGGGTTGGAGGGAGTATGCCATAGAAATAATGAAGCTTCCTGATTTGTTCTSTTCTCTTAGGATGTTTACTTGTTACCTACTGTCTTGAAACAGCAATGCTGTTTTGCTTATAAACAGCAAATTGATCAGCAATTAATAAAAACTCTAGCAAAGATGTAGGATTAAGAAAATAGGACTAAGTTTAGAAAATTTCTCATCTACTTGGCTTTTGGCAGGACACAGAGGCTGATCTGCAGCACAGAGTGTTAGCTGGAATTATTAGTATTAGTTTAAGTTTAAAACACTAGCTTTTAGGCATCTGGCTTGTATACAGACATCAAGCTAGACAAGCTAGAGAGCAATTATCTCATTTTAAAATATATGCTTTTATCTGACCTACTCTAGACTTGCTGTTTGTACTGATAAGGGACTTGAAGCTGCCTAGTGCAATTTGAGATGCCTACATGTATTCCACCAGCTGTCATACTGGGAAGAGCTGCAACATCCCCTTTTCCCTAGGGCATCTCAGATGCCACTGAACATCTATGTCTAGTCAATGGCCAAATCAAGGAAAAAAGATGTTGCACAGTTAAGTCTCTGTCTTAATGAAAATCTGAGTCTGCACTTTTAGTCAGTAATGGTACTAGTCACCATTTATCAGTGCATCACCACTACAGAAGCATCCATATGTTCAGTGGTCTTTGGATTTATTTTGTTTTCACTGAAATGAGTTCAGTGTATTTATAAGGGACAATCTCTTTCTTGTGGGAATAAAAGGCATTAATTTCACAGCAAAAGCTGCAAAAGAGCTAATGAGTATTAACTAGCTGTTTTTAATATTTAGATGAAATGAAACTTTTGGAATTTGAAATTTCTGAAAATAATTGGCTTTCTATTTGCTGAATAATGAGGTTTTGGACTAACCAATTTGAAACATTGGGAATAAAAGAAAGCTAAAGTTGTATATTTGGGGAAGACATTCTCTGAAGTCATCAATACTCATATTCAAAGAGTCTACACCATCTGCATAAAAGCTTTGCTTGCATGTGTACCCTTCCAGGTATACCAGAAACTGACCATCACAGACACAAAGATATTAAAGAATAAAACATCATACAAGCTACACAGAGAAATTTCCCCAAACAGTTTTTATTTATCCTTGATAATTCTAGCACCATGGTGAAACAGGTGAGCATTTGTGAAAGTTGACAAGCTGGTTAAAGAAGATGTATGTTGAAGTCTGACTTATGAGAGATACTCTAAACAACAAAGGAATAAGGTTTGGCGGGTACAGTTTGATAAAACAAGTCAAATAAAGATAAATTAAAGGTTAAGATTAAAGCAAATATATTATCAGTCTAYATCTTGCTTGCCTTGTAATTAGTCTCCCATGACTTCAATGGGTAAAGTTCTGTAGCTATAATAAGAACCAACTCATATTTCAAGCCCTAAGAAATAAAAAACCTACCTGATACTTTTTAATTTTTAAATGAAAATTGTTATTGCTAAAATCATCTTTGCCACAATCCCAAATCTGTATTGATATGAACACATACAGCAACACTCCATGTCTCAGCTGTGAGATGGTATAGGTCAGTATGAAAACTAACTTATTCAAATAAAATAAATCATACAGAATAGGATATATGAAAAGAAATAAAGCACTGCAATAGTACCTCTCTCTTTCATCCAGAGAGGAAAAAAACAAGATTAATTCTTCTAAATCTTGACTTCAACTCCTCACATGCGACCTTTAAATGGCTCCCTAGCCACAGTACAAACTGCCTATACTGATTCACAACACTTTAACTCTTCATGTATTTCATTCTTCTTTATACATCCACTCAGCCATGTTGCCTGTGGTAATAAAGATGATCTGGAAGCATTTCCCACTGCTCTTCTTCATCCTTTTCTCTAATGTTGATCCATGGTTTATTTGGGGCATTTATTTATAGATCTGAAGTTTTAGAAAATTTGTCCTACCATATATAAGGAGCAGAGGGATGAGAAACAAAAAAATCCAATGATTAAAATAAAAGGAGGTATTATTTGATAATTAAGTATGAACTCCTTGAAGCAGTTTTGCTGCTTAGATGGGAATGAATGGGAGAAAAAAGGGCTGTATGGTAATAATTAATAATGTATATCATTTAAAAATTAACTTTGTTAATTACCTTTCAATTACCATTTATCTTTCAATTTCATCTTTCAGGCTGACGTTCTGTTTATATATCATTGACTTGTTTCAAGAAACTTGACTTTTTTTTTCTAGGACGCCTACAGTCACGAGTTTATTATTGGTAAGCTGAAATCATTGTCTTATCAATAGTATCTTACTTTCCTTCTGTGCTCCTCTGCCTCAGGCTGACAAACAAGAAAAAGGAAATTCCTCATTACACAGTTTTCATTAAGCAGTGAAAGTCTTTGCTGGTTGTGGATTTTATGCTTTTATATGTATTAAGAAAGATATGAACTCATGCACCAGAGTTATCAAACACAATGGATGGTGACATCTTCTCAAATGACATCTGAACCAGTCATCTGAAAACTCTTCATAACTGATGGAGAAAAGTAGCTAAATTAGGACTCAGGTCACCTCATCCTAAAATAAATGTCTAAAATAAGTCAGGAGAATGATTGTCTACAATGGGAACACAGGATGAATCCATCAAATATAGCCCTCTAAAGATAGATGAGGTGAGTCTTAACCTGTAATGTAATCAGGAAATCCCTGAAACACTTGTCAGTGGAAAATGGTAGAATGTCCCGGTGAAGATTTTTATATGCTTATTTCCATAAATTTCTCAAGGCATCCATTTCTGGATGAATGATTTCTGGATGTTGCTGGAGGCAGGATATTGGGACACATGGACCTTTATCTGGACAAATACAGCAAATACACTGTCCCTTGTATTCTGCATTTCAGGGATGGCTGGCATTTGGTTGTCAGGATCCCAAATATAGCTATCATGCCATATGATGTCCGAGGAGATGTATTGATTTAGTAAAATCTACGACTTGCTAAGACTGAATCTGGTACCTAGCAGTGCATCTTCCYAGCACCTTCCTGCAATGGAGTGATGGCCTTCTGTGGGGAAAGTACTCCTTGCTCCCAATCAATTTGTTCCTCATGGCTTTTTGCATTATAATACAGCGTGGTCTCAGAAGTAAATGCAAAACTGCAGAATCCATGAAACTGTTTTATGTGAGCATGAAACTTTGATAGTTGTAGTATGTTATTTAATTTAGATGACAGGAATGGAAGTATGTATCCATRCATAGGAATACATCCATCCATCCATAGAGATGAATGCATGAGAACTATTTGGGCAGACATGGGGAGCTAGGAATTGTGTTCACGTTGGAAAATTATTTCAGAGAATAAGTGATCTAATGATTAAGTCAGAGAAAACTGAGACAAACACAGCAGTATTATTGCGGTACTTCAACCTGTAGCTGTAATAGAAATACAGATGAAAAAGTCAAGCCAGCAATTTGTGAGCAAAACTGAGGAAGCTTGAATTCCTGGTTCTCTGTCACATGTGGATTCTCTGGTGGATAGCTTTGAGTTTGTCCTTTTTGATTTTTCACTGGAGCCCATCTGCAGGAGAAACATGAATCCATTTTCCTTTCATCCAAGCCATCTATACTTCTAGAGGTCCCTTCCAACCTTAACCACTCTGTGATTCTGTGATTATTTTTCTTTATCGTTTATTCACTCCCTTATGAAATTTGGGTGAAAGTAGATAAAAGTTTTAAAGTAATTAAGGTCACATAGTTAGAGAAATATATAATTGGTACAGCTGCATGCATCTAGTTTCCTCAAGAATTCAGGCTACAAAATAAGTTGAGAAGCTAGTGTACTCTTTGACCCTATAGAAATGACTCTACATTGCCCAGTCCTCTGCCTCTTGCTCCTTCACACAGGAGCTGTGAACTGATCTCAACACATCTTTCCTAAAAAAAAATATTCCTTTTTCTCAGACCCCTTAACTGTGCTGTGCTTGCAAAGAGAATTGGTGGATTTCCAGCTCAGTTAGTTTTAATAGTTCTGCACTAGCAGGAGCTCACCTGACAACCTTAAAATAAATTACACCAAGTATTTTGGCTCACTTGTGTTTTAATTTCAGTGCATGAGATTAAAATC
Source organism: Nothoprocta perdicaria (assembly GCF_003342845.1). Taxonomy (NCBI): domain Eukaryota; kingdom Metazoa; phylum Chordata; class Aves; order Tinamiformes; family Tinamidae; genus Nothoprocta; species Nothoprocta perdicaria. Next base: position 624,883 of record NW_020454805.1, read on the forward strand.
AAGTAGATTTATCATCGATAGAGGACAATTGTTCTCTCTCTTTCTTAAAAGTCTGGTACTGTGCACTGAGAACTAGAGGGCATTTTGATCTTACATCCTCTTACATCAATGTAACTCCCAGCTTGTTTGAGGTCTGCTTCTTATCTCTGCAAATTAAAAAAGGGGACATGCTTCCTTTGATGGTGCAGGAGCAGTGGGATATGAATCATCTCTCTAGAGAAAGTTTTGAGCTGTTTGAGACCCGTCATGCTTTCTTCAGGTTCATATGGAACACAGTGGAGACTGTCATCCAGAGCAGATAAGGAAGGAGTAAGCATGTATTATAAAGTCTAATTTTTAAATATTACCCTTAACAGGGTGATGCCAGCCACATTCAGTCCAGGACAAGGTCCTATGTTTTGCTTGCTGACTTTACACTTTTCTTCAGACACAGACACACAACTTCTTAGGTCATTGGGGACCTATTTTCCCAGAATATCACTTTGTCCTTCCTGTGGACTGTTTTCTTGGTCTGCTGTACTGCAGAYATCGCAAAGGGTCCCACCCCTGGTCCTCATACTCTTGGCTCTCTCATGAGCTTGGAGACTCCTTGRATCTGTGTAGCTTACCTCCACTGCAGCTGGATGGTGAAGTGCCTCAGGCCTCCAGCTTTGTTTCCACTTGTGGTGTGAGCAGGTCCAGGGCAGCCCTCTGCTGTGGTGGCACTCRGATATTTCCTGCTCTGAGTCCTTTCTCTTCTGCTGTTGGCCACCAGYCAGGGCCGGATGAAGAGGTCACTGAAATCTCACCTGGTCCTGAATAGATGTTGCCTCTCTGCACATGCAATTCAAACTGGTGCCAATATATTGGAGTTATTTCCTCAATAATTAAAACTACCCTTTTTGCCTAAGAGGATATTTTTTCTAAGACATGTTCTGCACATTWCCAGATATCTGTTGCATGCTCTAGGTCCAGATGTCAGGGCAAGCTCCACTTAGCCATTGCTTGAATGAGCATAATTCATAAAATAATTTTTTTGCATAAATTCTTTTCTGCAGAATCTGTTGTACAGTACCTGCTGTATGTAGYTGGGGTTAGTAGGAACCCCTGGAAATCATCTAGTCCATGTGTTGCTGTGGGGTTATTTGCAAAATAAATAATTTAAATTTTCTCTTTGTTTGTAAAAATAATTCTAATTGCTGGAAAAGCCTGAAGTTATCTTTCTGCTGATTAAAAACAAGCAATCATTTGATGTTTGAAAATTGCTGTAAAAGTCTTAAGTTATCTTTCTGCTGATTAAAACCAAGCAATCATCTGATGTTTGAAATACCACATTAACCCATGTCATTTATTATAACAGATTTTATTGTCATTTTTATAGATAAACAAAAATCAATTTGTATTATCTGATATTCAGGTCTTCACTCACTGTCCTCAATTGAGGATGCCCTTTAACTTAGCAAACTCAGAAGATGAACATAGCTAAGGTATGAGTAATAGTAATTAAGAATAATGAGCAAGTTTAGTTTCAGTCTTGAAAGTTTTATCAAATCTCTAACTAAATCCATAGATAAAGTACAATTGTAGCTTCAAGCAAAATATTATTCAACAATAGATAAATAGATAGATGGGTAGAAAATATAAAAACATTAAATAGTTACCTTTTATACAGCATCTGTTTCCACTTTGGCAGAAAATACAAAATTCAGGATATAAATTCCCTCATGTTATGTCAGTTAATAAAATTAAACTTCTAATTTGACAGATAAGAGGATAAATGGATGAGTAGAAATATATGTTACTTATAAAGAATATATTGTCATGTAAGAATAAAGCAATAGATGCTGTACATACATCTTTATCTTTAATAAACGTGTTGTCATGTATTCACATTATGCCTTTTGAAAACATTTGAAAACAAGAATCCCATTCTTTTCAACAGTCTACAATGTTCTACAAGGCTGACAATGTTCAATATGTAGTCTCATTTGGTGATGCAAATACAGCTTTTCAGATTGCATTCTACCTCTCTTAGAGGAAAAAAAAGTGATATATCTCTAATTTCCGTGTTTAYCAGGCATGCATTATATGCTTTGGCTTTGTCTGAGAAATTCTGAAGAAAGATTTTCAAATTTTCAAATATACTTTTTCTTTTCCTCTTTTTCTGTGTTTTTTTTTTTAAAGCCATGCATTTCCCTTAGAATATGCTGTGTAAAATTTCTTATCAGCATACAGAAAAGTTCATTATTCAATTAAAATCTTGTCAAGTACTTAGAAACAAGAAAAAAAAATGAAAGCAAATTCAGATTTTAATCTCATACACTTGAGTTTCGTTCTCTGTAAAATATCAATTTTATATTATTCTTGTTAGGGGCTTTCAGAAGGTCTCTAAATAAATGTGCATTTGTATATATATTTATAAATATGCATATACATGACATAATATTATGACAGTAGAGCCATTAGCCAGGTAGCCTACTGGCTACCTCATGGCCAAAGCCTCATGGCTTTGGATTTTGTCAGTTTTTAAATATTACGGAAAAAATCTCATGGACACTCTGTCTTAGAGCAGTTTATTTATTTGCTCTTTTAATTGTAAGAWTAACCTAAATCACCTCAGCAGAATGAGTTTCCTTACTTTATCCAGGTTGAAAAAAATTAAAAACTGTTTCCTCCAGAGAGCTTAGCAGCAATATTTTTGGACTCTTTTTTTTTTTAATTATTTCAGATGTTTACAAGTCAATAGTCAGAATCACAAATATAGTTAGCTGTTCTTAAAATGATCAGATTTTAAAACCTACAGTAAAGAATGGCTCATTTCTTCATGATGATTTTGTATGTGGTGTAAGAGAATGCCACTTCTGCAGAAACTCATACTATTAGCTCCTTGTCAGCCTGACATCATCTATTTAATGCTACTTGTATCCTTAGTTTCTATTTAATCCAATCCTTCTCCTTTTGCATCTTCTACAGCACTACCAGTAGCACTGATCTCCCAGAAACAATTTTTTTTCTTTAATTCCTAACTAGTACATCTACTTTTGCAGGACCCTGCAAGGTTTGCAGGATTAAACCATCTAATGGTTTAGCTAAAAAGGGTAGATTTCAGCATGTTCTTTAGCAGTTTCATGGGCCAAATAAGGTCATGTATAAATGCATACTGATGTTTCAGYGTGAGGTAGAATGTAATTTTAACACTGCTAAATATTAAATTCCYGCAATCCTTACTGACTAGAGAGTGAGAGCCACAATGTCAAAGTCTCTGGACTTTGTTTCAGTCAGGTCAGGCTCCAGCTGAGATACAGGGCTATGTTACTGCAGATGTAGAAAGCCATATCAGCAGTCCACCTGATCTGGAACAGCCAAAAGTGTACAAATGTACAGACTAAACTCTTATCTTTGTGCAAGATACCACTGCTAAAAATAAACAGACAAACTCAGCAAGTTCCCAGTCCTCTCTATATACTGTATTTACAGAGAGCAGCTGTAGTTGAACTACATTTTTTTTGTGACTGTAACCTCCAGGTAAAGTTTTCCCTTCCACCTGGCATCTGCAGGAGTCAGATACTATCACAGGGCCTTGTGCTGCCTCTCACTGGAAAAGTAAGTGATGACTTTCAACTCAATGGCTAAATTTAACACAGCCAAGTAAGATGAAATCATGGGATTTCTTCAATTCTTCTGGGAATGCTGATATTTGATTGTTACAGGCTCATTTTCCATACCCTCACCAGAGGCATACTTTATTCCGACAACGAAGTTGCCCCAAACCCTCCACCAAACCTCTTAATGTAAAGGCTACAGTGCTGAAAGGACCTTTTCTTACAGCTGAACTTTCCCCTAGACAAATGCTAACAAGAACAAAAATACAAAAATTACCTTGCTCATACTCCTGGTGCTCTCCTGGCTATTGACAAGAGAGAAAAGAAAACCTTCTAATTGATATAAATCATTACATGCTGTATTTCCTGCACTGCTAGAAGTAGGGCAATACGAAACCTCCACTGTTCASAGCAATAAAGGAAAATGGAGTAATCTCAGCCTCCTATTGTCCTCTTCAGTTTCTCACTGAATTTCTTCATGAATGTAAATTAGTATTTCTCTGAGTTCCAGTTTTTCCTTCAAGTCTCATGGAGGTATGGCAGTATCACCTGATTATTTGATTTTTGCTATGATTTTTGTTTTTAGCGACTTAATTTCCACTCAGACAGAGAAATTTGCTTCTCCTGCTCAAAATACAGAACATCTGTCAGAAAAGAAGTATAATTCTTGCAACACAAAAGATACCTCAGATTTGATTGCAAGGGTACTTTTGTATGAATAAAATCACTCAAGTACAAAGGTATTAACCAAAGCTTTGTATACTATTAAAATGATTGATTGATGGTGATGACTGATTATTGCTGTGCATTAATGCCTGAATATCTRTCCTGCATAAATAGCATATTTGGTTCGTTAGATAAGAAAAATGGTTTTCGATCTGTATGACCGATCCWGTTGCAACGTGTAAAGTCTTTTCACTGTCTTTGCTTTGTGTTGAACTGATCCTAAAAGTAAAATGGAATGTCGTTGCTTTACAAAACCCTCTACCCTTGTGTTGCATAAATTTTCAAACAAGCAGAATAGTGTCTTTTATTGCTGCTTCCCTAGTTGTTGAATATACTTATTTTCAGTTATATATACATACTGAAGGGTCATTTGGAGGAGACAACATGCATTAGTATGTGGCTATAGAAACATTGTGAATATCTATTGTGAAAGCATACAATCATAGAATAGTTAGGACTACTAGAAACCTCTGGAAATCACCTGGTCCAGCTCCCCTGCTCATGCAGGGTCTGCTAAAGAAGGCTGCCTAGGGCCTTGTCCAGTCACTCTCTGTTTATCTCTAAGGATGGACACTGAAGCCTTTCTGGGCAACCTGTTCCAGTATTTCACCATCCTCCCACCAGTCTCAGCTCTCTCCGCCTCTCCTCCTATGAGAGATGTTCCAGTCCATTAATTACCTTTGTAGCACTTCACTTGACTTTCTCCAGTATATTCATCTCTYTCTTGTACTAAGTAGCCCAGAACAGGACACAATACTGCAGATAGGGCCTTACTTGGGCTAAAGAAAGGGGAATGATCACTTTCCCTGACCTGATGACAACTCTTTCTTTTGCAACCTAGGATGCTGATGGCATTCTTTCCCATGAAGTACACTGCTGGTCCATGTTCAAAATATTGTCCACCAGGACASTCAGATCCTTCTCTTCAAAGCTGCTTCAGGTAGTCAGCTCAAGCCTGTACTAGTGCATATGGTTCCTCCCCAGGTGCAGAATTTTGCAATTCTCTTCACTGACTTCATTGCTCTTGGCCCATCTTTCCAGTCTGCCAAAGTTCCTCTGAATGTCAGCATAAATATCTGGTATATCAACCACTCCTTACAATTTTGTACCATCTGCAAAATTGCTGAAGGTATATTTGATCTCATAATCCAGCTCATTAATGAAGATGTTAAATGGTATTGGCCCAATGGATACCTTGTAGACTGGCCTCCACCTAAACAGTGCTGCTGATCTGAGCTAAGCCATTCAGCCTATTTCCAATGCATGTCATTTTCTGCTTGTCTAGCTCATCCTTACCAGTGTGTCTAAGAGGATATTATGGGAGACAGTCAAAAAACTTACTGAATTAAAGTAGACAATATCATTGCCCTCATCCCACACACCAAAGAAATTAAATAATAACAAAGTTTCAATAAACAGCTGTTCTGAGACAATCAGTCATCCTCTTAGTCTTTCTCAGAACTTAGAAATATTGTAGGTATCTGCAAGCTACACATTCTATTACAATGTTTTCTTAAACTCACATACACTTTAATCACAAAATTAGAGASAGCCTGGAATGATTGCTACTTGAAAAATACAATGTTTGTCTAGTAGTTTTTCTTCCATTCTTGAAGTATATTTTAGCACTAAGCAGAAATTCTTGAAGAGCAGAAATACATATCTATTAGTTATTGCATATCCCAAAATTTTGAGAAAGAGGCTGTAACTGTTCTGTACCTAGTCATGCCTACAAATAATGATAAAAAAGGTTTTTTTTTTTGTCTTTAGTGCTACAAATAATAAAATGACAATCTTTAATCCATATGCAAAGCCTATCTGCAGTATTGACCTATATGATATTTTACACAGATTTTCTATTTTCTCCAATRAAATAGAGTCTCATTGTCTATGATGTAAAATGAGAAGAGAATCTTCTTCCTTTAGATTAATCTGTAGGATGCAGAACTGTTTACTCCATGTATTTGAATTTAAATTGTCCTTCTAATCATTCTAAATCTCTGTAAAATCCCTTGGTTGGATCTTTTATTTCCCTTACACTAGCTAAAGCCCATGTTCTCTAATTCAGTAGGTTCTCAGATAAAATGTGGTTTGAATTGATGAGATGTGGCAAAGCTGCTTAGTTCAAAATATAGACTAGACAGAAACCTCTTATGGTAAATGTAGTAATAAAGRTTTTCAGTGAAATAAATGTTTTAGAAATCTTTTGAAATCTAAATCAGTTAAGGTTTAATGAACTCCTGTTTACTGCTTTGCCAGTGTGGTACTCTATTAAAATGGACAGGGACAGTCGGGATGTCAAAAACATAAGAGGAGAGTCTTCTCTCTCCTTTTAAGTCTTCTTTTGCCATTGTCCAATTTGTACTGTGAATGTGAGAATTCTTCTAGGCTAGGTCATACATACTATCCATCCGTATGTATATACACACTTATAAACTACACTACGTAATCCATACTTTAATCTTAGCTATAGGATTCTCACTTAACTGTCTGCAGTGACCCACCTTGCAGTGAGCTTGTCACCAAGCTGCTTAGCTGTGCTTCTTTCTCTCTCTCTAAACTCCACTCCAGAAAGGCAAACATGTTGTAACAKATATTTTACAAACAAGAATGACAAATGAACACTTTTATCTGTGCTTTTTTAGATCTTTTGTCTATTACCAGTGCTTCCAACATTTTCTTGTGACTTCTTGTCACCTCATTTTTTACTAGTCATTCCCATCCTGGTGTTCCACATGCATCTTCTCTGGCTGTTTCTTGCAAAACTCCTTGATATTCATAGATGCTCTGATGGTCCAAATGAGAAGGTTACTTTTTTGCTTATCTGAATTATGTAATATGATGAGAATAAACTCTGTAATATTTTTACTGCAGGTTTCTGAAWGTTTTGGTTGGGATGAAAACTAGGTTATCAATTGGTATCTACTGTACRTGAAATGCTTAAATTTGTGTGAGAAAATTAAGCTGCGGAGACTTGCTCATTATCTTGAAAATTATCTTGGAGATGTAGCATATAGAGGACTTGGAATATTAGTCTGTCAGACTCCTGTATGTTACCTTATTCTATAAACATAACAAAGATATATAGTCGCTTTGTAAATAGTCAAAAAGGGGATGGGAAATTGAAGACTACCTTGAAATTATAAAAGGAATAGAGTGAATTGGAGTTTATTTGGATACAGGGGTTTAATGTTGGCTTGTWTAATAATAATAACAGCAAAATAATAATAATTGCACAGTATTTTCATTAAAATGGATCATTCTAGTGAAACATTGAGTTGTATTAAGTAATTAATGGTTTGCTAGTACTTTGCTACTAGAAGATAATATTATAATTCACATTCTGCAATAATTTGAAGATTAAATCAATAACAAGGAAGTAAGTATTTWTATCCCTTTAGATTATCTCATAATTTAGAAGAAATTGAAATTTGAAAAGAATAATCATCAGCTCCAAATCATCAGCTCCAACATAACGTTCTAACAGCAGTCAGATTCTCATAGGCAATTTCAATCTGGGGGCCCGTCTGATGAAATAGATCCAGGTGCTTGAGGCTTCTTTAATAGCAGATTTAAGTTTACATTCTGTGGGCATGAACACAGTTGACTTCAATAGTGGGCAATCTCCTGAAAGACAAGTGGCTGTCAAGTCCTGCTGGGAATCCCACAGTGACTCTTTTCAGAAAATTATTTACTCTTAGTAGGATCCAAACCACAGAGATTTTAAAGAAGACTGACAAGTCCTGTCATTTTTGGTCATTGCTAAAATGTGAAGACCAATTCATTTCAGTAAAGAGAGGCAGGGGAGATGTTTCCTTAATGGGGTTAATATCCTCCCATTGAGGAGGAAGTTCATATATAAACATATGACTGGATGCTGCTGTACAAACCATGGGCTATTGTGTTGGTATCTGCATTATTTATGGGAATGGAAATCGCAGCTTTTTATACAAGTAGAAAGGATGTGACGTCCTTATAAAAATATGCTTGCACTCCTATACTTCATCCATTACTTTTACTCTTAGAATGATTTTCCCAGAGCCTTTTGATGTCAATGGGAGCTTTGCCAATGACTTTAGCTCAGTTTGGATCAGATCTATTGTTTTATAGTGTATTACACAGAATATGAATTACTAAGAACCTACTGAAACAGTTTTTTCCATCTCTCCTTAGAAACAAATGAAACTCATAGCTTTTGAAATTGCACACATCCCTCTATGCCTGAGGTTCAGTTGTAGGCAGAGACCCTAAAATATGTGATTTATGTTCACAGTCAGATACTTAGTCATTTAAATAATTGGATCTGTGTATACAATTTACTATGACTGTAAAATATGCATGCATGAATTTGGCAGCTGCAAAATGAACTGGCAAAACAGGATGTTATCCTTTCATATTATGGCCCTTGCAGCATGTGATTTACCTATTTACAAACAAGTTGTAGTAGGCAATTAATATCGCTATGCTTGAAGCTGCAACAAGGCTMCTAATAAGTGGCGAGCATAACATTTTACTCCATTCTGGGTAAATGAAAGAGCTATTAAATGAGTCTTTCTTTTGAAATAGATGAAACATAACACTCTCTGAAACCACAAGCCTGCTGAGGAACCTTAAGTATACTGCCAGGTTCACTGTGCTCTGACTGCAAACATACTGGCAATGTGATGGTTTTGATTGCATCTGTATGTGAGCACACATGTGAGAAAAGGAAGACAAAGGAAAAGCAGAGAGATTCTCCAAATAAATAGAAAATTTTTGTATGAATCTGAGAAGCAAAGGAAAAGGGGAGAAAAGTATATTTGGTGATGGATGCTGGTGAAATTTGGTTTAGAATTATAAGAAAATAAGCATTTGTCTGTTGTCTGTCTTTACTAAGAATAAAAAAGTGCAAAATCGGGAACCATTTGACGCCAACACCATTTTTTCCTTTTTCAGCCACATTTCTATAAAATTACATTTCTATAAAATTTAAAAATTTCTATAAAATTGTTGGTTTTGGTTCTCAGATGGTAAACAATGTATTGTTTATCATGTTCTTAAGGTGTATCTGTCACATTAACAGAAACAATAGAAAATGTCTGATTTTAGTCCTAAGATGCCTATTGGGTATTATCTTTATTAGCCACTTCAGCTTTATCCTAATGGAGTACTTGGTCTTGGAAACTTTCAAGTTTAACCTGTTAGGAATAAAATCCATTCACTCACAGATCCAAATGAGCGGTTATTTGGCAAAGAACAGTCTGCTCCAAAGCTGTGATTACACAGACCTTTTTCTGTAGCAATTCAAGCTTTAGAAAGCTTCCACTCCAACATCTCAGCACGTGCTATGCTCAGACTCATATTGCATCATCCATTGTGCTGTCATAGCTCTTGTGTTGTCATATGAGCAGATATAATAGGAGTCTGAGGAAGATGAAATTTCTTCTTTTTCTGTTTGCTAGATAGCTTTTCTGTTTGTTCAGTTCTGCTGACACAAGAAATTGCAGTGAGCAGGAATAAGCAAGTGTGGGAGGCAATTTCAGAGCTGCCCCAGCAACACTGGTGCAACACATATGTTATCACTACCTGCAGTGCAAAGATGGCACCTGCATACCTCTTATGCTTGCAAGAGTTGCAGCAGGAGTAAAAGTGGCCCTACTATTTGAATCTCTCAGCACTGAGAGCTGTATTTTGGAGTACAAGGATCTTAAAATGAGTAACTCTTTCCAAAATCACATTGGCAGGGATCCTATTTTTTTCAGACTGAGAATTGTCTGTTTTGCAAAGATACAAAGCTGCAGTGCAGTTCATCATAGTTCACCATTTGCAAGGTTCTTGTGACTGTTTAGAGAAATGAAGGAAAGTAATTTTCTCTGTGCTTATCCATTATCTTGCATATGCACGAAAATGCAAAGAGCCCGTCTGAGTAAAATTTAGTGTCTGATTTGTGTCATTTAATATGAAACATGTTATTGTTTCATTTTGCTACTCCAAATTCTAATAGAGTRGACTGTCAGTTTTTCGTGGATGGGCTACCTCAGCTGCAGATAAACAGGACTGCTGATGCAAAGAATCTCAGTCTGCATTACTATACGCTAGTTCTGAATCAGAAACACCACCAAATCTGTTTTTTTTTTTTTTTTTCTGCCTCAAGACCATTGTGGCAATATTCTGCCCTTAGCTCACATTCAATACAGTTAAGTACAGGTCTTACTGTCCCTAACTTAAGATCCCTTCCTGTTTCTTTTTGTGGCCTACTTTCTTGATCACTGTGGACAAGCATCATCATCCTGTTGGTCCTATAGGATGTACACTATTTGTAGTGTACATGTACACTATTTGAAGTGCCCTCTAATTTGAGCTTTTCATTTATTTTCATACTATGCCTCAAGATCACCAATTACTTCTTCATAATGAGGTCAATAATGCCACCATTTTTTTTTATCCTTTCATATCATAATGTCGTAAAATCTTTTCCTTGCAGATCAACAAATCAAGACATGGCCACTAATAATARCTTAGAATTCAAGTTTGAATATCACTCCTTTAACTTGTTCATTTTCCCCTTTCCAAGTTTCTCTTTCATTAAACATGAAATATGGTACTTCCTAGCCTGTCTCTACTTCACCTGTCTCTACTTCACAATGTGTCTTCCATTGGGATTGATTATCACACCGGCATCCACTAWTAAATGTAATAAGTTTTCAAAACAGTCTCCTCCACTTTCTTGTGTTGTTCAGTGCTTCTCTCTATTCTTGGGTGTAATTCCCTTTATCTCCTATGGAACTGAATTCTCATCTTCCTGCAAAGCATTTCTTAAAATATCCTTGTGTCAAAACATCACTCAGCAATCCTCCAGCAGCTGATTTGACATGAGCACTGCCAACCATTTGATCTATTTTCTATCCTCATTCTCCCTTCTTACTGATCCTCATTTGCTTTGTCTTATATTAAGACTGCAGAGCTTTGGGAGCTGGGGTCAGTCTATTTGTTCTCTATTCATACATCATCTAGTACAATGTCCCGGGACCATGGCTCATGACTGGTTTTGGAGTTATACAATTGAGAAGCGTACAAGGCTTTACTTATATAGAAGACCAGTTGTTATTTAACTTAATTATCAGTGGTTTAGAAGAGGAGATTGTAAAAATTTTATTGAGAGTATTTCATCAATTAACTAAATCTAAAGAGGATTCTATATCCCTGGAAAGTGAGCTGAAAATAGAATGATTCATTCAGCAAATTACAATATTAACATATCATTTTAAAAGTGATGATTCCCCTTCCTGCACATGTCACATACACTGCCTATTTCTGAATGAAATGGGACCAGACAGGAAAAGGATCCAGGTCTTGAAGTAAGAGCTGATCAGTAACCTGATCTGATATTTAAATCCACAGTCTCCTGCATGTAATTGCCTCTCAGATGTTTAAATGCGGAAGACTGGACATTACAAGCTGTACTTATAGAGATTGCTTTTTAAAGTAAATATACACATCTTTAAATTTTCAGTTGGGTTAGTGCCCTTTCACTTGCATACAAAATTCATAATGAGAGCAAGACCTATGTTATTAAATGTTAAAGAACAATGTATATATTAATGTTAATGAGACTATATTTGCACTGACCTCATGGCCTTATATATTAATTGCATTTTAGATTCTTTAGTTTTCCTATATATATGTATATAAAAAAGCTATAGCAGGCACTCATTTCACCAGCCTTTAGAAATTCGCAATAAAAATGCCTTTAGCCAATCAAGATAAATAGCAATTTCTAAGTATGTCATTTAGCATTTTAAAATCTGGGATAAAGTGACTTACATCTAATTTCCAATCAATAAAAGGGTAAACCAGACACCTAGAGCAAATGCTTCTTCCTCCTGCCTCTGATTACAATTTTGAAATTTTTACAAGGTTTAATCACTTTCTGTTTATTTGCTTCTGTGTTTGTAAGTATTTGCTTTTATGATGGTGCCCTAAGCATATAGATAACAAACATTTGCAGTAAGGGTGCTCATCTTGAAGAATGAGCAAAATTCTAATCCTCAGGCGAAAGGAGAGAAGGCAACCATCTTTCAGTGTAGTAAGTTCTTCTGTTCTCAGGAATCCCTCATTTCATCTTGGCTTTATGTCTTTTCTCTTCTAGGGAAAGACCTGTCTGAGACCTTCATTATCTCCTGTAGAGAGGATTTTATTGCTATGATTATTTGTTTCACCTTTGATGGCCCAAATGTCATGTGCACAGCAGTCCAAAGACAGAATGTGCCAATCTATGGAGTCTGTTATTATTTCAAATAGTCATATACATGTGTTTATCTGCAAGATCACAGACTTGATAAGATTAACCTGAATCTTGATCATCATTTCTAGTTTTCTAGACCATAACATTAACTGTTACTGTCTTTATGGACAGTATGGATATCCAAACGGATAGGAAACACTAATGATTATCAATTTAAGTGATGTTTTAAATTAATTAGTCATTTCACAGGAAATAATCTAATATCTAATAATAAATGWAGATTTATTCTAACATTAAATTTGCACCATAGACTTACTTTACCTGGTTGTTTACCTGGAAATCTGTTTTGAGAAATTTGAGCTTATGGTTCAGATATAAAGTTTCAGGTTTAATCTTCATATGATATCATTCCATTGCCTTTCTGCATTTCACCGTCGAGGCTCAAAACATCAGCTTCTCAAAGCAAATCTGATCATAAATCAGAACACTTTGCTTAATTTACACCGTAGCTAATCCAAACTGCTAATTTCAAGTATCAACAGAAGTGCCCAAATCACTCAAAGCCTGGTGTAAATCAAAGGAGATATTTGTTCTGAAAGTCTCATACTGAGTCTAGTTTAATTTCAAATCAGTAATTCACTCCTAAACTCAGCTTTCTCAAATTTCAGAAAATTGGGTAAGTCATTAATGGAGCCCAAGTTTTACAACAGGAAACCTTACATCATGATGCGGACCTTTCCAAAAAAGGAGGAGGAAACCACAACAGTACAGCAACTGACATGCAGGAGCAGAGCATAGGGCAGAATAGGATTTAGGTGAGAGCTGAGATGGACTGAAGCAGAGATATAAGGCACTGATCCAAGTGCAGAGCGCTCAAAGAAAAGCTAGAGTAGAGCACCAGGCAGCCAAAGAAGGGCACTTAAAAGACTGCAGCACTGAGACACAAGCTGCAGAGAAAAAATAATTACCCTACATTGGGCCTTGGCCTTACCTCCTGAGTAGCTCTGGAAATTCCTTCTGCATGAATGCATAKAAGATATAAATTGCTGCTAAGCAGAAATTTGGCTAAAATTCAGGACCTGCCAGTCTAAGTTTCTCCAGGTAGTGAGGTGTTCATGCAATATGTAGGGATGCTGGACTTTCCCTTTACATGAATATCCTTTTATCTAAATTGGATGTAATTGGATGCTGTTTGCCTTTTAGTACCATTTAGTAATAATTAGCAAGAATTAGCATTCTCTTACTACTTCTTCTGTAGTCATCTTACAACCAGATATTTGCTGCTTAAACATTTCTAATTTTTGCAAGGGAGAAGATTAGGAAAGTCTTTACTAGAAAAGTTTGGCTGAATATGTTTAAAAGGTTAAAATACAAGTTATGAATAGTCAGTCCAACTCATCCAGTAATAATTTTTCTCTGCTCTTGTAGGAATGATGAGTATTGCCCAGACACTCAAATACAGAATGTATTTTCATTTTCACTTCTCCATCTGCTAAACGTGGAAAGTGGGTGATGAGGGTATGGGGTAATGAGGGGCAAGAATTTCCAATCAGAAATGAACTCATCTTCTCTGTTCTTTGCTACAGTCCTGCATGAAGATCCTTGTTTTGGTTGTTGCCGCTGCCTTGTTTTGTTTTCTTTCTGATCTTGGAGATCTGATTGATCCTTATACCATGAAGCATCTTTATCCTAGAGATATGATATTATTTATAGATTGGGCAGTCATGGAAGTAAGGTAATAAATCCTTAATCTATTTGACATGCCTCTTCCRTTCACGACAGAGTTCATTCTTTTTACTTAGGAACTTTTTCAATGTGTTTTAATAAAGTGCTAGACTTCTTAACCTCAGAATAACATGTGGCCATCAATTGCCAGAGGGAGTTTTGAGGGAAACTGACATTTATGAATGAGAAAAGAAAAGAAAGCATTTGAAGAGCCTTGCTAATGCACCACTTGAGGGTAAAAGAGACATTGAACAGAAAGACATTACATGTCTTAGCTTTAATGGTGGTATACATTACTTATTTGGACAATATTCGCATAGGCCATTAGAGGAGAACCTGCACACTGGCAATGATATTTGGTTACCCTTACAGGCAGATGCAAAGTAACAGAAAGTTTTTCTAGATTTGGGATTTTGATTCCATTAATTACTATTTAGGAAAATGTATTTATTAATTTTAAAAACATCAAGCCATAATCAACCCTGAAGTCAATGAGCTTACTAGGAAAAATTCATTCAAAATATTTTGTTTGGAGATCAGACTTTAATGTAGCTTCTTCCATTACAAGGTCTCTTACCTCCTCACTCCTTCCTTATAAAATACTTTTTTATAAAATACTTTCCTTATAAAATACTTCCTACCAATTTCAGTTCATAAGGTCACAAAATAAATAAAAGGTCACAAAATAAAAAAAGACTGGCCTCATATGTTTAACACAGAAAAGAAAACAGAAATCCTGCTTTTTTTCATTTTCCCATTTGTAATTTGGGGATAGTTCTTCTCTGGGGGAGGCGGGGAAATTTTACAATTGCTTGTGAATTCCTCATAATACTGCAGGGATAATAGCAAGCAATGTAGCTGCCTAAGCAGAGAGATTCTCTCTTTGGATATCAAGATTACAGTACTCTCTCCACTGATACAATTGTTCAAAATTATAGACAGAATTTTACTGTAAGCATTTTCATTCATACTGCTTTCCACAAAAACAAAATGGGCCAATGATATGGATATTTATGTACTAAGCAGTGATATTATTTTTGTCCTTGGATAAATACATTTCTCATTCTTTGATCCATCTCACTGTATTGCTGCAACATTTTGTAGCACTTTAAGTCTTAGTTCCATGTATCTTATTTATGCATCTAATTTATCTTTTTGCTAATTCATATGAGATGTGCATATTTTTGAAATGTCTTGGGATGTGTAACATGAAAGGTGCTGTACAAGAATGGCTGTTTTTCTTATTAGAGTGAACTGCAACAAGACACATTATGCATTCAATTAAACATGAAATTTGTCCATGTGAAAAGCTCACAGGAAGCAGCTTAACAATGTTCATTTTTATGAGGTACTAACATTTTTAGAATTAATTATTCTGAATGATCATCTATGTTGCTTACAGGTAAAATAACTCTATAATTCAGTTGCTTCAGAGAAGTGGCCAAATGTTATTTACAAAAATCTCTGCTGAAAAAATCTGGGTACTATTTCTTTCTGAGGTTTAAAACAGTTTGCTGAGAGAAATGAAAACATTCATAAAATGAGAGAAGAGTATGTTATAAACCACCTTTATGGTTCATTATAGGTTTGGTTTAATGCTGTTGGATTAACACTAAAGGTTAATGTTTGCATAAAATATGCATGATTAGTTTAATACTCTGGAACTATGATCAGGTTCTGTAATGTTATGAAAGGGAGWGACATGATATGTGGTTAAGGCTGACACAAATAGAAGTATGATATATTTTCACAAAACCGGTCAAGGGTATTTTAAAAATCCTCACTTATGTGATAAGACTTCAAAGCCAGTCCATGCCAATGCAAGATTTTATTTTCAACTCTCATAATTATACAGTATACAGGCTGCAGGAAGTGCATGTATTTTGAATTTACAGTGGCGACAAAGGGCTTTGAGAATTAAACTTTCAGATATTCTTCTTGTGTTCTTTATGTTCTAAATTCTGAGTGGAGTGTTTTTGTTTTAAACATTGATCATCTTTGTTATACTTTAGATTGCCAAGAGAATAATAGCTTTTTTATACATACATTTGGAAGTCTACTTAGCTAGCAGGTTTCACTTATTGTTTGTGTAGAAGTGCCCTGCCTAAGTTCTTGACTTACCAACCAATGTGATTTTATTATTTATGATTTATTCTTTATAAAATGTGATTTGGTGATAGCCTGAAGATAATTAGTTATTCTTTCTTTCATTGCAGGGGCGAGTTGAAGGTTTAACTTGTTTGTATGCGTATATCTGATAAAACTCCCATAGGCCATGGACTGTCACTGCTGAGAGGGATTTGGGTGGCAGATAGTGATCCAGAACTGAAGAAAGTTTATGGGCTACTGTAGTACAAGTGAATAATGCTCCATTATCTTCCTGATGTATACATACGGACAAGTACATCTGCATATATATGTAAAAATCATTGACTTATATTGGTTATCCTTGTCATGCAGCTACATAGATATGCAGCTATGAGGAGAGGTTTTATTCTCACTTACCAGAGAGAAAGTGTTAGCAGCCCCTGACCTTATACAGCCAGCAAGGATTGTTGCAGCAAGGCAACAATCTTTCTTTTTTCCACTCTTTCTTTTTTCAAGCAAACAAATGAAATCAGCCTTCACTACTTACAATATATGCAGTATATTATAAAGATTGCTTGCCATTTCATACACTCTTGTTTTCAAATGCACAGAATAGACTATCCTATATTTTTATCCTTACTTATTCAGTGGGGTCCCTATGCTTGTTTACTAGACTTCTCTTTCTTCTCTTTCCTGTTTACCCGAGTTATTTTTTTTTATTTTGGATCACTTCAGGCATCCAGTTTACACAACTCATGGTGAGGTTTACCAACAGKCAAAAAAGCAAAAGGAAATAGGTTATAACTATTGAAAGTTTCATAATGGGCACTGCTATCAGTTCTGTTTATCACGTACGTATTGTTTACATAGACACAATCCCTAGAGACCAAATAAAATCAAGGAGGAATGCATATTTATTTCTCCTTTTTACCTAATGTTGGCTTTATGGATCAAATCCATAAGTACAAATTCATGAAAAATGGACCTTCTAATGGCCAGAACCCATAAGAGTCGATGTGGATAATGGCTTTTCAAACTCAGAAACTGCTAATCTACTTTGATTAGTGAAATATGAAGTACAGAAAAAACATTTTTGCAATATTCATTAATGTCTGTAAAATGAAGGAAGCTTATAGTTTATGAGCAATCAAATATTTTTGGGAATTGAGGTAATATTCATCTGTTAAGTGATATCAGTCTTAATRTAATTAGTTTTAACAGCATGCCCTTCATTATTTTTTCTATTTTTGTCACAGTTATCTTCATTTTCTCTTCATTCAGCGATGTCTCTTCATCTGTCAGACCTACTTGAACTTTCTCAAAGACAAACAATGCTAATGAACTGCAGACATGTCTCAATCAATGTCTTTCTTGCCCCATCYTGATGGGGATGTACATAGCTACTAATTCTACTTTAAGAGGTTTTTTTTTCCCTCCTCTATTCTTAGCCTTAGAGGCATAGAAGGAAAATGGTTTCAGTGCTTATCAAATAGCTTTTTATCAGATTGTCTGGGGGGTGGTATTCAGTGACATGGCTCATCACACCCAGGAGGCACAGTTTCAGCCTGAACAAGATGACAAAGGTCACTGAAAAAGAATTCACTCAGATTATACTGGAACACACAGCAGTCATAAGGAGCTAAATAAGATGTACATAAAAGCCATACTGCCAAGGCTAACTCTGAATGATCTTGTATTTAGATATTGATATATTCTGTGAATAGTAGCTGGTAGGAATCATAGGTAGACTTCAAAATTATACTGCAAAAATTCACTGAACTGACATAAATTGTATTTAAATGGAAATTTCTTGAGCTCAATTGTTGTTGTTGCCTGACTGCAAAGTCATAATTAGCCAATGCATCACCTTATCTGAGACAGCAATGCAAAGAATTCCACTATTACTTACAGAATACAGAATTTCATTCTGTGAAAAAGAAAAAACGAAATAGCCTAGGCCAGATGAAATTTTAGACTAGATGTTTTCTTTTGTAGTTTTTCTACTTAGATGGAAATTGTAATTTCTACAAAATCTACATTTTTCTACATATATAAAATATAAAAACTASATAAACTTAATCACGTTGGATATACTAAAATCAGAGTGTTCATTATGTTAGTGGAAATCATAATAATTTGCTGATTGTTTGTCTTTAATTTGCTTGAAATGCTGTGTTGACTCACACAGGTTACAGATCAGGTGCCATTTTCAAGTACCACTACTTTTATCTATGCTGCATTTCTCATAGCGTAGTTTCTTCATTTGCTGAACCAGTGAATTGCATTAATAAAACTGAAGGATCCGAATGAGTCATAAGAGCATAGTTAGCCTGCCCTGCACCCTAATACAAACCAGATCAAGGGGGCACCAAAGACTGTGGTCACTGGGAGGCACAGCAGCATCTCACAGGTGAGAGGCAAAGACCAAATTGCAAGATTATGTTTTAGCTATTCTTTTACTATGATAAAAAAAAGAAAATATTAAAAAAATTCTTCATGACATCACAGGAATAAATTTTAGAAGAACTTTAGTATTGTAGATTTCATGGAAATACTAAATATCCATTTCCGGAAGGAAAAATGATGGTGATAGTGATATAAAAAGATCAAAAAAAAAAAAAAGATAAAAACATCTCTACTACGTTTACATAGAAATGAGACACCTTGCAAGAATAGTATGAACTACTTTCTGGTCTGTTAGCAATCAAAGGATCTTTTAATCAACATCTGCTATGCACATACATATCCTTTCAAGTAGAATTTTGATTTCCACAAAAAAAAAAAAAATTTGTGAGAAACTCCACTCTTCTATTAAACTTGATAGTAATTCTTGGGTAATTAATGAGAAATTTAAGAAAAGAGAAGAATGTTAATCTTGTGCTAACATGCAATAATAAAAATTAAAAGTAAAATASAATTGAGCTGAGTAATTACAAGTTGTTTTTTTTAGAGCTAAGTGTCAGCCAAAAGAAAAAAAAGAGTATTGATAGAAGTCTTAATGAGTAAATGTAGAATGTTGATTTCATTACTATAAATCAACATAACTTCTGAAGAAAACATAGTTAATAAAACTTCTGAGACATTTAACTTAATTTTTCCTGAAAAGCTGGTAAAATATTTTGTGCCACCTTTACAATASTTCCATGTAAGAATAACCAAAAGTATATAAAACACAAAATATAAAAATGTTATTGTGTAGTAGACTGGCTAACATATCTCCAATGTGATTATGTCATGGAAAATAGTCTTTTCCTTTTTAAAAGAGTTATTCTAAGACCTATTGAACATCTTCYGTGTGGAAGAAATAAAATAATTAGTGATGAACTTAGGGCCAAGGCATATATTCAAGAGCAGTACAAAATGAAGAAGGCACTTTGTTTTTAAATATCTAGTTAGAAATTCTAATGTCTAAAGGATTTTAGCACCAGAAGGTCTTTTGGAGAGGCATTCTAACTTTATGTATCTACTGCAGATATCTGCAGGTATAGTAGATGAAATTGTTCTCTAGACCCTGCTGAAGGTGTTGGCTTGATTCCCATTTACTGTAATGGGACCATAAACACTAATTCCAATGTAGTTACTTTGATGTCAGACAACTAAATGTTGCTTATGGAATCTCAGCAGGCCCTAAATCTTGCTCATCAGTTATTTGCAGGTCTAACTGTCAGTAGTAAATTATTACTATTATTAACAGTAAATATATTTTCTATTTTAAAAATAAGTAAATATAAAAATATATTAGACAAGATGCTTCTTTAGGACTTGGACTGGGTTTAGAATGAAACTTGACTACATCACTGTTCATGATTAGGTGTATGCTAGTTATTTGATAGGTGGCAAGAACAAGAAAAGAAACAGAGAATAAAAAACTCATTCTAAGATACTTTTCTCTAAATCATAGAATCATAGAATCCTTAGGGTTAGAAGGGACCTTTAGAGATCATCTAGTCCAACTCCCCTGCACACACAGAGTCACTCAGAGCATGCTACACAGGATTGTGTCCAAGAGGGTTTGGAAGAGACCTCCAGAGAAGGAGATTCCACAACCTCTCTTGGCAACCTGTTCCAGTGCTCTGTCACCCTCACTGTCAAGAATTTTTTCCTTAAGCTCTTGTGGAACTTCTGGTGCTTCAGTTTGTGACCATTTCCTCTAATCCTATCAGTAGCCACCACAAAAATGAGACCAGCCCCATTCTCTTCACTCCCTCCCTTGAGGTATTTATACACACTGACCAGATCCCCCCTCAGCCTTCTCTTCTTCAGGCTGAACAGGCCCAGCTCTCTCAGCCTTTGCTCATAGGGCAGATGTTCCAGGCCCCTGATCATCCTCATAGCCCTGCGCTGGACTCTCTCCAGCAGCTCCACATCCCTCTTGTACTGGGGAGCCCAGAATTGGACACAGTACTCCAGATGTGGCCTCACCAGGGCTGAATAGATGGGGATGATCACCTCTCTCGACATGCTGGAGATGCTCTTCTTMATTCACCCCAYGATCCCATTGACCTTCTTGGCTGCAAGGACACACTGTCTTGTCAACTTGCCTGCCCAGGTCCTTCTCTACAGAGCTGCTCTCCAGAAGGTCAGTCCCCAGCCTATAGTGGMGTCTGGGATTATTCTCCCAAATGCAGGACTTTGTGCTTGCCCTTATTGTATTTCATAAGATTTCTCATTGCCCAGTTGTCCAGTCTGTGACAATGCTTCAAAGCTGCTGAGGGTAAATGTTTGTACAAGCCAGAACTGAGAATGAATAAATCTGAAGAGCTGTAGCAGCTTTAAAGGACTCTCAGGAGTTCAGTAATGATTGCCCAGGAGGTAGCCAGACGAATGTTCAATGGTTTCCTGAGGGTGTCTGAACAAAAAAAAGGCTTGCTGAGCAAATWGTAACATATTGTTGGGGAGTTTATGTAAAATACACATACACTTACACTTTTTGTTGTTTTGAGAGGCTTTTATTCCAGCTTACATTTTGATCTCACTCTTTACATAAATAATGCTTTGGTTCAGATAGGCTCTTTTGATGCTGAGTATCATTGACTGTCAAAGGAAAGAAACACTTGTACCAAATCCAGTCATATGTGATGAATAAGTCAGTCAAAAGGCGAGACAGTTCAACACACCAGCAAGACAGTAAGCATCAGAAAATAAGATGCAAGACCTGAAATTTAAAATAAGGAAGAATCAGTGTAAAGATATCAATAGACTACAGATAGTTCTATAGCCATGTTATTTTTTTTTTCCATTTTGAGCTTCTGAGATCCACTAGAGTATGTCATAAAWCAGAAAATTTATTTCCAAGTTTAATAAATATTTTATATTCTTAACATAGGATCCTGTCTTGGAAAAACTTGTATGCGATCAGACATGATGCAACTGGATGCAATTACACGGATAAAAGTTCATTTGAATTGGCCTACAATAGGTGGGATTTCTGAGTCACGATCTCTAGGAATGTTATATACATAAATACTTAAAATGGAATCAGTCCTTAATTTTGCTTTAGATCCTGTAGCAGAAGAGCTGCACATGATAGGTTCCGAAGCAGTTAATTAATGCATTACACTTGTATAATAACTTCTGATATTGTGYAGTAATATTAAATAATTAGCCTCCTTGGTGAGCCGTTTTTTCCCGTGTYTTCTTTTTTCAGCATTAATTTTGAATAAAGACGCCAGGGTCATAATGATCACAAGTGGAGGTCAACAGCAAGTTGAAATACAAATCATCTTTGGGGGAAAACAGAAAAAATTAATTAGTTGGGCATGTCGAAGCCTCCTTAACATGCAAATAGAGTTGGTCAGTGAGAAAAAAAAATGTTAATTGGTTTACATCGTATGGGTTAAGGATTCATTTAATTAGAGAAGCAATGTCCTTTCTCATCTCTGAGAGATGCTAGGTCAGAACTTCCCTTTTTTCCTATACTTATCACACCTTTCCAAGAGATTTGGGAACTGATGAAAGGAACTATCACAACCTATGTCCAGGGACTATGGTGTTGCTACTTAAAATATCTGCAAAACAATGTTAATATTTCTATTCCAAATTTCAAGTAGTTTAGCTTAAGCTCATAAGACATAGCTTAAAGGTGTTGTTATGAACATCTCTTCTTAACTTCAGATAATCTAATCCACAAATATATCAAGACCCATTTAACCTAGAAAAGTTACATATTATTACTCCAGAATTTGCATTCCTAACAAAAGCATAAAGCTACTGTGAAATTCCATAATATTCCATTGCTGTTCTGCTACTGTCTCTAAATAATAGAATATCTAATTTTCATACTAAAATATCTCTTTATCTTTCCCAAGAATACTGATAATGTTAGTAGTATTCCTTAATAGGATTTTTGGCATTCTTTCTTGTGGTAGAAATTTCAGAAGCCCATCGTCTTAAAAAGCTTTTAAATAATTATATTTTCCCATTGAATTCAAATATATTTTACTGATAACATTACCTGAAACAAACCTATAAAAATATTTTGACTGGGAAGAGCATATGGATGCTGTACAGGAGGGAAACAGRCACATCATACTATAAAGTGATGGAAGCTATGAGGCATATATCTCCCATCACAACAGCAGTGAGGGAATACTGGTTAAAGATGATAAGATAGCAGACAGTGATGACAAGAGAAAATATCACATCTGAATCACAGGATAGAGACAACACAAAAATTTCTGGAAAAAATGTCATCCAAAACAGTGAAGGATAACATTAAAATTTTGGCATCCAATGGAATGACATACCAGGCCTCAAGATGGAAAAAAAAAAAAAAAAAAGAAAGGAAAAAAAAAGGCCAGGAAAAAAGGCCAGGGAAACCAACCCTGGCAATACACCAGAGTGGAATTAAGAGGGAAAACCATCTTTTTCCTAGGTTAATTGACTAATAGCCATTTTCACTTTCAACACAGTTTCTAAGCATCATTGAACAATTTTGCAAAGTAGATAGGTGTTACATCTATTTTCCAGATGAACTGGCTTGGACAGAGAGATCATTTAAGAAATGGAAAGGAGTTAGTGAGCCACTAGATAAACCAGTCAATCAGCGTGTAGTCAAAAGCATTACTGTGAAGAGGGGACATAATTCCTGAACAGAGATTAGACTACTGCTACGAGCAAGATGACCCCAGGTATAGATCAGGACATGAAGCAAGACCCTGGCAAGTCAGTGTATGTAGGAGGGATGGTGTCAGCAGTCACCTTTATCAGGGRCAGGAACCATGATGCATGCAACAGAACAGTGCTAACAGGTTTCAGAACTCATAGGTGTAAGCCATCAGTTTCATAGGGAAACCATAGTTTTGGTTGTTGTTATTTCTGTTTCAGAATGTTAGAATAGCCAAAAGAATGAGGAAAGAACACTGGAAAACTGATATTATCAGACTGATTATTTTGGRTAGAAAATATCATGACATTTTAGGGATGGTTTTCCAAATGACAATTGAATAACAATGGAATCTCTCTTGTCACTTACCCATATACTAGCATTTGAAAATATTATCATTTCTGAAATATTTGTTGACTAGTTTTACACATGAGAGAGTCACACAGAGCAAGATATCTCAGGGGAAAACTTGCTGTATATTAGGGACATCACAGTTACTGTTTTTAAGCACATTTATGACATTTGTAGAATATGTTTATTCAGACAATTTGTGGCTGCTGCACACAAAACAAAGCAAAATAATCAAATCAGACCAGCATCTGATATATACAATCTGTTTTCTTACAATCAGCATTTGAAGGCTCACAATGTCCCTAAGGAATATTCATGCAATACGTGAAGGTCCATGGTGCATGTACATATAAATACAAGAGTTAAAGYGGTTGATGAGAAATCCTAACAAATCATGGACCTGCTTCCATGACTTTCTCTGGCTCCCCGGGGTCTGGATTTCATTTTAGATGTGCTCAGTATGGCAATCCTTGTGCACATTAGTCCAGGTAAAATTTAACCTTTCTTTGCCGTGCTTGCACACAGAAAGGCTGCTGTTAGCATGCCAGCAGATTATTAAAAATTTGGAAATATCTCCCTGCTGTTGCCTCTGGAAATTACAGCTCAGTACTGTTTCCTTTAAACAATCATATCAGGAGGTGCTGCTTTTCAAAATCAGTTACTTTTTGTAYAAAATGCCTGATTGTTCATTAGTAAATACAAGATATAGTCTCAGGTAATTTAGGAATTTTCCTCCTCCACAGACAAAGTAATAGCTGTGTGGGAGACTTGGACTTTTAGTAACTGTAGAAGTACAAGAAGCCTSTTGCTCTGCTCTAAAACTTTGCTTCAGGCAGCAGCAAAGTTTATTTTGGATCTCATAGCTGTTTCTTTTTCTTCATGTTGCTGGCTTTATTTGGAAAAGAATCTAAATTAATCTGTCTGGAAACCTAAATTAAACATCAATAATGAGAGTGGTTTATAGACCTGCTGCTGGGGCAGCTATGTCYAGACATGTAACTCTTGCAATAACCTCTTCCTGATAGCACTTGCATTTGTCCCTCAGTAGCCCATAGGCTTTGAGGGATAGCTACGTAACAAAAAGTCATGATCTGCTTACCTAAACATTTAGACRTGATTTTTCTAGAACCTGTATCTCCTTGTGGGTAATAAAGGTTACCAGGTATCTGTGTCAGGACATCAGCAGACTGAATAAATATGACAATTTCTTCTCATTGTGTCATGACATTGTCAGTATTGCACATTAAGTCCTATCTGGAAGATACATTTGAATATCACAGTAAAATATTTTCTCTACTGAAAAATATTTTCTCTACCCCTCCAGATAGATACTTCTACTTCACAAAGTATGCAGGACTAACTTAATATTTGGCATTGATTAGCTGTTTCTTCAAGTCTCCTTTTAAACATATAATCCATTGAAGATTGCTAGTTAGGCACTACAGAAAGAAAGATGCAAAAGGTGGTTAGAAAATAGATCGCTCTTTCTTATTAGTAGGAATATAATTTTTGTGTGTAGCAAATTCCTCTGTTCACTTGGGATTGCTAGTCATCTTTCCAATTTCTGACAATAGAGTGGCCCTGGTAATAAATAGCTGTCCTGATTTCTGTCTCCAAGAATAACAGATAGTTCATTAGACTCACTGGACACTCTAGATACTGTTGTTGTAATGTTGATACCAGATACGGTCCTAATAGGTTTTGATTTACATGCAGCACATTCATGAAAGATTGCTTACTGGTCTGTGTGGACTTTGAGCTGATCGAATTTGAAGGCAGGTCAAATAGCTTTCCCTAAACCATACATCACATAATTACAGTCGAGAATCTTTTCCTGCACTGAAAAGTAATTGGTGGCAGAAGAAACCAATGCCAATATGTGTAATGTTGAAGAATTAGTATCTCAGCTCTCACCACTTCTTTCAGTGATTTGAAATGTCAAATTTTGCTGAATGAATCCGAAAGAAATTGGTGATAATAATGGACTGTGGTAGATTTTCCTCTTGGGATAATAGCTCTGTCATTTTTACATAATATTTCCCCCTCATTCTGAACGTTTGAAGAGTTGAGAAAGCACAAAGTATAATATACATGTAGGATTTTTAGACAGCATAGGAAATACATAGAGGAATACATATAACATAGTTCTAAATACATATTACATATACAAATATACATGTATTTACAAATAAAAGCATAGTATGAAAAAATCTATTAGATAAAACAATCATTTGCTTTTCTGTAGAAGCTGTATCACAGTACCTAACTTTGCTTACATTAGCAAACAATATTTTCACTATTATTCCCTGCCTTTTTTTTTTTTTCTCTACCTGAACATTATGCCTGAAGACCAGAAAAGTAGATATCTGATGGAAATTATCACACAGGCACATTTTTGAGTAGACACTGAAGCTAATGGACTCTTCAGTTAGAAGATTCAATATAAATATTAATTTATGCACATGTAGCATAAGATATCCTTGGACTCTTCTTAAATGCAGAGTTCATAGCTTCTTTTCTCATAAAATTAAAAGAGAAATATCATCCATAACTTTGTGAGCTTGTGAGGTAACATAGCATAACCACACTGCTGATTTCCTGATTTCTGTCTCCAGAATGGTCATGYGTTTTATTATTTAAGGCTAGATATGAACAGATAATGTTATATACTAACTACTAGGATAGTGACAAATATTTTGCTTGGGATCATAGACCTTAATTCTGATATTGTGGCTTATTTTTAACTCAATTAACCCCATTGAATTCTGATGACTTTTTTTCACTGAATCAGAGAATGGTTGATGTTAGAAGGGACCTCTAGAGGTCATCCAGAGATGAGCAGGGTGCTCAACACCTAGAGCATGTGGCACAGGGTCACATYCAGGCAGATTTTGAAGATCTCCAGAGGAGACTCCACAACCTCCCTGGGCAGCCTGTTCCCTGAGGGCTCTGTCACCCTCACAGGAAAGAAGTTAGTTCTTCCTCACATGRAGATGGAACTGCCTGTATTTCAGTTTGTACTCATTACCTCTTGTCCTGTTGCTGGTCACCACAGAGAAGAGTTTGGCCCCTTCATCTTTACATTCACCCCTCAGGTACTTATACATATTTATCAGATTGCCTCTCAATCTTCTCTTCTCCAGGTTAAGCTGATCTATTTCACTTAGTCTTTCTTCATATGAAAGATGTTMCAGTCCTTTAATCATCTTTCTTGCTCCATGTTGGACTTTCTCTTTCACTTCCCTTTTGTACTGGGGAGCCCAGAAGTGCACATTAT
The DNA here is from genome assembly GCF_003342845.1 of Nothoprocta perdicaria. Lineage (NCBI taxonomy): Eukaryota > Metazoa > Chordata > Aves > Tinamiformes > Tinamidae > Nothoprocta > Nothoprocta perdicaria. The sequence continues at coordinate 651,960 of NW_020454805.1, forward strand.
GCTTCAGATGCAGCCCCAACAGAGCTGAGTAGAGGGGAAGATCATCTCCCTCGACCTGCTGGCAACACTCCTCCTGATACARGTCAGGATCCCATTGGCTTTCTTGGCCATGAGGGCACACTGCTAGTTCGTAGTTAACTTGGTGTCAACCAGGCTTTCCAAATCTCTCTCCATGGAGCTGCCTTCCAGCAAGTTAACCCCTAATCAGTACTGGTCAACCCTTAATCTCTACTGGGTTTTTCTTGCATTTATAAAACACTAAATTGCAAGCTGGTATCTGAAGCAGAATCAAACCCATAGCAAAGTAGAGTCAAGCCTATTAATCCATTTTGAGGTGGTTATACTCTCCACTTTAAAAGAAAACTCATTCTTAACAGAAAATATTTCTTTTCTCATGCAAAAATCAGTATTTTTGAAATGCTAAATTTAGGTATATTTTCTCCAATGAAGATCAAATTTAGCATCAAAAATTCAAAGAACTGCTTTTCCCCAGTTGGGAGTAACCTACTTTGGGAAGAATTGGACCTACAAAAATGATACTATGTCAAAACAAAATGTGAAGGCAAATAAACATCTTAGATATCTATTCACAGCTGAGCCCACTTAAATGTCAAAATGCAAACTCAGCAATGTCTGTGAAAGTCATTGGGGATGACACCCACACTGTCAAAGCACAACARAGCTTTGTCAAAGTCAGTCTATGGAGACTACATTAAGTTGTCAGAATGAAGCAGATGCCAGCACAGATTATATTACCTCTAACAGACAAATAATGAGAAATTAAACACAAAGACTCTGATCTTCAATCAAATTGTACAAGTGCATAAAGTGGCACCTGGCTTGTTATTTTTTTTAAAGTGGTCTCTTTTAGGTTTATAAGACAAAGATTCTTTCCTTCCTTTTTATCCACATATATATTTTTAATACTACAGGTTAAAATTGACCCGTTAAATTGCAGTTGTTTTTTCCTTACTCTTTCTGTGAATGATCTTATTTTATGAACTGTTACTGTCCGAGCACTACTACTTTACTGATTGAAATTATAAGCAATGAATAAAAGAGACAATTATGCATTACCATCCCAAAAGAATGATGTGGTGTTTTTATCTCTGGTATAACTTATCAGTTAGCAAAGACCTAACAAGAGTTCGCTGGCTGTTAAATTTTCATGATGAAGCAGAGCATTCTGTTAGTACTGTTCCCATTCAAATTAACAAGAGGAGGCCTTCATATCACCCAGAGTATCACCAGAGCAATACCCAAAACAAATATTTTAGGCTATATAAAATAGACTAACACAAGAAGGGTATGTAGATACGTGAATTTTAATATTTGGCAGAAAAKGAGCTTGGTGAAGCTTTCAGAAGATTTTGTGCCAACTTTAACAAAGCAGATGCTCTCATTGTGTAAACAGCATTTTCAGTTAAATTTATTGCATACTAGGATGACTTTTGTCAGCCAGTTGCACTGCAGAATTAACTSCTGGTAACACGCATATACCTCATCTTCACCACAGAAAAACCTAGATTTCTCACTAGTAATGATGCAATCTGGTGGATTTGACTCAAACCCCTAATCTGCATTCCAGAGCTAGATTAAATGAAATCATGCAATTATTATCACTTGGGTCTTCCCAGATACAGTATTTGCAAAGTTTTCTGTTCTACAAAGAATTTCTCTGAAATCTTTTTTTGTAAGACTAAAAATGATGTCAAACTGTCCACACAAATTAAGTTTGATTTCAAAAAATGTTATTCACCATACTTTTATTTATGTCCATCTTGGAATCAGTTGTGAATTGAATAAGGTTGTATTTTCTAGAGTTGTGTTTTAGATACAATTTTAAAGATGTTTTATGCTGAAAGACGCTATGGAAATTAAAACTATGATGTGACAAATGTAATAAATTTAGTAATATTTTGATATATAATAATAATTTTATTATATCATAGCTTTATGTTACATAATCAGAAATTCTTCAAAAGCACCAAATAACAGAGTAATGAGATACTAATCTGAGCAAAAAGTAGCCTAGAAGAGTTTACCAAATCTGGATGCAACAGCATACTTCTGTTACTAGTTCTGATTCTTAAACTGTTTTCTAAGACATTCAGAGTAGTTTCTGCCCTTTTCCCTTCCCTGATGCAGTAAGCTCAGCTTGATATCTCGAGGTTTCCTGTTCCCTCCATTGCTCCAGCAAGTTAGGTTTTATTATTATTATCACAGAATGTTCAAGGTTGGAAGGGACCTCTAGAGATCATCTAGTCCAACCTTCCYCCTCCACCAGGGACACCTAGAGCATGTGGCACAGGGTGGCATCCAGGTGGCTTTTGTAGACCTCCAGAGAAGGAGACTCCACAACCTCCCTGGGCAGCCTGTTCCAGGGCTCTGTCTCCCTCACAGTAAAGAAGTTCCTCTTCACCTGGAGATGGAACTTTCTGTGTTTCAACTTATACCCATTTCCCCTTGTCCTGTCACTGGCCACCACTGAGAAGAGCTTGGCCCCTTCCTCCCTACATTCTCCCTTCATGAACTTATACATGTTAATCAGATTGCCTCTCAGCCTTCTCTTCTCCAAGCTGAACAGGCCGAACTCACTTAGCATCTCCTCATATGAGAGATGTTCCAGTCTCTTAACCATCTTGGTTGTTCTCTGTTGTACCCTCTCTAGGAGCTCCACGTCGCTCTCATACTGGGGAACCCAGAACTGCAAACAAATTATTATTACTATCACTATCACTATCACTATCACTATCACTATTACTATTACTATTACTATTACTATTACTATTACTATCATCATCATCATCATCATCATCATCATCATCATCATCATCATTTTAAAATTGTTGAAATTATTATTTAATAATAATAAATGATTATTATTATTTCTCTTTTTCATTTTCTCATTCTCTTTCCTTCTTTCCTTCTTTCCTTTCTTCTTTTTCACTCACTCATTTACTCACTCATTCACTCACTCTTTCTCAATTTTCTAAGCAATGAGTGGTTTCTTAAACAATTTTTAACGGTTTAGCCACTGCATGAAGAACATTTTGCATTCAGTGTTTTGTAATCGCAATAAAACCTTTTAGATATGCTGTAATTTTCATTTTCTAGCCAATTGGATTCACATACTTTCTCAGATATTTAGATTGTTAAATAATAGTTATCAGAAAGATGACTTAAACACAATCCAGTAGACACTCAGCTACCATGCTGTACTTCTGTGTATCTGCTATCATCTGCTGTACTTCTGGCAAATAGGTAAAAAGCTAATTTTGCTCGCATTGCAAAAATAAGCCATCATTCATAAAATTAAATAGAAAGCCTTATTGCAAGACAAAATCTTATTAACCAAGGTCCAATGTGTTAAGAGTGCACTCGTTTTCTTAGTTTTTTTGACTAGAAATCATGTTAGACTGAGGTACCCGTGTAATGAAACATGTTGCTAAATGTACTAGGAAATAACGGGTTTTGCAGATGATTGATGAGTGGTTGGAGTGCAGATGGTCCCTTGAAGTAGCAACAATACTACAGTAATTAATTTTAATGGTTGATCAATTCTAGAAATAGCAATGGTCAAAAATTTAGGGTGGATTTTGCTTTTGTAGCCATAGCCTACAAGATGATCTAGTAATATAAATATTAATTGAAAACAACTACAGAGTCTGAGTTTAAAATGAGCTTTCTAAGAGAACCTAGAGAAGGAAAGTATAACAACACCAAAACAAAACAAAACAAAACAACACAAGACCTTGTGGTAAGAGTTTGACAAAAGTTAGAAATTATTTATAGAAAATACACCTGTTGTATTTATAAAAAAAAAATTCTTAACATTTCCCACATAATTTTATATCTCCCCTTAGTACCATAAAGATAGCTCCATGTGTGGCTATTTCACATAAGGCAGGCTTTTGATACTTCCTTTTATCCTTGCTTCCCTATCTGCTGCAGAGAGAAATGGATGAAAGGAAGGAAGGGCTGTTTCCAAAGTGCAGGCATTCTTTAYGCTAAAATGGCACTTTATTATTAACTTGACGTATAGGTGTTTCAATATGATTTCAATAATGTTATATATTTTAAACACTGCTATCAGTTCTTTCTGATTATTTTTATCTGCAGTACACTTTGCATAATTCATGTTCAAATAATTTGCTGATGTAGCAAAGTGTTGCTCTTTATAGCAATTGTTTAAAAGACGAAAATGAGGGTATTTAAGTGGCTAATCATACAGTTTGTCTGGAAGATATAAGCATTTAAATTACATGCTGATAAACTGATCAGAAAGGAATGCTGGCAGCTACATAGCTTACTGGAAAAAAAAAAAAAAACAAAAGATTCTCTCTGCATCTGTGGCATAATTTAAATAATAATTGCATTTTAAAATATTTTTTATTTATATTCCTTTAATAATAMAACAAATTATGGTTGTACACAAAAAATCATATAATAAAGAGCATACCTTACYGCATGGATGGTAAAATGTTATTTCTCATGTATATATATAATTTAGTCCAAGCATTTCCTGAGAGTAAGAAAAGAAATCAAATATTTTCCAAATATCAAATATTTTCTAAAAGTGTTCTGAAAACACAACCTTTTTTGAGTGACTTGCTTTCCCCTGCTTGGAATACATTCTGATAGCTACTGAATAATACTAAATGGATCAAGACAAAGTAAAATTATGTAAAATTAGGCATCATTGGCTGACTTTACTGATTGCACCTCTGATAAATGAGAAATGTGCTATCTTTATCTTCCTGTTGATCTTACTCCAGTGCAAATTACTTCCATTTAGAATAAGGAATTCTGGTTGTGTTTTCTTTTTCTTTTCTTTTTTTTCTTTTTTTTTTTTTTTTTTTTTTTTTTGAGAAGTATTGTCCAAAATGGGAATGTAACCTATCATCAGGAAAAGACAGATCAGATACAGATGAATCGATCCACTTGAAATCTATACAATATCATGAAACAGGATCTTCTGTACTTTGAGAACTTGTGGGATAGATGAGTGGATGGGGAGGTGGATTAGGAATTGGCTCGATGGCAGGGTGCAGAGAGTGGTTGTCAATGGTGCGGAGTCCAGCTGGAGGCCTGTACTTAGTGGTGTCCCCCTGGGGTCAGTTCTCGGTCC